>NC_091474.1:40517957-40880457 GCF_036971445.1 Narcine bancroftii | reverse complement strand
AAGCTTGGGAGGGGGTGGAGGGCAACATGAATGATCACGACAGCAGAGAGAGTTCGATTCACTTTGAATCAATCCCCAAGGCTAAAGAAGCATCTGCCAGTAAGGAAGATCAACATCATTAAATGTAGGCAATATTAAACACACAAAAGCATTGCGTGTAGATATTTGTATAGAATACACGCATCTACTTTAAACAAGCAGCCCCAGAACGCTTCCACATCACATCAGGTCCACCTAGTTCCTAAATCTTTATCGACATTATTCAAGGCGATCGGGTTAATTCTGAGATACAATATAAAGAAAGTTAACTAATCATTCTCGAGACTGTGCACACTGTTCCCATTTCAAATTGGAAGTCGGATCACGCTGACCGAACGAATTCAACAACAGCTAAAAGTAACTGTCGCGATCTCTCACCAGAGAATGGGGACACGTTTATTTATGCATCAGTTGTGTAATTGTCCGCCTATATGGTCATACTTCAAGCTTGGACATGATATGGAATATTGCTATTCGAGTTCTGGAATCTGCAGTAAACCGGTCAGAATATACATAAAATTAAAACGCATTTTAGTCCAATGTAAATACGTGAATCCTGTGAAAGCATAAAATGCGAATGCAAAAGGAACGCACATTTTTAATGTTGATAAGGATAAATATATGAAATTGTCCCATTCAGTTGATTAATGGATACCTTTAATAATATGTCCAAGAAATCTAAAACAGAAAATGGCGAAAGAGCCGGGAGGTCAGACAGAATCTGTGAAGAGATGATGTGTTGATCACCTTCAGTAACAAGAAGAGACGGACTGAAGCGTTCCTTTCCCCACAGTTACCCCAAATAAATATTTCTAAATGTGTAGAATTGGCTTAATGACAAACTAAATTATATTACGTTTCTTAAAATTGGTTTAATTCTTACCATAGTTCGAATAAATATACATGTTTATTAACAGTTAAAAATAAGTCGTTGCAGATAAACATATATTGAAGTACAATATAAACATATTAAATACTGCTTCTCAAATCTGTGGCATTAATTTGCCTGGTGAATATACCGTACCACTTTACTGTCATGTATTTTCTAGCCCTGATTTGATTCTAATTCCACCGTGATTCTGCAGGCTACGCGATTGTCAAAGTTAATCGACTCTCTGTTCTAAATGTATATATTTGTTTGCATATTTTCAAAGATGGACTATTTAGTTCGCTGGCAGCGTCGATTTTTAGTTTAACCCAAATTTCCTAATAGGATCATTGCTGTTTGCGAGACTTCGCATGTAATCCCGCTCAAATTTCACTTAATCGGCATCTGCGGTTAAACAAGCATCCGACTCGGGAGATCCAGCCCCAGAGATCCTGGCCGAAGGCGCGCTTTCTTCCATGGAGCCGTCAGCCTGGGACGAGCCCAGGGAGCGTTTGGTGCGTTATCGATCGCTCATCTCTGCCATGTGAGAGGGCTGGTCTAACGAAAGATCAGATTTGCCGAGGGTTTCCAACAAGTTTTGTCTTCAGTTCCAACCTCACTCTGTAACGGTCAGGGGCGGCCCGACATCCCATTTATTAAACGCTCATTAGAATGATCCTTTATCATGGCACCAGCGTCATTATTAGCTTTTGCCATTCCTATTTTGCAGGGGTCAGATGCAAGTAATTTAAATAGTTTCTCTAACAAATTAGCTAAAATCTTGCGCGTTCTTTAAAAGTTATTTGATTAACGAAAAGTAATGCGAGGCTCGTCGGCAAGGTGTTTGACTTCTATCGAAAGAGGTCGCGGAGTTAGCCCAGGTGCGAAATGAAACAACCTCGCCGAATTCAAGTGCTCGTAATGACAAATTAAACCCCATCCTCCCTCAGGCCGGACGAGCCGCTGGGCTAATTGTGAATAAACCTGGCCCATACGACATCAAATAATGTGAAGGCAAGCGAAAGAGGGATGACAAAATAGGATTCAATACTTTCTGTTTGCTCGAAGGGTTAGAGCAGTGGTTCTCAACCTTTCTCTTTCCACCCACATTCCACTTTAAGTAATCCCTATGCCATCGGTGCTCTGTGATTAGTAAGGGATTGATTGTATGGGGGTGGAAAGAAAAAGTTTGAAAACCACTGTTTTAATCGTCCCTAATTGACTCATTTCATAGCTCCAAAGGAAATGGGCCAGTGACAATTTTTCTCAAGCAAAATAGTTCAGTAACAATTGGGTGTCGAGCAGTGGTTCTCAACCATTTTTACTCAACACGTACAGTGGAAAGAACAAGTTTGAAAACCACTGGGTTGGAGGGTGAATTCAGCGACCACGCTGCAGTTCCGCTATTGATGCCCTTCAGCACTTTCCCATTTTATTTCATCCTACAACAGGGGTTGTTTCCAAAACCTCACGGGACGTCCGTCTCCGGCCCCCGAAATTCCACCCTGTTCCCCATTGGCCTTAGTCGGCGAAGGTGGCTGGCTCAGCCCCATTCGGATATCACTCGTTCTCGGCGTTGTGGGGCCTGAATTTTCTGACGGTGAGGTGTTCTCTCTGAGCGCTCCATCACTGGGTGTCAGGAGTGTGAATCTGGAGGCGGTTGGTTCTTCGGTATGTGCAGTAACTTTCTGTGGTCACGCGTTGGCTGACCCACTCCTTTCCGCAGGCTGTTTCCGAGGATGGTCAGTGGGGATTGAGGCGCAAGTATTCTCTGGGACTAGCCCTGTCCGTGGCTGCCGGAGAGGCTGGATATCTGGGGCAATGATACCTTTGACATCCGAACACCTTCCCCAGGAGCTCCCCGAGGCCTTGCCTGACGGAAAACTATCCTGGGAAGCAGGAACACGGCCAGATCTCAACTACTCCCAAAGGGCCTCGGGCGCTGATGGCATGGCGAGCTCGATGGGGCCGACTGGAGACCATGTGGCTGAAGGGACTGCGGGAGCGCAGGGGGGGGGGGCGAATCCACAGACACCCGGTGTCTCTGAAGGGACTCTCTTTTATTGGCGGCGGCGCTGGTTTTGCTGGCGCCTCTTTGTGTGTCTTTACGACAAGCCAAAGACATTTTTTGTTTCTTTATTACATGACAACAAATGAATCCTGAAGGCTATTCAAATTCCCCCCCCCCCCCCTGCTTCCTTGCACGTGGCGCGTTCAGTTCAAGTCACAAATCACTCAAAAGCAGTATTTCACAGCAGGTCTTGACCCACAGCGTGGTCTTAATACCCGTGACTGCGAGTCAACAGTGCAGCAAGTGTAAGCCGAGCGGGTGCCACTTCCCGGGGCGAGAGAGTGTTGGAATGACGGGGAGTATAGCGGCATGAGTCGAGTAACGATGTCAATACGTGGGCGACCAATTGATTCAAGAAAATGGAAAGCAAAGAATTAAACAACGGAGCAATAGCGAACAACGCTGGGAAATGCAGGTCACACTCAGAAAGACGGGCAGGGTCAGTGGAGAGAAGAATTCGGGCCAGTAAGTTCCGTGTGAGGTGCTGCTTCTCTCTCCAGATGCAGGCCATCTCCAGTATTGCTGTGTGATTCTAACGCTGGGGTCAACGTTGAATTGTTGAGAGGTGAATTGTGGGCAAGTGTGAGATCGCCAGTAAATTCGAGACTAACAGAAACGAGAAGCCACGTCCAGATGGGCTCAGAAATGGGGATATCGGATGAAGGGTCCGTCAAATATCTCCGCAGGCGCTGCCTGCTTTTTAATTACTGTAGCAAGTCCAGGAGGGTAACAAAGTGGGGAAGAGACGGATTTTCTAGCAGAAAAACCATACTGCAGTTTTGTTATGCTGGTTTTATTTAATTTGACGTAATACACGGTCACGCCCCAGGCCTGCTTCCCCGATCTGCAACATCTGGCGATCAGGTGCTACCCATTCTGCTTGCCATCATCCTGGTAGTAGTGCACATTGTCCCCAGGTTAACATCTGGCTAGGACTGGAAGGGCGGAACCCTGTGATCAGAAGCAACCAGACAGCAGCCTTCAGGATGGTTATACAGGACTTCAACAAGGCCAACCTGAAGAAGTCTCTAACAACTTCGACCAGCACGTTACCTGGGAGACCAAGGCTACACCACCAGGAAGAAGGCCTATCCAGCAATTGTGGTACAAACATCAAAAATGACCAGATGCTTTACTACTAAGTGATGAACTGAACATCTTTTATGGTCTCTGAGTGGGAGAACTCAACAGTGTCTACGAGAATCCCTGCAGAGGCTGAGGACCCTGTGATATCAGTCTCTGAGGCTGATGTCAGACCATCACAAGGGGTCAGACCCTGATGGCATACCGGACAGGATACTGAAAATCTGTTCCAACCAACCAGCCAGAGTGTTCAAACATTTTCAATCTCTCGTTGCTGCAGGCAGAGGTTCTCACCTGCTTCAAAAGGGCATCAATCATCCTGGTGCCCAAGAAGAGTAGAGTGAGCTGCCTCAACGACTATTGCCCAGTGACACTGGCATCTATGGTGATGAAAAACTTTGAGAGGTTGGTCATGGCCAGAATTAACATAAACCCAAGTAAGGATCTACCACTGCAATTCACCTACCATCACAATCATTTCACAGCAGATGCAACATCACTGGCTCTGGATCACCTAGACTATAGCAACTCGTACATCCAGCTACTCTTCATAGACTACAGCTCAGCCTTCAGCACCATCATACCCTCAGTACTGGTCACAAGCTCCAAACCCTGGGCCTCTGCCCCCCTCCCCACTCTGCAACTGGATCCTTGACTTCCTCATCAGAAGACCACAGTCAGTCAGTACAAATTGTAAACAACGACTCCTCCTCACTGACTATACACAGCACACCTCAAGATGCATGCTTAGCCCACTGCTCTACTCACTCTACACCTATGACCATATGGCCAGGCACAATTCAAATGCCATCTACAAATTTGCTGAAGACCCCACAGTCATCAGCAGAATCACAGAGGGCAATGAGGAAGCATGAAGGAGGGAGATAGATCAGCTAGTTGAGTGGTGTCAACAATATCCCTGCACTCACTGTTAGCAAAACCAAGGAGATGATTGTGGACTTCAGGAGAGGAAGTCAGGGGAACATGACCCAGTCCTGATTGAGGGCTCAGTAGTGGAGAGGGTCAAGAACTTTAAATTCCTGGGTGTCAACATCTCTGAGGATCTGTCCTCAGGCCTCCATGTCGATGAAGAATGCTTGCCTGCATCTAGAGAGTTGTCCACTCGACCAGCGACATCACAGGCACCATTCTTTACTCCATCCAGGACATCTACAAGAGGCTGTGTCTTAAAAGTTAAATTTAAAAACAGTCTCTATCCTCAAGGACCCTCACCACCCAGGCTATGCCCTATTCACACTGCTACCCATCAGGAAGGAGGTACAGGAGCCTGAAGACCAACGCCCAGTGAATCAAAAGGACAGCTTCTTCCCCTCTGCCATCAGATTTTTCAATGCACACTACCTCACTTTTTTCCTATTTTCGCACTATTTAAAAAAAATTGAAATGTAATTTATATTTGCACTGTAACGCTGCCGCTAAGCAACGAATTTCGTGACATATTCAGGACTATAAATTCTGATTCCTTTTCTCACCATCTATCCCAACCCCTTTTTTTTTATTGAAGGCTCTTTCAACTGCTCCCGCTGCACATTTTTACTGCTCTGATAGGGGACCTGTTGAGCTGAATTTAGCGCGCATTCCGCGAGAAATACATAGCCTCTCACGAACAAAGGTAGGCGATAGGCTCCTTAACGGGCCATCAATGGGACTGCATGACAAGGGGGCAGAAACAAAAGGACGAGCAGCAGGGGAGAGGAGCCACGTCTGCGGGCTTGGAGCCTGGCGTCTCTCTCTCTCAGGTAAATGACTGAGGTGCGCCTGGTAAGAGTTGCGCAGGCGCAGGCCACTACAGCTCCAGTCCTGTGGGGTTGGAAGAGGCAAAATACCTTTGGCAGTCGCTCTGGCTGGATTCGGAATATGTCGTTGATGGGGAAAGTGGGCAGTTGGCAGGTAAGAGTTCTCGGACACCCCTGTTCACACGCGCGGGGGGGGGGGGGGGGAAAGAATGTGACTCCTGTTGTACGTGGCTTGTTTCCTGAGCGTGGGGCGAGGGGAGGGATTCCTGACAACACACCTCACCTGCCCCAGTGCACCTCCGGAGCGGGTGGGGGGGGGTCGCGCTCCGCAGGGAGGGGAAGGTCTCCGGACTCGGAATGCGAACGGAGAGACCCGGGGCCGGCATGAAACGCAGGAAAGGCCGCGTGTTCGGGATGAAGGCTCGGGGGAACTAGTGCATGTACGGGCCCGTTCGGAGTGGCCACCGTGTCGGGAGCGCTAACTCGGCCGGAGATAGGGTGTTCCCGTGCCCCATCACCAGTTTTCCCAGGTCCACTTCACCTTTACCCCCACCCTCACACTTTCCGCTCGGACACCGGCCCCTGGGGATGTACGGGGCTGCATTTTATCTCCCGGAACCCAGTCTCCCCGGTGCCCATCGCTGATCCTGGACTCCAGTCCTAATCTCGCCCGCGACTCCTGCAGCAGATCAGACGAGTCTAAATAATGGACTGTTTCTCGGGGCAGTGGGGTGGGGTGGGGGGGGGGGGGGAACAGTTAAAGATCTTGAATGGCAACACGCACAACTTATTAATTTGCTTAACAGAAAAAAAGTGTTGAGGCAATCAGCACCCCATTACCCAGGAGAGATAACCCAGGTTGAGGACAAGTAATCAGCAAAATAATGACCTGTAAACGAACCGTGATTATCTCAGGGATGTCTTCGGCCGAAGATTCAGATGGAGGCTGTGGGTGTTCAGGGTTCATCAATGACCCCTCAATAGTTTTAAGGTTCATTTGCGCTCAATGACAATGAATTCGTTAAACTGATATGCAAAGAGATAAAGCAGATGGCCAGCGTTGGCGGGACAGAACGGAAACGTTCACGAATGTGACTGCGATCTCTTCAGCACGGCCTACCATTTCGATACTAATCCCACTTACCTGCACCGGACCCGTAACCTAGATCGTGGCGACTCGAGTGCTCGCAGGCAATACGGTGCGAGTGACTGCCTCCATAAACCGCTCAGCCAGCCAATTCTTGTGGTTCTATTTCACCGGATGGTCAGTAAATTAACCCCGTGACACACGAAAATAAGGGGCATGTGATAAAATCCCTCTCCCCAGCAGTCCCGAGGCTTCTCATTGTAGCCTGGGCCATCAATCTGGATACGAGTTTGGTGATTGTAAAATCACATCTTTGCAATCCGTGTTTCCAGCCGAGTCCATCCATTTAAAATTGCACGCTGCAGAGTTTTTGGGGATGCGCCTCTTTTGCCTCGTATGCAGAGTATTGTAGGAGGGGAAGGCACGATTGGCGAGCGTCCATCTGAACCTTTTGATTTAAAAAAGGGCCAGATGACGGGCTCTGCGCTTCGATCTCATCTGAGGCCCAAGGCTTTAACTTTCGTTAGAAATTAATGATGAAGAATTTATTCAGTTACTCGGAGACTTCTTGACGTTGGCGACTAGTTTAGGTTGATGAATTTAAAGAGGGGGAAAGGCATATTCGAAGTAGATGGGAAGTTTTTCCTGAATAGTTTATGTCACGACAATTTGCAGTGAAAGACATAGCTGTAAAGGGAGGGGGATCATTCGTTCAATGTCGCTCAGACCAAATTTAGCTTCTGTTTGTGGGTTCTCTGCCGGCTTGACAGAGCCCACTCAAACACGAACCCGTGATTTTAGTTCAATGCACCTTATAACCCCCCCCATCGGTTAACAAAATCTCAGGAAGTCGTAATAGTTGCACGATTCGGTGCACCATTAAGGTGACGAAGTTTCCCTTGCCGAAAACACCGCGTTAATTGCACAACACGGTGTTACTTTGTTAAGATGCTTGTTCAAGATTTGTGTGTGTTTATATGGTGAAGAACGCTGTTTTTTGGTATTTAGAATTCACAATTCTCGTCATGGTGGAAGCAGACTTAACAGTAACTGTCAAAAGGAAATCTGATAAATGTATATTAAAAAGCACTTTACCGGGCAATAGAAAAAAAGGGGCAATTTAGATGTTTTCGAAGCTCTCACACGTATGATTCTGTGAAGTAGAAAGGATTTGGAAGCATTTCATCTTCATTCCGAGTAGTGATCCATTTTCCTTTTGCTTATTCCGTTTCCCTGGCCTCCCTGTTCTTAAGATTTTTTTAAAAATCATCAGTTCCAGCCTTCAAACATTAAATTGACCAATATATAAAACCCAAAAGTTGCAGGAAAACTCAAGACTATGTAGTAACCTGCTGAATCGCCAAATGTTTCCAGAATGTTCGTGTTTCAAATTTCCGGCTTCTGCCGTTCAGAATTTTGAATTAATTCGATTTGGTCCAGTTTGCACTTTGAGGAGAGAATCCTATCCGCTGTTATGTGAGGAGGTGCTTCCCGCATGTTCAAACTCCCGCCTTAGCTTCCTGTCCACCCCACCCCCCCCCTGTTTTATTGCTTTTAAATGCCCAAAATGGATCACCCTTCATTATTCTATTTAAGAGATTTTAGTCTTGTAGATGTTAATTATTCAACCCAGTATCAAATGCTCCAACGCTTCTCCCGCGTGGGGCCCAGGACTCCACGTCTTTTTTTTTCGATTGCAATCCAGTGGGGATGAGATAAATTCCAGTAACTTAACAAATGTTTTATTCCCTGTCCAATGGCCCCCCCAAACTCGCTCCTTGCCTGTTGTCTGTAGCCAGAGGACGGCGGGCAATGATCGAGTGGAAACGTCGCTGATATTAACGGTTGACACTGACATTGTCTGCTTCAGAATGAAGCAAACACAGCGTTCCGTTATAAATAATTCTTGTTAAAAGATAAATGTGCTGCATTTAGTAGGGAGAATGTCAATTAATGTTTTGCCGTAATAAGGATGCGAACAAAGTCATAACCTAAGTTTAGAACCTTTCCCATTAATGTTGTTTCGTTGATACATACTATGGCCCTTGCGTGACTGTATTTAACTGGGCTCTGGGTAATTTTCCACTGATCCTGAGTTATCGCGGTTGTGTTGTAAGATGTACTATTCAAATTTGAAGGAAATTCAAAACGTCCCTCTCTCTTCCCCATCCCCTTCCCAAAGTCCCTGTGTCAGGCAATGAAATGCATACACTGGAGTTGTTTTCGGCATTTGCGCTCAGGGCAAGGAGTCTTCACCCTATAAGCTCTGTAAAACTCTGCTTTGACCACACTTGGAATATTGTGTTCAGTTCTGGTCGCCTCAGTACAGCAAGGACGTGGAAGCTATGGAGAGGATGCAGATGAGATTTACGAGTATGATGCCTGCATTGGAGAACGTGTTCCTTGGAGCGAAGAAGGATGAGAGGTGACTTGATAGAAGTCTGCAAGATATGAAAGGCATAGATAGGGTGACAGCTAACACCTTTTCGCTGTCGGGGGCTGGAGTAGCAAACAGCAGAGGACATCTTAAGGTGAGGGAGGTTTACGGGAGACGTCAGGTGTACGTTTTTATACACAGATACGAGTGGGTGCTTGGAATGCATTGGAAGGGATGGTGGTGGAGTGTGGTACAGCAGGGATATTTAAAAGAAAGGTCCATGGATACAAGAGATGGTTATGGGAATATGGTGGGGAAGGTTTAGTTTGTTGAGTGGGTTTCTGTCAGTCGGAACATCATTGGGCCGAAGGACCTGTACAGTGCAGTAATGTTGTTCGAAACGTCGGTTTTGTATCTATCTCCTCCAGTCGCTGCGAGGCCAGCTGAGTTCCTCCTGTACTTGTGTTTTACTGCAATCACAGCGTCTGCAGAACTTTCGTGTTTCGCTGATGTTCTATTAAGCTTACATGGCCTTCCAACCTTGGGATGGGTGGTGGGTGAATGGCTTCGCTATTTTCATTCCCTACTCTGTTACCTTGGACGTCTTTGAAATTCACGACTGCTCTTTTGCATTCCTCATGTCGGGACAATGTCGCTTGTTAATAGGCTACGCCAAAAATGGTCATTCGATTTGATGTCCAGGAGAATCCCTAAACCTTCAGGTCGTTGCTGCACAACACCAGGTTCTTGGGGGGGGGGGGGCTAGCGAGTTGTTGGCGCCGAGCCACTCCCACCTCTACACAGCACCCGCTTTATGGATGTACAGCTGTTATTTTGATTTTGCCTCTTGAAAGTGCAAACAGCGGCACAGAGCCATTAAAGGAGCGCTTCTGCGCTGCAGTGAGATCGTGGTGTCACTGGCCGTGCAAAACAGCACCATGCCCATTCTAAAATAGAGTAATTCTATTTCCTGCTATATCAGTGGCATAACGTTACAAAATAATCTCCCGGTAAATAAAACAGAACAGGCCATGCATTTCCACAAATTATTTAACTTGGTATCTATTAGACAATGCATCTAGTAGTACACATGCAGTGTGTGATATAATAAACAGCCTGTTGTACAAATAGAATAGGATAAATCAAGGCACCGCAAATAAAAAAAATTAGGACAATACAGTTTAAAAGATATACAATTTTAAAGGTTTTAATAGAATACACAATACAATGTATTTAAATACAGTATTAAAATACTGTCCCGCATCGGACTTGTCAGCCACAAACGAGCCTGCAGCTGACGTGGACTTTTTACCCCCTCCATAAATCTTCGTCCGCGAAGCCAAGCCAAAGAAAATATAATGTAAACATGTATATTATAGATGTGATCCACACTTGTATAATACAGCTCAGCATGAAGTTATAAACGTGAGACAACAATCAGCAGTTCTAGTGAGGATGCTCAGATTTTTTGGCGTTTTTCCGAACTGAAAGGGCTCCTCGCACTGAAGTGCATTTCTAAACGCTGTTGCAAGTAAAGCGAGAGGTCATGAACAATTTTAACATGAATTATGATAACACAGGGCAAAGGGAGAGTTAAACATGTTTGCACACAGCGGGCTAGTGGGGCATTTTCATTAAAAAAAAATCACAAATAAGTATTGGAAGGGAAAAGTACAAAGTGGGTAAACTTAATTGTACACATCTTCTGGAGCAAAGATTCTGTAATCAAACACCTGATTGGTGACAACCACTAATTTTTTTAAAAGCGTATGTGACCGTACAGGAAAAAAAAATGAAGCAAGACCAACCAAGTAAGGCGGCAAATTCCTGCGCATACTGGTTGAGGTTTGCATTAACCAACATAACTTATTTGCAGCAATAACGCGCTTCCTTTCCGGATCTTACCACCCGCGGTCTCTGCAACGCGAACGAATTTACGAACCAGCTGTTTTAATACAAGCAAACCGACGTGATTCGGGACCGAACCCTTGGCTTTTTCAGCTGGAAGGTGAGAGGTGGCGACCGAAAATCCTTCTCTCTTCTCAACCAACTGCTAGTAGGGTTCTTGTCAGCCCGCTAAATCTGTGAAAGGAATTGGATGAGGCTTTTCCACTGGTTACCCCCGCTTGCCAAGGAGAAGCAATTCTGGAGAGGGCAAAGAAAGCAATTCCATTCCTAAATATCTCCTTCCACAATCGGATGCTGTGGAGGGGAAGCGCTTTGGTGTCTGAAGTGGATCGGTAGCAGACTCTCGCCGGTCTCTTCTCAGTGGTTGGGAGGCAGCCTTCAGCATAATTCGCCGTATTTCACGTGAAGCCGATTTTAGCCCTTTGAACGGACCCGGCGTCAGTCAACGCGCAGCGACTCCAGTCGGAGTTGCATTATCGGAAAGATCAAGCTGTGTTTTCTGGACCGGGTGCCAGACTGGCTACACGGCCCTCGATGCCCACTGAAAGGGACGACCCTGGAGCGGAGAAGGCCACATCCACTCAACAGGTTGCGTCCCAACATTGCCGGAGTTACACTGGGGATATTTGCAGCGACAGAGTTGATTGGCGACGATGTCCTGGCTCAAGGTGCCTGCCAGGTTCGGACCACCTCCAAGCCGGAGACGGTGGTGATAACCAGCCGCAGCCCCCATTTGTTGAGAGACTGCACGGATTGACATTGGCTGCACCCCCACCTCGGGCCGGGCGGCCAATAGCACCGTTCCTTTGCGGGGGACGAAAGCGATTCGTCGGCCGGTCGCTTGGCCCTCCTGGTGCCCCGGCTACGTCGTCCCGTGAAGCGCCGCCCTGGGGGCGGAGGGTGGTGTCGGCTTCCGCCCGCCGAGCGACTGACTCATTGGAGGGCCAGCGAAGCCTGACCATTGGAGGGAGATCAGGGAGTAGCGGGAGGGACGGCGAGAGGGGGGGAAGTTTAACGTCATCCAACGCTGGGTTTGGATCGCGAGGTTGGGTTGCTCCGGAGTTGGTTCCACGGCGGAACAAACATGTTGTGGAAACTAGCGGACAACGTCAAGTATGAAGACGAATGCGAGGTAAGAGGCACCGGGGAAGCGACCACGCTGGAACGGGCTTCGAATTGGTCATATTCGCAGACCCCGCTTTCCCTTCATTGTTTCAGTTCTCGGTGAACGAGGTTTGTTAAGTGCGGAGTTGCATCCGATTAAACTCCAGGGACGATTCGGCCAGTTGAATTGCTGATACCTTTTTAGAATCTCCCTTCTTCCAATTCACGCTCCGATCTTAACTGGTACCTGCAGACTTGGGTCCGCACAAGTCGGCCCTCCTGTTCAGTTCGAACTTTTGTTTGACCTTGTTTACACCATTGCAAACCCGCTCCTTCCACAGGGCAAAGTGGATCATTCGGAGCTGAGAATCAGCGTTGACGTGCGCACCCGGCTATTTTGTTTAAATCCCCGGACTGAGTGTTCCGGGCAGCCCTCCTGGGAGGGGTGACCCTCCTGTCTGACCGGTTTGTGACGTGCCCCATGGCCGCTACCGAGGAGTCCAACAGAGCAGAAAGCGAAGGTGTTCAGCCAGCACCCCCCCCCCCCCAAAAAAAAGCCCCCGCTGCCTTCCAAGGACCACAGGAGAGACCCGGGCTCTTGGACCTGGGAGCACCCAACAAGCTGCGGATACTGCCCTCTGGATTTGAAGCTCGGCGGGTCAGGTAGCGTCTGGGGAGCCAAAGGAGCAGGTCGGTCGGGTATCCGGCTCGAAACGACGGCCTTCGCCGTTGACCCCCACAGACGCCGCTGCCTGACCCGTCGAGTTCGCAATCCTGCGACGGGCCGAAAGTCTCCCCGATTCGTAAATCGCTCCTTTTCGATGCACGCTCGAAAATACCAAACGAAGTTAATTATTTTAGCGTAATTGCACCATTTGATCGAAACGCGCTGGACCCGTCTCCGCATCCGGCCAGTTTTCTCATTTCACCTTCGTTGAAAAGCCGGTCGCCCCTCGCGTCCCGATACGAGCGGCGCCAATCAAGGTGGTCGCATTACGCCCGCATGATCTTTCAACAGCATTTCCAAGGGTGAATTCCAGCAACATCCATCCCACAGCGGGGGTACTCGTGGTGTTGGCAACTTCCCCGCGGGGCACTGGCTCGTTCCGGGGACACGCTCTTTAACCCTGGGCAGAAAGTGTCCTGGTCTCCGTGAAATCCAAAATAGTTCCGATCCCCTTTATAGAAAGACGCTGCTGCAATTGGTTTCAAATTCTGGAGGGGATTAACAACTTTTAATCCTCGCCATTCAAATCTCAACTTTTTGACTTGGTGTTGGGGCCGTGATTTGCTTTCGGCAAATATGGACGTTTGGTTTCGGGAGAGAATACAGTAGCTGCGTAAATATAAACCACCCTGGTAATAATTCCAATGGCTGGAGTTCGATTGCGAATTTCTTGCGATGTCCGAAAGTTGCACCATTCGGCCATGCCGTTTAGTGGGCGCTAGGTGAACGCGCAGAATAAGTTGACGTGCCTTATTCCGGATTATTGAAGTTCTGAACTTTGACAGGACAGGGAATCATAGTTTGTGGATGAAGATGGATTGGGAATGTTTTTATTAGAAACTGAAAATAAAGTCCTTTCCCCTCACGATCTTCGATTCATCCCCATTCCCGTTCGCTCCCGTCCCAACTCTATTCCCTCATCTGAACTAATGTTAACATCAACTCCGTATTTTAGAGTGGGGAAGTTAAACCAATATTTCGAACTTTAAATCTCAAAGATGCACAGAATTTTTTTTAAATAGTCGAGCACAAAAACTGACCTATGATGTAAAAACCAAGTTGGGGTGAAGCTGGTCAGGGCGAGCTGCATCTGTGTTCTGAGGAAAGAGGAGACTATGTTTGTAGTCAACATCTTTTGTGGGATGCAGTCATTGGCATGATCAGGGAGATGACTGAGGACTTCAGGAGGAAGTCAGGGGTGCACCACCCAGTTCCTCATCGAGGGCTCAGGGGTGGAGAGGGTCAAGAACTTGAAATTCCTGGGTGTCAACATCTCCAGGATGTGTCCGGATCCCCACGTTGATGCAGTCACAAAAGGCTCCCACCTGCTATACTTTGTTTAGTGTCTGAGGTGGTTTGTATGTGCGGAAGACTAATAACTTCAGGTACAGTGGAGAGCATTCTGGCTGGTTGCATCACCGCCTGCTATGAAGGTGCTAACTCTCAGGACAAGTATAAGCTCCAGAGGGTTGTTAACTCAGCCTGTGACATCACAGGCACCAGACTTCACTCCATCCAGGAAATCTACATGAGGGTATCTTTTTTTTTAAAAAAAAAAGCAGTCTCTAACCCCAAAGACCCCACCACCCAGCCTCTTCACATGTGAAAAGGGTACAGAAGCCTAAAGACAGCACTCTGGTGGCACAAGGACAGTTTCTTCCCCACAGCCATCAGATTCCTGAATAACCAAGGATGCTGCCGTACTTTTTTTTCCTGCGCTAGTATTTTAATTTTTTTATATATAGTACTGTTGTAGGATGATTTAATATGTATGTTTGCACTATAACGCTGCCACAAAACACCCAATTTCATGACTTGTTCGTGACCATAAATGATGATTCTGATGCCGTTGACTGTGCGTTTGGACTTATTCCAGGCTTCAGATGGTCAGAAACCTTTTAAACTCTTGTTTCCTCAGGAACAACACGATGGAAACAGCAATGGAACTCCTCGGTTGCCTCAGCTCGGGGCAGTTACCCAGCACTTGTATTCCGCGGCGCCTCCTCTGTCTCACACCCCGAGTTCTGACTTCCAGCCGCCCTATTTTCCCCCACCGTATCAGCCCCTGACTTACACCCAATCGTCGGAGCACTACTCTCACTTGAGCGACCCCTACTCCCTCAACGTCCTCCACCACCATCACCACCATCAGCCGCAGCAACAGCAGGCGCCCAGTTGGCCGGGACGTCAGGGGCAAGACGCGGTTCTGTCCCATCACCATCGGGGAGGGGCGACCCCACAGCTCTCGGCACTAGAACCCAGGAGGGAGATCAGGCGCCCAGACGGCCTCATCCCGGGGCCTCATCACATGGACACGACGCTGGCAGAGAACCTCAACATGCACGATGCCCTTCACGCCATCGAGGCAGTGCCGGTAAGAGCCGTCTTCCTTTTATGACAAATGAGCCTAACACTTGATGGCCTTTTTAAGTATCTGAAAACAATGAAACCAGTTTTATTTTTGTTTATTGCTAAAAAGTAATTCACTTAAAAATTGATGTAATTGTTCCCAACTGATACAAAACTCCCCAGTCCTGCCTTGGTGAGACATTCTCCCCACTTTGTCCAAGAGAAAGGCTCATGGAGCAGAAATGGTTCTAGATTTTGGACCCCCTCCCTCAGGGAAAAAAAAGCTCTAATAAAATCAAGGCCTTGGGTTACTTGGCACTGACAATATGCTGTCACTTGGGGGGTGGCAGAGAGAGAAACGGCGTTAAATGCTCCAGTCATTCTGCAGGTTGGGAGCTCGATGCTCCCATCCCATTAGGTTGCAGACCTCGGTTCAAGTGGATAAATGAACAAGTTTCAGAAGAAAGTTTATTTTCAATTCGCAAATAATTAAATGCTAATGTTTATCAATTATTTATTGCAATTTAATTAATATTAACAGGCATAGCACAAGTCTGTTTTGATTTTTGACATATTTTATCAACAAATGAATGTCGATCTCCCGTTACAATATATAAATGTATTTCACAATTCTTTTCTGGTGTAAGCGGGTGGTTTCTCTGTTCTGCGGGATATTTTTTAAAGGAGATGCACCAATGGACGGTCGGAAATGTGGTCTGGGTATTGTCAAAGGGGGGGTCGGAAGGTGAAACCCTCTTCCATCCCCCCACATGTGCCCTTGTTTGTAGGAAACCCGAGAGGTGTGGGAGCGCTGGGCAAGGTGACCATCACTGAGCGCACGGCCAAAATTCAGACTGGCAGCTCCTCTCCAAGAATTCTGGTGCATTATCGTCAATTGTTTCAAATGATCCGATCAAGATGATATTTACCTTGCATTTTATGAAATAAACTGAAATTACACGGCAATATTCCACCTCTATACCCACACTTTAAATTATTATTTTGACGTTTAAGATCTCCTGTTTCTTGACTTATTTATATTTAAATCTAATGGGGGGGGGAGAGAATTTTTCAAATATATAACAGAGGCAGAATGAGCGAGCGGAATGATGCTCCCATGGGTGCCAGTGTGAAGGGGGAAAGGCCCCACAGCCCCTGTTGTGTACAAAGGAGGCCTCCACCAGATTGTGGATACGTGTTTGGGAACTGGCCCTTAAATGGTGATTTACTTTTGTTTGCAGCACGTGGAGGACCCGAGCATGCTCGTACAGGACCAGGGAGTTATAAGGAAAGGTAAGGCAGACTCTGCCTGCAATCTCTGCAGGGTTCCATCCAGGTCCGGGACCACCTGTATAACAGTAATTTCCCACACAGCTTTAATGAGACATTGACTGGTCACTTGTCTGAGTAACCCACCTGTTAAATCATTCCCCCACCAGGCTTGCCTGGTGCAGAAGTTGACTGGACACCCTGCAGGATGAAAAACAAGACTTGTCAAAGGGCGAATGAACCTTCTTGTAGGGTCATCCCTTACATCGAAGCTTGGTCTGGCCATTCAGTGCAACAGAACTCCCCTACCCCCCAGCCATCTTGGACCTCACCATGCCACTGGATCCAGGAGGGGATGTCGGGAGGGTGGGTCTTGACTTGTGCAACCCTCTAGTCACCTAAATCCATTCACGTACACACTGTTCCTTTCTGAGGAGTGGGGCATCCTCCTATCAAACTCCACACACTGACTGAAAGGAGCCACCATCATCCTATGGGATGGATAACCAGAAGACTGTAACCTTCCCATCCCCAAGTCTGACCTAAATGTCTCTGGATCTATGAGTTAAGTTGGAGGCCTGAGTGTGGCTTCTTTCATGGGGTAGGATAAACTTTACATGATCGTTTGATTGTTCTCTTGTTTCCAAAAAAAATGACATTGACCACTCTGCCCAATGAGTAGAGCGCTGTCTGGCAGCTCCAGCTCCTTAGCTGCAGTGTTTCCTGGTGATCTATCCATTTTCTTTTGTCCTGCATTCCAAAGACTTGCTGGTTGGGAGTTGAGGAGAGGGTGTGGCAAGAATGCTTTTGCTCCTCTCAAATACTGCTTTCCTCTCAAATACTGCTTTCCTCTCAAATACTGCTTTCCTCTCAAATACTGCTTTCCTCTCAAATACTGCTTTCCTCTCAAATACTGCTTTCCTCTCAGTGCAGGGTGGAGTGGTGCTAAGGAAGTTGGGTTCACGTGGTTTGTCAGGGATTTGCGAGCTGCTTTATTAAGAGTCTGGTTTGGGTGATGTACTGTTTGACTTTGCTTGAATACAAAATTAAGCTTTTGTTTGCTTAAGACAATTCCCAATTGCAAACTGCAGAGTGTCCCTTGTGCCTCTTGTAATTAGAGCTGTAACTGAATGGTATATCTCTTTCACAAGCTCTTCTTGCATGGGAGGGGGCTTCCCATTGTTGGGATTTGGGTTACTATTCTACCTGGTTGAACCTAGAAACCACTGATTTTTAACAGGACACCACTGAAAGCAAAGAGAAGCTGCTCTGAATGCTGACTTAGGTTTTGACAGCAAACCTAAAATTAAAAGGATGTTAAAATTGACATTTCTGAGTCCTAAAGATTGGTTGCAGTGTAGAATTAATAAATGGGTTGTCTAGATTTTATTAACTTTTCCTATGGTGTAGGAAGGGGTAAACATTGGCAATTTACTCTCCCTGTGACCACTGGTGAAAGTTTGTTTTTGATACTCTACAAACTTGTTTAACCAGAACTAGTAAAGAACTTGACTCTTGTGTATTAAGGTCTATGATACAGTTTAATCTGTTGAGGAATGGAGACTGTAGTCTGATGTACATATGAATGAATATGTTAAGATGAAAGACTAGTTGTAGGATATAATTGATATTGTTTCAGACTTCCTCTAATTTTTGTTCTCCTTTGTATAAAGCAATGGGTGATGTATCCATTTTAATTTTGGCATCAAGAGATGGGAACAGGAATCTGTACACCTGTGGTAAATTTCAGTGATTTGGGGGGGGGGGGGGAAGTTAGAAAATACTTCAGTTAATAGAATTGATTTAGGACTGATTTATACTGGCAGTTTGCACCCTTGTTCCTTTGCTCATGATGGTATCATACCTCTTTGTACAGGAGGAATGCTGGTTCATTAATACAACAATTGGTGCATTCATTTTGCAGCTTCACAAATAAGGCTGTACTAGGGGGTTCTGTGTACTGTTCTGCCTGCCACACCAAAGGCAGAGTGTGATTGTGGTGGAAATTCACCAGGATGTTGTCTGAATTGGAAGAATTTAGTTCTGGGGAGAGAGAGAGAGGGAGTGTTTTCCTTGGAGCAGAGGAGTAATTTGATAAAGGTATATCAGATTGAGTGGCATAGGTAGGGTGGATAGTTTGAGGGGGGAAAAAACTCCTAAGGTAAAAGGTATCAAATGAGTGGGCGAAGATTTAGTGAGAAGTTGGAGTTTTAAAGTGGATCTTCAGAATAAGATCTTTAGTGATTGAAATCCAGAACATGCTGACAGAGGTGACAATTTAGACAGATTTTAAATGGGAAAATGGTCCTAATGCAGGTAAATGGGATAAGTACTGGGAGTCAAAAAAGGTTGACATGGATGAGATAGGCTGAAGGATCTGTTTCAGTGCTGTATAACTGATGAAATTTTCTCGGGTGGATTTCAGGAGATTCATAAATCTGTTTTTGATGGATCATAAAGAGAATGAATGCAAAGCAATCACCCCACACAATGATTCAGATACCAAACATATAAAGCAAATGTCCACCATATCTTTCCCTCCAAAGTAAAAAAGATACTACTAGCCTAGGATAAATCTCAAATTCCTTGACATGGAGGAATTCAGAAGTGGCCCTTGAACAAAGATATGGGGAGGGGGGGGGGAAGAGGGGAAGAAACGAAAAACAACGGTGATAGTGGCAGATGTTGTCTTCCAGATGTGAGACCAGTAATTTGGCGGTTTCCTCGATGGAATTATGATTGTTGGTCTTAGTACTAGTTGACTTGGACTGTGGATAGTTTGAAGGGTTGTTGAGAACTTAGCAACTCCCTCTGTCAGCCCCAACTTTTGGCCAAATCTCATTCACAATTTTTTTGCTTTCATTTTGTGAATGATAATGAGCCAGATAGGGATCTGGCTAGAATTTTCTGAGGCTGAGTAGAATGTGCCTGTGCAGCCAAGTTGCTCATTTAATGCCACTGTATGGGAAGGAATCACAGCTTTTAAAAAATTCACCTAGGACTAATGGAAGATGTCCGATTGCACAGATATAGCATCCAACACTATGTTGGATGAGCTGTTGACAATAATGCTATCATTTTGTTCTCCTTTGAATGTTAATTATACTTGGATAGTTAACTCAAAAATCAAAGTAGGACTGAGGTCAGATGAATAGCTCTGATGGTAATCTTAGGACATGTTGCTGAATGATAATCCAGTTTCTGAATCTGGTTACCCATAGCCACTGGCCATTGTGAGTCTTCATCCAGGTGGTAATCCTGGTGATTTTTGTTTCCAGCCCATGTGTAACAATATTAATCAGCAGGAATCCACTGCTGGGGGGGATCTTTCACTTTGCAAGAGTTTGAAATTTTGCTAATGTTTAGTGTTTAAGAATAATGGATTCTAACTGGCATCAATCAGTATCTATGAACTTTATGGCAAGCAAGCTAGAAGCTCCTCAGTCCACGAGTCTAGTATCTATTTGCCAATACTGACTTTGATGACTGTCTTGTGGTCCATTTAGTGTCATTGGTGCTCTGAATTCAAACAAAAACTCATCTTGTTGTGGAGTGATGTGCATTGTGGACAATTGTTTAGTCACTGCAGCACCAATTGTGATATTTCCAGCTACATTCCTCACTGTTAAGACTTGTGTGTAAACTCTGAGTGCTTTCTCATGCCTGGTTGATGTGACAGTAACTCAGTCTGATAACGGAGCGAGCAGTTCTGATCCCTGCTGTGTCACTCCATGACAGCATCGCCAATTTCGCTTTGCTTGGATTGAAATCAAAATCTTCTTCTCGTAGTAATGTGCTCATCACATAGGTGGTACTTCTCATCAAAGTTTCAATCTATCTAAGTTTGTGGTTGCATAAATGTAGGCTTCTAGATTTTCATAGTCTCAAATTTTTGCATTGTCTCTTTAAAGCCCAATGATATATATCAACTTCAGTGACTCCAATTCCATCTGTTTAGGCACCTGTTGAAGAACTAGTCCTGACCTGATTCTGAAAGGTGACACTTCCAACTCAATTGTTTGAGTTGCAAAACAGTAAATTTCTGTGGAAATGCGTGGCAAACCCCATTTTAAGATTTGTCGCTCTATGTAGATGTATAGCTACATTTGCAATATTTGGCATTGATAGATCTCAAAGATAAATTATTGTAAGAGAATGTGTGGTGAATAATTTTCTTTGCTCAGTTTGATTCATGAGGTTGGTGTTCTTACAGGGGTTATGACGTATCCGACCATTCATAGGTGTTTAGTTTATTCCTTAAAGTCCACTGGTGTATAAATTGTTGGACTGGATTTATTGCTTTGTGTGATTCACTCCTCTCCTTCCACTTGTCTTAACATGTCTCTGATGATTTGAGTGCTTCAGTATTAAATACTCCATGGTTGGAGACTTGAAGTTATTACCTGTGATTTATTCTTTACTCCAATACCTAATGTCAATACCCAGACAGTTTTTACCCAACTGTAGTGGTAATGTCTTGCTATTAATAATCTTAAGGTTTCCATTTGCCTTGCATTCGAATATCCTTTAAGAAGGTTCGCTTAAATCGTTGCTGTTTTAACTGTTGAGTGAAGCTACACTCGGTTAATTCATCCATACTGATGGGTCTGACATTACTGAAGACAAAGACTTATTTTTGTCCTTATTTATACACTGCTCCATGTCTGTGGACCCATGGCATTTTGAGGCAAAGCTGCTATTTCTGCATCTTCCACTGTTTCCTGAAGATCGGGGACAGCTGTCTCTTCTCTTCCCCTGTAACTCCATCACACCAGAATCTTTGCACTTTCTTTCATGTTGTTCTGAAGCTGACTCATTCCTCTTGCTCATTCAGTCTGTATTGTGATGTTTTTAATTGATATCACAACACAATGTGTCACCAGCCAGTCGCGTTTAAATTAACCACTTGAAGCAGTTTGTTAGAGCGTTCTAGAGTAGTACTGTAGAGCATGGCCTGTCAAGTCTGTGCCGACCATAAAGCATTCTGTTTATCATTTGCATCTTCTGATCTACAGTTCCAGACACATTCCTTCTGGAGGAATGACATCCTAGAAAGTGGTGTTTTTCTGTGCTCTTCAGTTTCACCCAGACCTTGCCGGGTGTGTGGGTGTGTGGGTGTGTGTGTTCGAATCAAAAATGCCTAAAACCATCACTACCACTAGGTGTCAATATCTCCTTAAACGGGGCAGACCCTGTCTTGTATGAAATCATACTAATTATTTGCAAAGCATATTATGCTAACAATGAATTTATGGAAATCCATATGTTTGATTTATTGGACTAAATGCAGGGACAGAGATAATGTGCAGCTCACGTGGTTAGTGTCAATACAACGGATCATTAAAACAGCCAAGAAGATAACTGGGATCTCTAGTGATGACATTCACCAGGAGTATTCCTAAAATAAGGCTCAAAGATCCCTACCATTCATCACACAGGATCTTTGACCCACTACCTTCAGGAAGGAGGACCAGGAGCATCAAAATCAGGGCCTCAGGGCTGGGAAATGGTTTTTACCCCACAGGCTGTGAAATTGATGAACAGAATCCTGTAACCTTGGGTCTCTAAAATTGAAATAAGTAAATTATTCTGAAAAAAATTATACATAATAATCACATTTTATATTTTTTATGAGCTCTGTGAGAAATGTATTTTGTGAGTTCTATGGCCTGTTTTGTCTGGTTGTACCTTTTATAGTCAGATAATAAATTTGAACATGAACTTGCGTGGGACACTATAATATGAAATGTTAATTTAGTGTGGTTCAGGATTGAGAACTTCTACTCCTAATGCATGTTGGGAGTCAGATTCTTTGTTTACACCACCTTTGGTCATTAATGGAGACCATGCAGCTCTGTCCTGGTCCTTTTGAGTAACTATCATCTATAGGTAGCCCCTGACTTACGACCGTAATTGGGACCACAGAGTTGGTTGTAATTAGGATTGGTTGTAACTCAGATCTCAGGCTGCCACTGGGTAGAAAGGGAATCTTAGGGATGTATGTGATGTCATATATGTTCTCTGACAATAAATCTGAAATTTGACAATGCTGTTTTGGGGTTAAAATCTGGAGCTGACTGTAAAGTACTGTATTGTGGAAGGTTGTGGCTGTCATATGACAAGCACTACCCATTACCTGGTTGAAAGACACCACCTGCTCAAGGTTTGGCCCTGCCCCACCCATTAGTGCACACCTGATGATTGGCCCCTTTAATTCACTTGTACAGTACTTTTAATACAGCAGTTTTAATATTTTTAAAAAATCGGTAGTTTGTGCAGGTGGACTTGCATAGATTGGAACTTGAGGACTACCCGTACGTAAGGTTTCTCTACCTTTCCTGATGCCAGCTCTGTTCACAGAATGATTAAGCAATTGCAAGTACTTCAGTTAAAGGTTCAAAGTTTCCTAGTAAATGTCATTTGAGATCTCGTCTGTTGTATTGATCGCAAAACTTCTGGAGAACGCTGTTTTGTTGTACTTGTGCAATTGGATGATAATAAACTTAAACTCCCTCAACATTAGAGAACCTCCCCTGCCTGTTACCAGTTCACCCAGAACTAACACTCCAGGAATTCAAAGCCCTCCCTCCAGCAAGCTGCAGCCATACATTTGTGGTTATCCTATATTTGCTTCTTGTAGAATTGATAATCAAAGACATTATCTCCTGAGGGGAGGAAAATTTAAAAAAAAAACTGCAGATGTTGGAATCTTGTTGAAGCAATGAGAAGCTGGAGGAACTCAGCGGGTCAGGCAGTATCCATGGGTCAAAATAGTCAGGCTAAAGTAGGAAGGGGAAAGGAAAAAGGAGGGGGAGAAGCTGGAGAAGAGCTGATAGGTGAAAGGTTTTTGAGAGGTGGAGAGACCCATTTTTTGCGGGTGGGGGGGGGCAATTCAGAGAAAACTTAAGAACAGTAATACCATTACATTAATATATAACGATACATAAAATTAGAACAATTGGTGGTCATGCCATTCGGTTTAAGGCTGTTGGGAGGGATATGATATTCCTCAAGTTTCTGTTTGGCCTTGCCCTAGCAATTGATGAGGCCAAGGACAGACATGTCTGCATTGGAATGCTGATGGTGGGAGTTGGAGTGGTTGGGTTCTGGAGTTTAAGCCTAGACCCACAGCAGAGTGCAGATGTTTAGTGAACCTTTGGAGGTCCTGTTTCTTTTAAAATCTTGCTTAACATCTTGCATTCTGCCTCCCATTGTTTCCTTCAGTATTGATAGTATAGGTATGGGTCCTGACCATGGGAACTTTCTGTCTTGGTGATAGATGATAGAATGCAGATGATAGAATCTGAGCAAACAGAAGAGGAGCAATTGAAGCCACAAAGCTAGATTGGTGTACAAATTGCCTTGCAAGTGGAGCACACTGAACTGAACCAGCACAGGTAAACCATTTTGAGCAGTGAATGGTTTTTGGAACTTGCATCCTTGTTAAACTAACCAAGCCCTTTTGTTTATCAGGTCACATGAATGTGTAGCATGGAACCATGCATCTCAGATCACATGCCAAACTTGTCTCAATAAAGGGTCCTGCATCTGATTAACATTTGGAATAAAGTAAATAGTGAAATGGGAATGAGGAACTTTGGGTTAATTAAAATGCTTTTGACTGAAAACAGACTTATCCCATTTACAATGAATAATCGAGTTTTTAATATTTGGTTCTCTAAAAGAATTAGAAATGTAACTGATTGTTATGAAAGAGGAAATTTAATGTCATTTTGGCCAATTAAAAAAATAAATGGAATACAAAATAATACAACATTTTGTTTTTTATCAAATAAAAGCAAATTTACAAGATGAATAGCGTCCCCAGGGTTACTGCCTGAAAGAAGTGAAATAGAAACTTTGAGTTGCAATAGATCTATTAAGAAATTTATCTCTATATTACAAAAGGGATTTCCAAAGCAGGGAATTCATAGATCTAGACAAAGATAGGAAACAGATTTAAATATAAGTATTGTGAAGAAAAATTGGCTGGAATTATGTTATGACACTATGACAAACACAATAAATGTTATAGATTGGTTCAGTATAATTTTTAACATCAACTGTATCTTACTCCATAAAAATTAAACAGATTGAAATCTGATCTATCAGACAAATATTTTAGGTGTAGTTAAGAGATGAGTACTTTTCTGCATTCTGCATGGCCATGTGCAAAATTGAGGCCATTTTGGATAGAATTAGGAAAATTCCAGAACCAGTTATGGGAGTTAAATTACCACAAGATCCAATGCTCTTTTTTTTTATTGAGTAATAATTTGACAAATGAGACCAAAATTTAAATTTATTTTTTTTCTCCAAAAGGAATTTGTGAAAATTGCATTAGTAGTTGCAAGAAAATGTACAGCAGTGACATGGAAATCAGATTCACATTTAGGAATAGAAAGATAGCAAGTGAAAATACAGTTGTATACCTCGATTACATATAATTTAAGGAATAAATATTATTTTATTTGAAAATTTGGTGCCCATATTTACATATTGTAGGTATTAACTTATAAAGGATTTTCCCTGAACCTCGTGAAACCTTGCTTACTTCTGGGGATAAGTGAATGAATAATATTGAGAAGCAAAGTTGAGTACATGGTGATGATATTTTGGTAACCAGGTTTTTTTCTTTGACTATACTCTTTTTTTTCTTTTCTTTTATTTCTGCTTTTTTTCTACTCTTTGGGGTTTATTATTCGGGTGAGAGGATTGATGGATTTCAGGGGGTATAATATGCAACATGTATAATTGATTTGGAATATATGAATATTATTCTTTGTATCTGGATATAATATATGTATGGACATTTAAATAAAATATTTTTTTTTTAAAAAGGTAAGGAGTCCTGACCTGAAGTGTTGACTGATCACTTCTACCTGTGGATGCTGTCTGACCTTCTGAGTTCCTCCAACTTCTCCTCATTATTTGCTCAAGATTCCAATATTTGCAGTTTTTTTTTCAAACTAAAGCCACCCCTGTCTATATTTTTGGGTATAATCTAAATGCCAGAAGGACACTTTTTAACCAGTGGTGTTTTAGAGGAAACGTGGAGCAACCTGATGTAGAGATGTGATTGGCTTGAAAGAATGCAGAGGAGATTCACCGGGGTGTTGCTTGGATTGGAGAACTTTAGTTTGGATAGGGTGGGCTTGTTTTCCCTACAGGGATGGAGGTTAGAGGCTGGCCTGACAGGTATACAGGTACTCCCTGACTTGCAAACCCTTGCGATTTTTGTCCATTCAAACTATAACAGGGGATACAGGACATGTAGGAGCCAAAATGTGTGTACTTATTAGTTGGTGCCCTGGGCCTTAGGCTGTGGGTAGCCATCTTGATTCCTGTGCGCATCCACGAGCCTTCGATTGGTGCATGCATGGTGGGTTCACGTATTGGAGTTCCATTGGTGCATGCGCGAGAGTTGAGGAGAATATGCACATTTTGGCTCTGACCTGCCCTGCCACCCTAATGTAGTTTGTCAAATATGCACATTTTGGCTCTGACCTGCCCTGCCACCCTAATGTAGTTTGTCAAATATGCACATTTTGGCTCTGACCTGCCCTGCCACCCTAATGTAGTTTGTCAAATACAACATTTGATTAAAAAGTTTGAGAATTGTCCACACGTGCGGACAAAATTCCGACACGTCCATTTTGAGAGATAGCCGATCCTTCATTCCCAATTACGGTCATAAGTCAGGGAGTACGTGCATATAAACAGATAAATGAGATCAAGATAGGGTAGTAGTTGAATAATTTTTCCCAGGGTATAGGTTTAAGTGAGAGGAAGGGATTTTAAGAGGATCTGAGGTCGTTTCTTTTATAGAGGGATTGATAATCTGCCAGATGAGATGGTGAAATTAGATAAAATTATTACTTTTAAGAGGCACTTTGACAGGCATCTGAAAAGGCAAGGCATAAAAAGATATAGATTTAATATGGACAAATAAATAGGTTTGGTATAGATGGCCAAAAAGGTCAGCATGAATATTATGGGCTGAAGGGCTGTACAACTGCTTCCTAGGCAAAAGGTGCTGAATGGGAAATGACATAATTCTGGGAAATGATCCATTGTCCAAGGGTGCATCATGACTAGAACTAGCAATCAAATTACTAGATGGCACAATAATCCAAAAATGGTCATGTTCTGTTCCACTCCAGAAATAAACAGTGGTGCATGTCTGAATTTCACTGTTAAAATCTCCCAAAGGGAAAAATACATCAATAAAGGCTGGAGATCATGTTTGTTTAGCATTTCCAGCTGGTAAAATTCATTAAAAGGTGTAAATTGTAATTGTCTTTTTCATCTATCAGATCTCCCAAGATGCTCGAGCCAATGTATGAAATTTTGTGTAAATCCATACTTGCATAACCTGCATTTTGCCTCAATGTATGAAGCAAAATGTAAATTTTTGGTGGTGCGGGAAGGAATGTTGCCCATCTAGAGGCTAAACAGGTTAGGTTAGAAGAATGAAAAGTGACAATATTGTGGAGTAAGACAAGGTAGGGGTGTTTTGACTCTTACGAAAGACTCAAATGTGTAGATAGTTACAAGATAAAGAGGCCAGTCACCTAAAACACAAATGTGTAGAAATTTTTTTTCTCAAGGGGGTAGCAAAAATCTCTGGAATTCTCTCCTCCAGAGAATCATAGGGGATAGATTAGGAGTATTTAAGATGGAGATAGAGATATTTTTGAAAGTCTGGTCAATTGAGGCTGTACACGGTTGGAATTCATTGCTGACGTGCACTGCTGATCTTTCAAAAACTCCTATGTTGTCAGTTTGTGTCTAGACACCTTCACTGAACCTGGATTGATTGCTTTGCCTGGCCCTAGTTCACCACTTGGCATGGATCATATACTCTACAGATCCTGATTATTTGCACCAGATTTGGATTCATGACCTAATACTGTGTCTCACAACACGGAAACTGATCACCCATTGATACTAATCTCACATGAATTATTTACGCTCCTCAGATTCTACCACTCACCTACACTAGCAGAAACTTAACAGCAGCCAATTAACCTCCTGACCCAGGATGTGGATCTGATTAGATCACAGCCTGGCACTGATGTTTTTTATGCACTAGGGGAGATAAAACAATGATTTGTGCATTGAGCTGAGAGTTGTCTCTCTCACCCTCTTAGTTTGTTGGTATTGATACTAAGTTGTACTCCTGAATTGCTCCTTTTTAACCAATGTCCTTGAACTTGTGGGTCTGTGAGATGTTCTGTTTTCCCCTTCACCCTTGCCCACCAAGTATGACTTCATTATTTGGAAGTACACCTTTAAAGGGAAGGGCCAGCTGGCTGCTCATCTGTGATGGACATGAGATGATAGTTAATGGAGCTGATTGGATGAGAACTGAAGTCAGCACCGGCAGGGTTTTGAAACCTGAAGATGGCCAGAATGCAATGCTTCAGTGCCCTCATCTCAGGTTGAGTTTTAAGTGCAATTTTTAAATCCAACAAAGTGAGAAAAAGATTTGAGGGAATGATTTGATTTATTAGTTATCAAGTAGAAGTTGCTCATCTGTGTGAAAGAACAGTTTCCCATCAGTACACATTTTAAAAAATTTAGATACAGAATGGTAATAGGCCCTTCTAGCCTACGTGTCTGTGCTGCCCAAACCTACCTGATGCACCATCAATAACTCAAAAGACTAGAAGTTGCCAAGGATGGGCTTTTAATTGCTTAAAACTATATGTACCCACATGTTGCTTGGCCTGAGTCCAGAGCTCATACTGGAGGAGGGGTCTGGGCGTAACAGCCTTTATTAGAGGGTTCCAAGGGGAGGAGACATTGGTACAGTCAGCATGGAGTCAGGGCAGCCATACACCCAGAGATGGTAACCAGTCGTAATACAGTGGTATCACCACAATACCTAAGTGACCAATTAATCAATCTACTAACCCTGCAAGGGTTTGGAATATGGGCAAAAACTGGAACATCCAGAGGAGCCCCACTCCTTACAGAGGCAAATTTGAACCTGGATGTTCTCTTTTTATTTAAACTTGGATTTTTATTTTTAATCAAATTACTGTCAACTTAAGATTGTATCTTCTATCAACATTTCAGGCCAAATTATCTCCAAAGCATAACCACTATTTCCCTTTCTTTTTAAAACATTCCTGTATCTATTTTTTTTAAAAATCACTTCCCTGATAAACACTGGTCACTGTTTTGTATAGATTTTTTAAAATTTGTTCGCATAACTGGTCACATTTTTTACAATTCTCTGTGTCGGTTCTGAAGCCAGTATTGATTCTGATCAATTTTTATTGCAAATTTGTTTTCAGAGCTGAAGCCAGGATTGAACCCAGTTGTTGGAGGTGTGAAGCATTTGCTTGATGTGCTGCTCCATTTTGTGTGGTTTAAAATCTGTAGCATTGAACTTCTGCACCTTGTGCCAGACTCACACAAATCTTTCAGTTTTTACCCATGTGTTGATCACTCAGTATGAGTATTGTTCCAAATAAGAATGTTATAAGTCATCACATTGAACTTTCTTTTGCTAATATAAGAGTAGTGATCTGGTGATACCATTATACACTTCACCCAGATGGGCATCTATCAGCATTGCATGTGTGAGTTCCCTGAGCCTGGACTGATGTTTTTCTATTGATATCTTTGCTGACTTAAACCCATGGGCTTAATGCTGGCCACCAGTGTCATCAAATGGACAAAGGTTGGGGCAATGAATGAAAACACTGGGCATCCAAGTCTGTGCTGTATGAGGAGATGTCCAGAGTCCAGCAGAGAACTGCATAGAGAAATGGTGGGGGAACTGGATATGCAGCCTTTGGACACTGATTGGGCAGTCAGGTCTGTGGGCATGGATTAGATGGACAGGGCCATGGTCTGTGGGCATGGATTGGGCAGTTGGGTCCCTCTGCACTCCACACTCCAGACTGATGATAAAACTACAGCAGGTGGCATCCTTTCTGCTCATTTCCTGTTGCATTTTTGTCTGGGGATGTCTGCGAATCTTTAACCCAGAGTGAAGCTTCAATCTTTTTTTATATTGTTTCTCCTTTGGTCATAAGAAGAGGATAGGTTTAATCTGACACTGGGTTTATCCTTGTTTGACAGTTCTCCTCTTCCAAGGCATTCCTTTAAATCCCAGTTTAGCTGATGGCTCCATTCTCAATCTTTGAAGATTTGACAAGGAGGAGAGGTGGGAACTGTAGATCCAGTATATTTAGATTTCCAGAAGGCATTCAACAATCTGCCAGATAAAAAGGCTGGTGGATACATTTAGCTGAAATAAAAAGGCTTTTTTTTCTAAATTGAATGGATGCAACTAGAGGTCCCAATTACGTATTATTTACATCAATGGCCTGGAGACATGTTTCCAAATTAGTCAATGATATAGAACACCACTGAGTGAAGGCTTGGTGATCCTGCAATGAGATGACAGGACAAAAATTGACAGATTGTTTGAATCGGGAAATTGAATGCTCCTGCACTTCAGTGAGATGAGTCAATGGGAAGATTATTATCTAAATAGAGTGACTGTAAATGAGTAAAGTTCAGGGGAATCTTGGTGTTCTCGTGAGTGAATCACAAAAATATAGCAGGCAGTTAACAGTATTGTTGGTCTTTATTCCAAAATGTTCGAGTTTGAGGATAGGGAAGTTTTGAATGGGGTGAGGTCAAAACTGCAGAGTTTTGGTTTAAAAATATATTGGAGGTTGGCTGAATGAGATTCACCTGGACAGTTGTGTGTTTTCCTTGGAGTTTGGACAATTGAGAGGTGACAGGGTAGATGTGGAGATGTTATGGCTGGTGAGAGAGCTGCAAACAAAAGAATACAAAATAAGAGGCTAAACATTTACAAGTGAGGTGCATTATAATTTATTCCCTCTGAGATGAGTGAATCTTGAGAATTCTTTGCCCCCAAGGGTGGTGGAGGAGACCAGATCATGAGATATATTTACAGTGGAGACTGGTTAATATCTGAAAGATTGGAATTGAGAATTGTAGGAAATGGCATAGAGCGATTGATGCCTGCATAGATTAGCCATGATTATATTGAGAGGCAGGTAGGCTACGATTCATCAGCGAGAGCTAGAGTGGGGGAACAAACTGGGAGGGGAGGTGAAATCCAAACTAATTGGGGAAATCCAATATAATTGGGTGTAGACAGTGTGGCAATAGGCTCCCCAGGGAGATGAAAGGGGCAAATGAGAGAGAACTTTCTTCAGAAACCCAGAGTTTTAGTGTGACTGCAACCTCCTTTCATTAATGAGAGCACATCCAACTGTTAACAATGGCCATTGTCTACCACCACTAAGAAGAGCTATTTCCTGAAAACACTCTTCATGATGTTTTAGCACCTTGTTAACATGCAGTTAACCTAATTTAGATGTACCCTTGTTACAAGTTTGCTCTGCAAAGTTTTGATATGGTTCCAAGTATAAATGTTTTGGGGCTATCTTTAGCTGATGGCTATGAAATTCTTTTAGAGAGACTTTGTAGACTGAAAAATAAATGCTAAAAGTATGGGTGCAGTTTTTGGAATTAATTTGATTTCAAATTGTTTTCATTCCCTTGCATTGTTATTTGTGGATATCAGTTAACATAATGTTGAGGATCTTTCCTAACCTACACAATTCTCCTTTAACTCGGAAATACACGGTGAGATGATCAGAATTAGCAAAGACACATTTGCTGTCTAAATGTGGAATGCGCAAGAGTAATTGAGATGCAATGTAATAAGCATCTTGTGCTTGGAAGAGGCAGGTAATCTTGAACCCACGTTCCTAAAGGTTTCCACACTTGCTGAGGACCTTGTTTCCCCCCTCCTCACCCCCCCCCCCCCACCCGACTGGTTGATTGAAAAGATGAAACTACAAAGAAAGCTTTCATTTGAGAGATTCAAATGATTCAAGAGGGTGCTGGGGATTCCTGAAGGGCCTTGGGCACTGAAGGCTTCTTAACCATATTGGAGGTTTGGATTTGGAGCTGATTGTTTGACGTGAGGGCGTGGCTGCAGAGGCTGTGGGAATGCTAGGGGGGAAATAGGGATTGTCTTGGTTTTTGCTTTTTCCTTTTTCCCACTGGTTTGTTATAGGTGCGAGGCATTGCTCATTGACACTTTTCCTTATGACAGACAAAAAGTTGAAGTATATTGTGTATATTACATTTTTAATGTGCTGTTATGTGAAAATAAAAGGATCCTTGAGAGGCGCACTATATTCGGGTAGGAAACCCTCAACAGTGTAGACTGACCTGCTGGTTGGTATTCATCCTCTCAGCACAAAACTCCCTGCAGCACCTTGACCCAGGCTCATTCCTGAGCTCCAGTGCTGCCTGTGGAGAGTGCACATTGTTCCTGTGGTTGCCTGGGTTCCCTGCAGGTGTTCTATTTCTTTCCCCCCCACCCCCCCATATATTCTAAATAAGTGCAGGTTGGTTTGAGGCAAATATGGGGGATAATGAAATGGGATTAGTTTGGGTTTAATGTAAATAGCCACAATGATCAGACTTGTTGTGGAAGGGTGGCTAAAAGGCTCCATGGCTCATGTCTTTGGCGCTATTAAAATAGAAAGACTGTGTACAGAAGAGCTTCCTGTTTCCCATCTGTTTGACTGGGGGGGGGGGGGCAGAAATGCTCCATGTTTTTTTTCTTCTTTGCTCATCACCCATTGAACAGGATTTCCTGAGCCAGTTACCAATTTGATCATGGGCAACTTTGCCTAGTTCTCACCGAGCCACCAATGTTCCAGGAGGCAGCAGTGTGCAGAGTGGGAGTCAAGGGATGAGCTGCTTAAAATTCTATGTCCCAGTAGAGCATCAAGCTCTATCCAAACAGCACAGCAGGAAGTTGGATTAACTCTTGTATTGTGTGACCAGGCCAGTATAAGGGGTTGTTTTGTAAGTGCGCTGTAGTTATTTATCCCTCTCAGTGTGCAGTCTAAGTGGCTCCAGCCAGCTTCACATATTGTTATTCTGAATGCAAAAGAATGCCAGTCATGGATTCCTCAGTACAATTGGCAGCCTGATTTGCCAGGAGCTTACATAGGAAGTAGGAACAGGAGTAGGCCAAAAATGGCCCATCGAGCCTGCTCCGCCATTCAAAATGATCATGGCTGATATAATGAACATAATTACTGCCCGTATGGTCGTTCACACCGTGTGGGCGACCTTTTAGATCGTAAATCCCTGAGGGTAACGGTCCCTCCCGTGGGTTGGACGTGCAGTAGAGTGGGTGACCATCAACAAATTTTTCCAGTATGATTTACACTGCAGACTTGTAGGGGTCTAGGATAAATCACGGTGCAAGGATTGACTCCAAATTCCTGCACATTCCTTTTTAGACTGCCCATGTTGCGGCAAAATTCCTTGATTGTGCCGTTACGTGCCTGCAGTCTAAAAACCCCTCTTGTTACATTATGGTAGACATATGCTAGAAAATATCGTTCACAAAAGTCTTTGATCCTTCCGGCTAGAGAGAAATACCCGGCTGCATGGAGGTAGAAACTTTGCATGCAGCTTTCTGCATGTTGTGGTTTCAACTCTGGACTTTTACCTAAGAATAAATTCACATTTACCAATATTTGTGGGGTGGAATGGTCACCATAGCCAAACACTGTTACAGCGCTAGCGATCAGACTAGGATTTGACCCCACGCTGTCTGTAAGGAGTTTGTATGTTCTCCCAGCATCTGTCTGGGTTTCCTCCGGGTGCTCCTGACTTTCCAGTTCTTCCACCCACCCAGCTATCGCTCCTCCCCTTCATTGCTGCTGTCCCCTCCCTTCTTTCTCCACCTACCATCTCCTGCCTTTACCTCCCTCTCTCCCCCACACACTTTTGTTTGGACGCCTGCCAGCATTTTCTCATACTTTGATGAAGGACTCGAGGCCGAAACGTCGGTTATGTATCTTTACCTTTGTTACATAAAGGACACTGTTTGACCGGCTGAATTTCTCCTGCAGTTTGTGTTTTTACGTTGACTACGATGTCTACAGATTTTTGTGATTTACTCATGTTTGATTGCTAACATTTTGTACTCTGCATTTAACAATAGCATTTCCATTGGCTTAATGCTGAGTTGTGAATAAGGTTTAGAAGAGAAGTCAGAGTTGTGTGCTTGTGGTCCATGTTGGCAACCGTGGAATTTTTAAATGGCCTTATTGTAGATTAAGGGTGGCAAGGTTGGTGTAGAGGTTAGTACAACGTCTTTACAGCGCCAGTGACCGGGACCGGGGTTTGAATCCCACGCTGTGTGTAACAAGGTTGTACATTCTCCCCATGGCTGCGTGAGTTTTCCCCAGAGTCTGCAGTTTCCTCCCACTGTTCGAAATGTATCTGGGGTGTAGGTTAATTGGGTGTCAATTGGGCAGTGCGGACTCGTTGGCCAAATGGCCTGTTAACATGCTGTATGTATGGTTTATAATTTGTTGTACGATTCTCCTAAAATTCTTTATTCCCTCTGTAGGACCTTTCATACTGTCAAAAAGCCCAAGTGTAAAGGTGGAGATTCTCTGCCCTTATGTCAGGAGACCTACCTCCATGACTGCGCCGTGGCCGGCTCCAAGGTGCCGACTGCAATCCTCAGGGGAAGGGTCAGCGGTTGTGCGCTGCGCTCTGCCACCTGAATGAATGTACTGCCCCTGCAAGCAGCTGCCTAGGGGTGGGCTGATGATGTTGCAGTGACATGGTCAGCCTGAGATACAGGAGTGGGATTTTTAAAACGCTGACAGCTTGGCGTGTATTAATGACGTTGACTTGGTGGGTGGTGCTATGGCACCAATCGCCCAGCCTCCATTGGCTCCGGAGGGCGCTATGAAGTGCCACTCAACGTGAATGCAATGCAAGAGCAACCTTTTAGGGCTGCTCCATGAAAGGTACGTTTATATTTTTCCCTCTGCACTTATAGCCGGCCTCCAGGCGGAGGCCTGGCACAAAAGGGGCTTGTGACAGGCATTTATCTTCTGGAAACTGTTTCTCCCCATTGATGCTATGTAACTTTATTTAAAAGAAACTTCTTCATTTAAAAAAAAGTTCTTCAAAGGGGGCTCACTATTTTTAGTTGAAGAAAATAATACGACCAATAGAATTTTTCCATCTTCTTCTTTTGAGAAGCAACTGTAAATCTGTCTTGAACTTTCTCCCAATTTCCATTGTTGTTGTATGGGCAACATGTTTAGCCCAGCGGTATAGTACAACGCTGTTACAGGGCCAGCGACTGGGGTTCGAATTCAGCGCTGTCCAAAAGGAGTTTGTACATTCTCTCTGTATCTGCGTGGATTTCCTCCAGGTGCTTTTGTTTCTCCGTGCCCCTTCAAAAATCTACTAGTTTTGTAGATCAATTGGGTGTAAATGGGAGGCATGGGCTCATAGGCCCAAAGGGCCTGTTACCGTGCTGTATGAATACCCAGTTGAAAATTTTAAAATGAAATTTGAATCTTAAAATCATCTATAACATGAATCCAACCAATGTTCCAGGGTGGGGTGTTCCGAGTTGGATTAATACAAACTGAGTGTACCCCACTATCTCCATTTTTGCATTTTTATTTTGATTTGTTTCAATTATTTAAATTTTTACGGATTTATGCTCTTGGTTTATTTTACATCTTGCAAATGCAGAATCCTTCCAGCCCGACTCTGAAGCGTGTTTTTTTAACATTCTACTAACTTTTATTCTCTCTTTCTAAGGTCCAGTGACAATCTCCAGAGGCGCAGCATTGTCAGCACTCTCCTACCAGAAGGATGGCCTGATTGGTGGCATTACAAATCTCAGCGAGGTGTTTTGCTCGGTTCCTGGCCGGCTGTCGCTCTTAAGTTCCACATCCAAGTACAAGGTGACAGTGGCAGAGGTCCAGAGACGCCTGTCCCCACCAGAATGTCTGAATGCTTCCCTTCTTGGAGGAGTCCTGCGAAGGTGAGTGGGCAAAACTCTTTGGGAAATGAGATTAATTCCGCATTATTTATTGGGATCAAATACCTTTTAAAACTGAAGATTGCAGTAGTACCAACTGATATGTGTGTGAATAGTCCTATGTCTTTGGAATGTAATGGATGTTATGTAAGAAAAAGATTTATTTTGGCACCTTTTGATGAGCTCTTTATGGCCAGTGTGTTTTACAGACAGTGAAATTTGCTGGGCTTTACTCTGCTTGTTCAGTGGTCTGGCAGTGTTGCAGTGAAAGGTCAGTCTGGATTCTGATCCCCTGCCCCTCTCCCCACTTTCTGAAGCAGAGCTTAAACCATGAACTGTGGGAGCAGAACCACTGGACCATATTCCAATACAAAGGCTGCTTCATATCTAATGTTTCAACCAGCATTGACGTTTGTGGTATTAGTTGAAGGTCACATGTTAACTAAGTGAACTTGCTGCTCTTTGGAGAAAATATTGGTTGAGGTTGCAGGACTCAAGATGTCCTGGAAGCAATATCTAGATCATTGAAGAACCTTGTACTTGGCTTTCTGCTGATGTGCTGATCCATGCTCAAACAGCCATCAATCAAGTTAGTCAACACATTGTCAAGTTGTACAATAATAATGAACTGCAGGGTACAGTGTAATGGACAAAAGTGCACGATATAGAGAAAAGTACAGTTAAAACAGTGCAGGGGCATCATCATTTACCAATGATGGGTCTATTCAAGAGTCTGATAACAGAAACTCTCTCAATCAGTAGGTTCATATTTTCAGGTTCTTGTACCTTCTGCCCAGTGGAAAGGGGCAGGGAAGAGAAGTGTGTGTATGCCCAGTCAGGATGGGTCTGTGAATATATGACCATCTTTCCCAAGCCCTTGGGAGGTGTCCACGGAGCTGGTGGAGGGAAGGTTGGTTGTGTGGTGGCCTGAACTACATTCACAGGTCTGTAGTTTCTTGTGGTCTTGGGGCAGACCAATTATTGAACCAAGTTGCGGGGCACTCAAAGAATACTTTCTATGGTGTGTCTATAAAAAATTGGTAAGAGACACCAGAGAGGTGCTGAATTTATTTTAGAGATGTAGGCCCTTTTGGCCCACAACCCCGTGCTACCCAAATACACCCATGAGACCAATTAACCTTCTCACCCTGTGTGTCTTTGAAATGTCCTTTGGCTTTTGAGGAAAAAAATCTTTTAAGTGTAAGTGTAATCATGCATTTATTGTTGGAGCTTTTTAGTAAACAGGGACATCCCCTTATTTAGTGGAGGCTGATTTTTGGACTTGGCACTGAATTGTTTACTTTTTTTTATGTTGATCTGACTGGAATCTACTGCTGATGGGAATTGTGTGTTATTGTGGGTAGAGCATCAATCCTTTGGGCATAATTAACTCTTAGTTTGTTTACAACTTGTTAAATTTGTTGGCCATTATCTCAAAGCAGAGAAACTTGGGAAGCAGCAGATGCTGTGATCTTGACAAGGAGCTGCAGCTTGAAACATTACCATTCTCCCCAACCCCCAACTGACCCTCCGAGTTCCTGCGGCAGTGTGGTCTGATATCCATTGTAGAGATAAGGCTGCAGGGTATCATGGATGGGGATCTGAATGTTGAATGGCACTTTACATTTAAGAAGGGCAGAAAGGTGGAAGAGAGATGTCCTTCGTTCAAGAAATTGGGATGTCCAAGTGGTTGGGAGGAGGAAAGTAATAAAGGCAGGTCATGTTAAGGAATGAAGTACTGGTGCTTTGACAGATTATATTGTTTCTTTTTTATACTCCAACACAGGTCAAAGATATGGTGGGAGATTTCAATCTCAAAAAGAACTGGAAAATTCCACTGGGCAAAGATAACCTTGAGGGGTTTTTGACAGCTTGTAAAATCATGGATCAAGCAGAGAGCAGCTTTACTTGATAAGATGAGAAATTGACTGGTACTCATTGGATGCCCTAGTTTAATGTTCCAAAGTTCTCTTTATTTGGGAAGGTTCCATGAAATTGGAAAGTAGCAACTCTTTTACTTAAATGAAGGAGGACAACGGGGAAATCACAGGCAGTTAACTTCTATATTAGAATGATAGAGACTCTTTACAAAGAGGTTATTGCAGATAATTCAAGGAATTCAGTCCGCACTGTTCACTAACAGGGATATTTTATTAGTGTACTTTGAAGTAATACTTGCTGTGGATACATAAAAATATGTTGATGTACTAAGGTTTTCGGACGCATTTGATAAGTTGCAATCTCAAAATTGTTGTGGGAAATTGTAGCTCAGGGTGTGGCATGAATCAAAATAGTCTGGCTAAGTGGAAACAGTCAGAAATGGGTCTTTTCTAGTTGACAAGGTTCATTGAAAAGTGAACCACAAGCATTGGTTGATTTTTTTTCTTTGATGACAAAAAGATTGGTGGAGATGCAAACTATGAAGAGGGTGTTTCTAATAGTCTCCACATTTTCAAAAATATATAAAACCATGTAAGTATGTTGAAAATACTTCAGAGAAGGTTTACTAGCCTGAACATAAAGTGTTAAGAGGAAACGTTGAACAGGTTATAGTCCTGTACCTGTGGGGGTTGATTGCTACATACAAAATCTTGAGATCACATGACAGAGTGGATGTGGAGGGGATGCTTCCTCTTGAAGGTGAATCTAGAAATGAGATCTTTTTATAAAAAAAAGAGGATTTCCAGTTTTTAAACTTGTTACTCATTGGCCATGACCATAAAAAAATTGAGGAGCTGAGGGCTTAAATCTTCTAATCATGCTTCTATGGAAACATTATTAGCCTGTATTGAATGGAAAAGGGACCAAGGTAACTGCAAAAAATATCTAAGAATGCCTTAGATAGGTTACAAAGGAATGGTTGAGGGTAGTTGATGAAAGAAACTAAATTCAGAATTGTAGGTTTGCTTGGGTGAAGGAGATCTGGAATGAGTTAAGATGTAGTCTGCAGATGATAGGATGGCTTTAGAACAGTCGTGCTCAGAAACAGAAGGATGGAGTTATCTCAGCAGCAGGTCAGCTGAAGGGATATAGGATTGAGGGAGTAGAAATTGTGAAATGTGGTTATAAGTTCATCCCTGGATTATTCACCACACCAGGATGGCTGACAATCTAGTAAGCCTTGGTCGGCTGCCTATGAAGATGTCTTCAATCGTCCCCATGTTTGGTGGGCAGCAATTTCTGCTATTTCCAGGCTGGGGGTTTGAATGAGCAGTCTGCAATGTTGAGCTTGGCCAAGGAAAGGTGGAATTGTCTGTGAGGGTTATGCTTCAGCAATTTCTGCTGTGGAGTTGTGGAGCGACACAGCATGGAGACAGGACCCTCTGCACCCAAAGCCACGTTGATCACAAAATACTCATTTGTTCTTGTCTCTCCTAATTTTCCCTCTTTTTCAACTCCCCCCCCACCCCCCACCCCAATGTTCTACAACTTGCCTACACACTGGGGGATGTTTGGAGTGGCTTGTTAACATACTGTCCTACAGGTCCCTCTGGGAGGAACCTGTGATATTGGGGAATTTGGCATCAAGCTCACAATGCCTTCAGATGCGAGCTGGGGTGTTGTGTCTCGTTTGTTTTGGGCCTCTAATGGTGTAGATAGTTTATAAAACCACAAAGAGCATGGGGAAAGTGAATGCTATAGTCATTCTGCTGGGGGGGAGGAGGAAGAAGTGGCAGGGAGGGAGATATTTGAACTAGAAGGCATAGGTTTTAGGTGAGGGAAAGACACTCAAGAAACCTGAGGCAACTTTCTAACTAGCAGGGTGGAATGAGTTTCTAGAGGAAGCGGGTACAATTGTGTTCAAAAGACATTTGGACAGCTATATGGATAAGGATATGGGCCAAACGCAGGCAAGTGAGACGGTCAGCAAGAAACAGTTGGTCTGAAGTGCTTTTTTGTGATTGTGTGCAAACTCTAGCTGGAACGTTTTCCTGCATTATCCTTTAGTGTTTGCCAACTGAGAAATACACCCATGTGACCAATTAATCTCTGGAATGTGGGAGGAGCACCCGAGAGAAATTCAAGTGGTCACGGAGAGAACACACAAACTCCTTACAGCAGTGGATTCGATCCTGTGTCGCTGGTACTGTAATAGCGTTGCGCTAATAGCTACATTAACTGTGCTGCCCTTCACCCAGGTTTTGAGTGAAGTTCAGTCAGTGAAATTTAGTAATGTCTGTCATTACTAAACTCTTATTGTTGGAGGAAATTGGCTGGATAACCAACGGTTTCTAATGAATTGCTCAAGTCCTTGGAGAATCAAAATTGCTGAAGAAGCATGGTGGTCTATCAATAAAACTGACCTGTGCATATTGTTCACTGTAATTTCAGGCCAAAATCCCAAGGGTGACAAGGTAAGAATAGAAAAGTTGGAATCGGGAATTATCGTTGGTGTTGAAAATACATTCCCAAGGGAGATGGTTAAACTACACACTAGTGTATTGGAATAAAAATCAATGGTGAAGGTGTAAGGGAAGGCAGTGGATGGAGTTGATGTGCAAGAGTGAGCCTTGTCCTGTTTTATTGAATTCCTATGATCTCTATGGCCATGATTGGTTTATTTGGGTCAACCACTTTCCATAACTGGCTTGTCTGGTATTCTCAAAGTAGGCAGGGCAGCCAGAAAAACAAACAGAATTAGCAATGCTTTGCATTGTGAGATGGAGTTTATTGATTGAAGTTTCAATAAAATTGGGAAAGATTAGAGAGAGTTGGGAAGAAGCTAGATGACAACGTGGAGAACCTGGGTATAGTACAGGATTGACTCAGACCATAGCCACCTGTTGCAGCACCCCACAGTTTCTTTTGTTTCTTATCTTTGATGGACTGCCTGGATGGAGGAAGAAGGGAGGATGGAAGGATGAATACTGTGCAAGGGGCTGTCCTTGACAGACGCCATGCTCAGGGCCACTCCCACTAGGCGCATTGTGTTGTCATGGAAGAGATCTTGGCCAAATTGGTGGAACACTGGAAATCCCAAGGTAGAGCCTAAGGGAACCCAGAGGATTGTCCAGGTGGAGAAGGTGCAGGCTGCAAACTGCACCTGGCAAGTTTCCAATTCTCTGATACAGAGGTACCTTCAAAATGCAGAGCTCCCAATGTGACATCCATGTGTTATAAAAGGAAGGGGGATAAGCTTGGCAGATGAAGTCCAATTGATTATCTACCTCCTTGAAGGGTGCGTCAATGACCCACCAAGTAGTTGGATAGTTGGATAACAACTGATTTGGTTGAGGGGTCCCCAGTTGGAAATCTAAGTGTTTGAAATGTCACACTGAGCTGGATCAGACTTGCACACAATGAGTATCCTATGTTGAGTGATTGGTTGGAGGGAAGCCTTGATTCATGTGATTGATGGTTGGGATTGGATGAGGTGAATGGTGGGTGGGACAGAAAGATCCTCCAATTCCCATAACTAGTGTAAAGGCATGACCTGTTCATTTTAGGGCCCTGATGGTAGAAACAACTGGGACTAGTGTGACTTCATTTTTCCTGGCACAGATCAAATGTTGCACTCATAATGAATCATTCCAAAGCAGTTGATGAAAGCAAGCGGGATTGGTGATCCGAAATGCCTGAGCAATTCCTGGTTTTGTGATTACGGCCAAAAAAAATGCATAATTGTATCATAGTCTGGGAAAAGGTTTCTCCCCCCTTTTTCAGAGTGCTGAAACTCAGCATTGTACATTTCAGGGCAATCACGTTTGACACATCAATGTCCATGGATGTGATGTTTGGTGGCTGGGCTAGTATATGTGTTGGAGTAAAAGGATCAGATTAAATTCCATAATTTAAAATGGTTACATCCATGAACTTTGACATGTCCTGGAGGTGAACTCTTCTGCAAATCCTTCCATTGTCTCCTATTGTACTGCTAGGCAAGAGTGTGAAGCAATAGAGGACATTAGCTGAAGGTGGGGTAATAGTTAGGACCTGCTGAAGCAGTAGAATTTATTGCTTTAACTGTTGCACTTCCCTTGAGGTTGGGCTTGGTAAGCCTGGCTTATGGTGGTAGTGAGGTGGCGAGCCAGTTTAGACACCCCCGCGGCACTCAATCCTGAAGGGGACAACCCAAGCTCAGCTCTTTGACTCATTTCTCTTGTAAGATAGCACAACATCTACTTTAAAAAAAAATCATAAAATTGTTTTACTTCTAGGGCGAAGTCCAAAAACGGAGGGAGGTCATTACGAGAGAGACTGGACAAAATAGGTTTGAATCTTCCTGCCGGGAGACGGAAAGCTGCCAATGTGACCCTGCTGACTTCTCTGGTAGAAGGTATGCCTGTCTCCATTGCACCTACTTGTGAACAGAATTTTTGGGTGATATCTCTGCTGTGAGGCATACAAATTCCTCAAGAGTTTTCCTTTGGCATGTTCCCTATTCATCATCTTCCAGGATTTCTATTACATCTCCAATCTATGGTTGTGTTGGAGCAGATACTGTGGGGGGTGGGTGGGGGGGGGAAGAGAGGGAGAGATCCCACTCTTGGGTCCAGGACACTTTGTCTGGACTTGGAGAGTTGGTTACTTCCTCTTTTATAAAGGAACAAATGGAGGCATTGAACCTACATTTGTCTTCATTTTCAGCCTCAAAAATCCCCTTTGTTCATCCAAGCTTTGTAAGGAATTACTCTAATATTGTGTGTATGGAATTGGTTCAAGTTTGAATGTGACATGATGACAATAAGAGTGGAATAAGATAAGATGATGAATCCTGTGGATGTCCCTTTTTGTGGACACTCTCAGTCTATCTACAGTCTTCCTAGTGCTATTACTCTGGAAAAGGGATGGGCACAGAAAGAATATGCAGGCCATGATTAGAACTTTACTTCACAACCACAACCATCTTTCTAAAAACGTGGAGAGCACTATATGGGATTCCAACAAGTTGTCCCAGTTACTGGGTAGGGGCACTGTGGGATCATCCAGAATTCCAGACTCTGGGTGAAGCTCTGGCTTCTGCAAAACCTGTTTTAGAAGTGGGAATATCACCTTGGAGAAAGATCTGTACCTGTACCGGAATATGTATCTTACTTAAGGGGCTTACAGAAGCTCTTGTGTTGCATCTCCAACCTAGTCCTGCATCTGAATCTAGGTCCTACCCATTGCTTATCCGATATGATGCTTGCTCTCAGGTGAAGCTGTACACCTGGCCCGTGACTTTGGCTACGTTTGTGAGACTGAATTCCCTGCGAAAGCTGCTGCTGAGTACCTGACCCGACAGCACATAGACCGAAATGAGATTGCCAGCCGGAAAAACATGCTTCTTGCCGCCAAGTAAGTTTTACCTCTTGGTACTGCTACTGGGCAGAGGTTGCCCCAATCAGTAAACTGTAATTCTCTCTGCTAACACCCTGAGTTCTGGCTGAGTAGTTAAATGTTGGCCCTCAACCATGGCTTTGCACTGGATTGTGAATGGACAATAATGAACTGGACTGGGTTAGTCTTGCTCTTTAAGAACAGGACATCCTAAGTCGTTCTTCACCTTGCTGGATGGTGGTGGTATTGGAAGTGTCCTGAACTGTTTACTTGGAGGTTCAGCTAGTTCTGGATTGCAGTACTAGAGAGATATTCTAGTAACCCTTGTTGTATCCTGTTGTCTTGATCACAGTGAGTCAGACTTTACAGTCTTGCTCCTCTTTGACGGTTTTCGGGAGGAAGCAGAGGTGGGTCACCTTAGGCTGCATGAGGTGGCTAATGCTTCAGCCTGGTTTCTCCATGGAGGATGGCAGTGTTCTTGGAGTCACCTGAAAATGGTTTAAATATCCACCACAATTAGTGAGCAAACGTATTGGAACTGTAGAGCTTTGATCTGGTTCACTGGGGTGCGATCATTTCACTTCCTATTATTTTGTGCACATGTGACTTCACCTGGTCACTTTTAGCTGTCCCCTGCACTGCCAGAAAAAGTAGTGGAAGTAGATTCACTGGTTAAAATGGAATGAGATTGAAAAGATTTGCCAAGCCAAGGGAACCAAGCTGAGATGTTGGCCTACTTTGAAGGCTAGCACAAATGGTGGCCAGAATAGCTTCTGTTCCGCATGATTCTGATTCCATCTTCCAACATGTGATAACTTGGAGCAAGCCTGTGATCTTGGGAATGTGGGATAAATTTTTACCAAGTTCCACCTCACTTGCCCTCCCCACTTCTGATTGTAAAGTGTTGCAATAACCTCTTTGATATGTAGCAACCAATGATTGGTTAATCAATAACATACAAAGGGATGAGGCGAGGAACCTACAGGAGTGTAGATCTTTGAGAACGGTCAGTCCTAAGATCTCCCAAACATCCCATTGTCATTGGCTACTCTGTCCCTAACTCTCTGTTATTCACTACAGAGTGCTGTTGTTGTGATATTGAACTATCACTGTGATGTTTGTATGCAGCTATATATCTGGTTGACTCTGTTAATGGAACTATCTGCCCTGGCTCAGTCAGAAGGTTGTGGATTCAAGCCCCATTCTGTACAATCCAGGGTGAGGCAAAGAAGCTTGTCTGTCTGACTGAGGTTGTCCCCCTTCAGAGAGTTTCAGCAGAGGAGCATCTGCCCTCTGGCTCTGGAGAATGTTTGGTGCATGTGAAACATCCGGTGGCTCCTTGAGGAAAACTGAAGCTCTTCCATTGATTGGTTCATACTCCCCATAGCCCCAATCGCATTCTTCAATTGTCATTTCATTGATACTTAAGGTAGCTCGGGTGTGAATTAGCTAGTCAGCTTTCCATGTTACAGTAAAAACACAAGTTTGCAACGTTAAGCTGTAAATGCAGTTGACTCACTTGTCTAAATTTGGAAGTTACCTACACCCTAACCATCCTGACAGATTGCACCCTGAAACCTCCCTGTGGTTGGACCCCAGTGATTGTTAAAGATTCAGAGGATGTGCAGACCGGAGATTAAAGGTTGACTGCCTAAAAGATTTGCTTCCGCTGTGTGATACACATTCATGGTTTAAATAGCAAAAAATTCCCCCATGTAGAGGAAATGCATTTAGACAGAGACATCCTTTACCTTCTCTGTAAAGTGAGCTGAAATGTTTATTTATCCTTTCTCCAGCTGCCTTTGAGTTTGATCCTGTACATGCAGAGACATGATTATGGTGACATTGTTGGCATTTGCAAATCAGTGGCTGGCTGGCTTTCTCCTGATGGGTTCAGTAATCCAACTGTGTGTCACCCAACTCTTGGATGTAGCTTTGCAAAGTGGGGCTGGATATAGAGCAGGCTGCTGATGTGCTCATCCCAGTGTCAAATCATAGCACAGTCAAAATGCCCCAGTGATTTAACAGCGTGTGGTTCGGTCCGGTGAAATTCTAGAGCTATCTTATTGGGGACGTGCTGTGAGATTTTCGACAGGTAGTTCGAGGATTGGATTTTGGAGCCAGCTGATGACACGTGTTGAAAAGGATCATTTGATGCCCGGTAGACCATGAGCTTTTGGCCAGGTTTGAGGTCTTGGTCCTCGGACACGAATGGCTGTGTTGGCATTAAAGGCGAAGGATGAAAGTTGCTGTATTTGCCTTCAGTGAAAGGTGGCTACTAAGGTAGGGAGGTGGTCCACTTTGATTTGATCTTGTCATGGGGTGGTGCAGTATAGCAGGAGAAGGTTGGTAGAGGCTTATTCTCTCCCAGCAGGAATGTGTCAGAGTTGAGGTAGAGAATGATTAGGAAGTATTCATGTGGTGATCCACCCTAGGTTCACACCATTCTGCACTGACATCAGGTTTGTTTCATAGGATCACAACCTTTATGCGCTTGTGTTCCAGATGTATAAATGGAGATGCATTTCAGCACGCAGCCAGAGTCCTTGTCAAAGGTCCAATCAAAAGTCTCAGGGTGGGGGGGAAATATCATGACTATTTAAAGCAGCTCTAGCATGTGAATCGTATTATTGTCCCTGTGGGTGGGTAGAGTCCAGCACTCATTTGCGAGCTGCTCCCTAGTTAGCGGAAGCAGCTGGATCAAGCAGAGTCACCTTTCAGTTACCACAATTGAGTTTGTCGCCTTTGGTCACTTTGGCATTCCCTAGCATGCCCTTGCCAATCATAGGGAAGGGAAAGGGGGAATTGGCACATTTCAGAAGATTGGTTCCTGAGGCTTGGTGTCTTGCCTCTGCCACCACGGAATAGTTAAGGTGAAAGCCATGGGTGGGTTGAAGCTGATGTTGATAGGTGGGAGGATAATTGTGTGTGGAGTAGGAGCACCGGCATGGATAACTGTATCATTCTGGGGACCTAACACCACATGGATGGGTGAATGTCTCTTGTCTCTTGGTTTCCAGGCAAATCTTTAAGGAGTTTACCGACATGCTGACTCAGGACCGATCGCCCTTGGGCAATGCCCGGCCTGGCCCAATCCTAGAGCCAGAAATCCAGAGCTGCCTGACCCACTTCAGTCTCATCACTCACGGCTTTGGGAGCCCAGCCATCTGTGCTGCCATGTCCTCGCTGCAGAATTACCTGAATGAAGCAATCAAGGCCCTGGACAAAATGTACATGACAAGCAGCAGTGTGCAGAACCCCCAGGACAACCCCAATAAAATTGTGGACAAAGATGAGAAGCACAGGAAATGAGTGGCTGGCTGTGAGATTCCCCGTCCTCTCCCCTTCTTTGCATTTGGACAACTAGAACTTCCAGCCAGCACCAGGTGGCCAGGACCTGGATGGAACCTCCTACTAAGTGTAATCAGCAGGACTGCAGGCATGCACTATGCCTACACGATCAATCATTATATTCACCTCCAAGTATCAAACCCATCTGGCCCCCATCAATATGGTTCCAACTGAGACCCTGGGCTGGTGGTCACTTCTGCGGTTGCCGGGATAGCAACCTTCATTGCCTACAGTATTGCTGATGACGAAGCTGATTAAAGGCCACAAACAGTCCCCCCAGTGTGTTCTACTCCCAACGAAGGGTCATTGCAGTCTTACACAAGTGACAGCACCAAGCTTCCTCCCTCCTGTGCTTGTGGATGTATCAGATGGATGGTTGAGAGGGAGCTAGATGCCTTTGCAGGGGAAGCAAAGAGAAGAAGCTACTGGCTGGCCTATTGTTTCACCATAGGATGGCTAGTGTTATCAGGCCCTTTTGCTTGCACTGTACCCGCCATGACTGTTTCCCAGTAATGCCACTTTGGTCCAAATAATGATGAGTGAGGAGGTTCTACAATGTGCTCCACTAGGGACAACCAGATGGCGACATCGAGGAAGAAGGGAAAACAAATCTGAAGGGCATGTTAAAAGAGAACGTGGAGTTACTAGATCTTAATGTTACCATGGGTCAGAAGTTCCTGATTTGTCTCAGGGGTTAGGGCTTTGAATCCTAACCCCAACAGTTTGGACATCACTGACTAGATTAAGTGTTTAATTGCTAATACATATGGGCTCCCCAGCAGGCTATACTTGGGCTAAAGAATGAGTGGGAGGAACTGCACTTTCTGCTCTTTAAGTTTACTCATTAAGTAATCCAGCATCCAACAGCAGTGAAGATTGAGTCAGTTGCAATTGTACTTTGAGCAGTTCAAACCTGGCAACTATTAAATGTGCAGATTGACTATGTGTTCTTTTCTGTTTAGTACACAGTGCTATGTTTGAATAACCTTTTTGGACAATCTCCTTCATTCAGGGACTTACAACTTAACTGCACTGCACTCTGAGCACACTGCTGTTGAGTAGCTGTCAATCTGTAATGCTGACAATGGCTTCATGTCCACCTTTGAACTCTGCTAGGATGATACGGTGTGTTGGATCTTTTTAATGAACTCTTATTCCGCAGAGGGTGCGAGCTTGGAATTCCTTTTAAAAGAAAGCATCAGCATGTTTGACATGGATATTATGGTCACATTATTGGTAGGAAAGTGCAATACTTGACAGGTTTGTATGAGGCTTCAACCTATTAGCTGGTCAGGACAGTCTGATTAATGCAGACAGACAATTGGGGGATACAACACAAATAAATGTATTTAATATTTGTTTGCTGATGGCAATAGAATCTGAGTCTTCCTGCCATTTTGAAAGTGTATTATTGATTTTTCACAATGACTTCTGCTGCTAAATATTAAATTCAGCTGTTAAACCAGCAAGGTCAAGTCGTCTTGTAGCACTGGGAGGGAAGGGTTGTGTAGTTGTTGTCAGTGCTGGTGATTACTGACTCCAGTCTGGAAGGGGTTTGTAGCCAGAATTTATCTTGCCTGATCTGGCTGCTCATGTAGATTTTGCAAGGAGACAGTAAATTGGAGTTGAGGCTGGATTAAAGCTTTATCCTAATCTCTGGACCATTGTAATGGGCCTTTTATAAAGGGATTAACAAATCTGATCTGAAGATCAAGTGAAGAATCTTATCAATTTACTTTTAAGACTGGGGTGACTATTGTATTTAAGACTTGCAACACCCTGTTGCAATTCCTGAGCTACAGTTGTGATCTGTGGGTGTCAAGAAGCAAGTTGGATATTCTCATACCAGCTCTGTACAATCCTATCAAAAATGCTGTACAGCATTGAAACTCCTCTCAACTCTTGGCCCTTGCCATATGATCTCCCACCCCCTTGGCATCATCGATTGTCCATTTGTTGTGGTCTGGAGGCTACACTTTGCCCAGTTACAAATCTACTTGAAAATCAGGTCTTGACTAAATCAACCAATCATCCTCCAGTCAAGGAGAGTTTCCTTCACAGGGTAAATAAGGTAAAAAGGGAAAACAGTGTTCTGAATGTACATATTTATTTATGTGTAATTTAATGGGTAATGTAAATATGGTGTAACCTTGAAATCTTTTTCAATGAAAGCTTGTTTACCTCTTGTAAATAGGGCTTAGTCTTCCCATTTTGATATTGTTCTGGAGAAGTGTTTCCCTGGTTATGGGTAAAATAGAATATCATTCCTTTTTCATTGCTGCACAATTACAAGAAGAAGAAAAACAGGGTATTTAAATAATTCCAAGGTGCAGTGTGCCTGAAAGTGTTCTTCCTCAAGACTCACCCAACTCTTTGAGGGAAGAGGGAAAAGCAATAATTGTTCTTGGTGTGAGTTGTAAGGTACTTCTGTAAATCCAGTGGGGCACTTTTCTTAAAACTCATGAATTTTAAGCAAATGGATGTCTAGTTGCAGCAACTGAATTGTGGATTTAGTGTCTGTCCCGTAATATAATGTCAAATGAGAAAGAATAAAGATATTCTGATTTTAAAGCAGTGTTTGGACACTTGTCTGGCTTTTCCTTGAGACTGGATCAATTTAAAGACTGGTGGGGGAGTACAGGAGTACTGGTTATTGAATTGTTCATTGGTGCATGGTCCAATATAGAGTGAAATTGTTTTGTGTGGTATCCAAGCAAATCAATGGTTATTTGAGTAGAGCAGGTAAGTAAGAATAAATCAAAAATGCAAGGTGGAGAGAAAAATACAGTTGAAGCCATGAATGAGCATAATCTTTTACCAATGGGATGTCCATTCAAGAGTCTGATAACAGCAGGAAAGAAATTGTCCTCGAGTCTGGAGTTTCAGGTTTCCAAGCTCTTATCTGCTGCCCAATGGTAGGGCTGGCTCAGCTGCTGTCTGCATCGATGGATAGTGAGGTTAATGCTGCTCCAAAATTAAATTGCTTGCTTTTGTGATCCTCTGGCCTCCCACCAGCTAAATTTCTTCCTGGAATTGATTGCAGTGTTATGCGATCTGGGAAAGTCTTGCATTTGGGAAGGACCTGCCTGAAACATGTTTAGGTCACTTTGACCCAGATTATTCTTGCTGCCTCCTCGGGAGAGCAGGTTAAAATTCAAGACACTGGGAGGGTGGTTGGGTGGCACAGTTGGTGTAACAGTTGGTCCGATGCTGTTACACCGCCAGTGATCAGAATCGGAGTTTGAATCCTGCTTTGTCTGCAAGGAGTCTGTCTGTGTGGGTTTCCTCCAGTGGCTCCAGGTTCCTCTCACTATTCAAAATGTACCAAAGGTAGGTTAATTGGTTAGCATGGGCTCATGGGCTGAATGGCCTGTTAACATGCTGTATAAATTTTTTAAAAAGTTAAGTGTTAAAATGGCACTTGCTTCCAAAGCCAAGGACTGTGTTTTGGTCTTGTGTGCATGATGACCTCCAAACACTTCCTCTTGTCACCTCCTAATCTACAGGGGAATCAATTAAGTCCAATATCATTGATCTTAGCAGTTCACTCACTACAACTTCCAATTAGTTCCCAAACATTCCACAGAGTGTCTCTAGCTCTGAGTTGACTCCCAAGGCTTCAGTTTGTGTGTTGATACGTGACCGGTTTGTGACTTGTTTCACGGAGTGTGCTCATCTCCTACAACCCCTTTTGCCCTAGGGAAGGTTCTTGAGTTGTTGAAGTCCATGTAGTCAAACTTGGGGTACAGCATTGAAGCAGGCCTGTTGACACAAACTGTCCATGCCAACTAATCCCTCTAACCCTCTCCGGTCCATGTATCTGTCTCAATTACATTTTGGACATTATGTATCTTTTAGCACTTTTCTCAGCTGATTCAATCACCCAGTGTTGGATAATAGTGGCACTCTGATCCCTTTGTCAATCTTTTCCCTCTCAACCTAAATCTAGACTCTCTAGTTCTAGATTCCCCTACCCTATGGAGGAAAAAAATGGCTGGCTATTTACCTTGTCAATGTTCCTCATGATTTTTATAACACTCCATGAAGAGACGCCTCAGCCTATCCAGACTCTTGTAACTCAGCCCTCCAATCCTGGGAACATCCCTGTGAATCTCTTCTGCACCCCTTCCAGTTTGATCTCTTTCCTATAGCTGGGAAGCTAAAACTGTGCACAGTAATACTGTGTTGTCTTACCAATGTCTTGTTCAATTGTAACTTGATGTCCCTGCTCCTGTAACTGCCCTGACTTTCACCACCCAACCCACCTGTGTTGCCACTTTCGTGGAACTGTGTACCTGTATCCCCAATTCTCTTTGCTCTGCAACACTCTCCAGCATCCTACCGTTCACTGTGCAAGTCCTGACTATGTAACACTTTGCACTTGTTGCAGTTAAATTCCATATTCCACTCCTTGGCCTAATTTCCCAGTTCATCTAGATCCTATTGTCATCTCATCTATTGTCTTCCTTGTCCACTATACCACCAATTTTGGAGTCCTCTACACATAGTAAATAACTCCAATAGATTTTGACTTGGTTACGATGAAGTACTAGACCAATTCTGGTTAATCGTGATCAACAGGCTGTTCCTGGTGAGATTCTTGAAGGCAAGTGCCTTGACACAAGGTCACACTTGAACATGGACAGGATAATTTTCAGTCTTGCATTGAATGTATTTTCCAGGTAATTTATCTTTTCCTACCACTGCGCCTTTTGCAGCGTCCTTGTTTCTTGAAAATTTTATTTTAAAAATGTTTTCATACATGTAATCATAACCAAATGCAAGATACAGTAGTCAAATATAGTATCAAATCCATTATACATGATGGTAATTAAAAACCCCAACCCCTTCCCGTAAACAAAACACTTAAGAGAAAGTAGAAAAAAGAAAAAGCACAGAAATGAAAGATTAAGAAAAACAAGAATGGAAACCTGGTTGTCAAATGACACCCCTCACCACAAAGCTCTGACCATTTGTATCTTTTAATACTTCCAAGGAGGTTAATGAGGTTCAAAGTTTAGGGAAAACATTTAAACATTAATTCCCTCAATTTGTAAAATGGGCACCAAGTTTTCAAAACTACATCCTGCTTATTTCTCAGAGGAACACAGCTGTGCATTTCTGCGTTTCAATGCTCCGTACCTAGTGTCGCCGAGAATATTCTCCCAGAATCACAGTGCGGCTTTCGCGCAAACAGAGGAACCACTGACATGGTCTTTGCCCTCAGACAGCTCCAAGAAAAGTGCAGAGAACAAAACAAAGGACTCTACATCACCTTTGTTGACCTCACCAAAGCCTTCGACACCATGAGCAGGAAAGGGCTTTGGCAAATACTAGAGCGCATCGGATGTCCCCCAAAGTTCCTCAACATGATTATCCAACTGCACGAAAACCAACAAGGTCGGGTCAGATACAGCAATGAGCTCTCTGAACCCTTCTCCATTAACAATGGTGTGAAGCAAGGCTGTGTTCTCGCACCAACCCTCTTTTCAATCTTCTTCAGCATGATGCTGAACCAAGCCATGAAAGACCCCAACAATGAAGACGCTGTTTACATCCGGTACCGCACAGATGGCAGTCTCTTCAATCTGAGGCGCCTGCAAGCTCACACCAAGACACAAGAGAAACTTGTCCGTGAACTACTCTTTGCAGATGATGCCGCTTTAGTTGCCCATTCAGAGCCAGCTCTTCAGCGCTTGACGTCCTGCTTTGCGGAAACTGCCAAAATGTTTGGCCTGGAAGTCAGCCTGAAGAAAACTGAGGTCCTCCATCAGCCAGCTCCCCACCATGACTACCAGCCCCCCCACATCTCCATCGGGCACACAAAACTCAAAACGGTCAACCAGTTTACCTATCTCAGCTGCACCATTTCATCAGATGCAAGGATCGACAATGAGATAGACAACAGACTCGCCAAGGCAAATAGCGCCTTTGGAAGACTACACAAAAGAGTCTGGAAAAACAACCAACTGAAAAACCTCACAAAGATAAGCGTATACAGAGCCGTTGTCATACCCACACTCCTGTTCGGCTCCGAATCATGGGTCCTCTACCGGCACCACCTACGGCTCCTAGAACGCTTCCACCAGCGTTGTCTCCGCTCCATCCTCAACATCCATTGGAGCGCTTACACCCCTAACGTCGAAGTACTCGAGATGGCAGAGGTCGACAGCATGGAGTCCACGCTGCTGAAGATCCAGCTGCGCTGGATGGGTCACGTTTCCAGAATGGAGGACCATCGCCTTCCCAAGATCGTGTTATATGGCGAGCTCTCCACTGGCCACCGTGACAGAGGTGCACCAAAGAAAAGGTACAAGGACTGCCTAAAGAAATCTCTTGGTGCCTGCCACATTGACCACCGCCAGTGGGCTGATAATGCCTCAAACCGTGCATCTTGGCGCCTCACAGTTTGGCGGGCAGCAACCTCCTTTGAAGAAGACCGCAGAGCCCACCTCACTGACAAAAGGCAAAGGAGGAAAAACCCAACACCCAACCCCAACCAACCAATTTTCCCTTGCAACCGCTGCAATCGTGTCTGCCTGTCCCGCATCGGACTTGTCAGCCACAAACGAGCCTGCAGCTGACGTGGACTTTTTACCCCCTCCATAAATCTTCGTCCGCGAAGCCAAGCCAAAGAAGACCTAGATGAGAGTCCGATTTCCATGTTACTGCTCTACATTTTCTTGCTACTGCCAAGGCAATCTTTTCAATATTTTTTGATTAATCTCTTCAAAATTATCTAATTTAAAAATAACATTGGGTTTTGTGGGAATTTGATTCATGTAACCTATTCTTTAAAAAAAAATTGCCAAATTTAGCCAAAAAGATTTCACTTTAGTTCAGGACCGAGTAGAATTAAAAAAAAAACTGCCCATCTCCTGACCTCATCTAAAACACTGCTCTGATAAATCTGATTTCAATCTATATAATTTCTGTGGTGTGAGATATAATTGATGTAAAAAAAATTATACTGAACTAATCTGTATCTAAAATTTATAGTCTTTTTCATGCTATCTAAAAACAAGTCTGACCAATTTTGTTCATCAATGTTAATATTTAAATCCATCTCCCTTCACTGTCTGGACCTATGCATTCCCTGTTTGCAGTGATCTTGTTTCTTGTCCCATTACCACTCTTTCACCTGCACTCGAACCAACAATCTCATCCTTCTGCTTTCACCTCATTTATTTCCTACGCTCTTTGCATCTGAAATCTGTTTATCCCCAAATTTGGGAAATTTACACTTCCTCTCCTCATGCTGGTCAAATCTTTGACCCATCTGTGAATGGGTGTAAAATTGTTGTGGCATAAAGCACAGAATAGGTCTTTCAGCTCAATTCGTCTATGCTGACCATATTGGCTTACAGGTCTGTCTGTGGTCCATATTCTTCTAAAGCCTTCCTATTCTTATCAGTCCAAATGTCTTTGAACAGTTATATTTGTTTCACCTTTTCTGCTTTCTCTGGTGGTTTGTTCCAAATGCTCTAAGGGTGGAGAAGTTACCTCTTGCATACCTTTTTAAATCTGTCCCTTCTCACCATAGACCTTGAGTTCCAGAATTGTTGCCAAAATGTGGTGTGTATCTCCTTAAATTTTAAGGTTTGGTTGGCTCAATAAAATGTTTTAAAAGTGCATAATTTTACAGCAGGTAATGAAGACACAGCCACTAATATCAGAGGTCATAAAATTATAACAGTTGGTCCATTCATGACAGTTCTGGGTCTCATGAATGATTTACCAAACTTATTGCTCACCTGCTTGCCAAGCACTTCCATATCTCTGCCCTCTGAATTGGCTCCCCATGCTCCACAGGCCTTCATCACTGAGACAGCATCCTATATATGTAAATCTCATCCATTGATAGGGCTGGAGACAAAAAACCCACCTACAAGAACAGCAAACCACTTAGATGCTGGCTATGCCACTCCTCCAGCATCCCCAGCTGTGTTTTTAAAAAAAAACATTTGATTGCTGGGGATTTTCAGAAACAAACATTTGAAAGATATTAAGCATTGCTCAATGTTTACATTTAAAGTTTTGCATTATCCAATTTAGTCTTCATCTGCTGCTTGATCGTGAAGGCTAATCTGCCTCCTGGCGTGACTGCCACATTTTGTTTTGCAGTCATTGTGCAGAAATCACAGGCAGGAACTCTAACCTGTTCCTCTGTTCTGTCTGAGATGAGACTTGGCCTTTCAAGTTCCCATTACCTGGTGGCCCCATTTACAATCCATGAAGCATTCTCTCCTTACCTACCCCATTCCTGTTCAAGTCCCCTCCATCCAGAAGGGGACCAGATGCCATGGAAGCTGCTTAACTGTTCAGATGTAACTAATTTGCAAAGCTCAATAGGAGGCAAAGCCACAAGCAGGAAGCATAGCCTTGTGGTTTCAGAGTGTCCTATTTTGTGCAAATGATACCACTCACTCATTGCCAGTATGGGCTGAGTCCCTTGCTCTTGAAGGGGCTGATGTAGGGCATAGATTTTTTATTGAGATGTAAATGGCTACTTCTACCTAAAGGATGAATGAAATTGGAAACAATAAATTTATGAATCAATATTTAATTGAATTGTCTACTTTGTAACTCTACCACCCAGTGCCGTGAGATCGCAGAAGTTTTGCAACATAGATGGTGGGTGTGTGAATGCACGGAGTCTTTGCGGGTTCTTGATCTTTCCCATGGAGCACTGCTTTCCCTAATCTATATTAATAACTTGGATTGAAAGGTCACAGTTTCCAAAGTTGCTGATGAATCAAAGCTTAGAGAAGTACATTCTTGAGAGTCATTATCTCAGAGACTATTCCTGGTCCCAGCACACCAATGACACCGTGAAGAAAGCATGTCAGCACTTCTACTTCCTCAGGAGTTTGCGGAGGTTTGGTATGACACCAGAAACTTTAGCAAATTTCTACAGAGGTGTGATAGAAAGTGTGCTGACTGACCGGCTGCATCACGGCCTGGTGTGGGGACACTAATACCCCTGAGCAAAGGCAGAGAGCTGAGGGGTTGCCCTAACCCATGTCAAAGCCAAGACAGTGGTCTCCAATTGCCCGACCTACCAGCAGGTCAAACCACAAGAGCGGCCCACAGGTCCTCCACAGTACATCCGCAGATGTACAGGCCAGATCTGGTAGAATAAAAACAGTATGCCCTTACTGTGGTGGACACTTGCTCAGGAGTCCTGGTGGCAGTGACCTGTGACTATGGTGATCAGGACACCACCATTAAAGGGCCACTGTACCTTTCCTCAATGTATGGGGTGCACTGGAAAATCCAGTCAGATCATGACTCCTATTTCCCAGGAAATAAAGTCCAAGACTGGGCCATGGACCAGGAATCCCTTGGCTGTGGCACATGCCCTATCACCTGCAGACCTGATTGAACACATGAATGGCCTCTTAAAGTGACAGATCTGCACACACTCTGAAAGGGTGGCTCAGTGTGCTACAGCAGGTGGTAGACCACCTGAACTCCAGGCCAAAGGGGTCCTCGTTCACTCACCACCAGGCAGTATCCATCCCACTAAAGTCGAAGGTGTGGAGATTTAGTCCACCAAGGACTTGGGCAGAGAATGGGTGCAACAGTCATAGGGACCCTCAAGGAAGGGGGAGCAATGGCATGCAGCCTGAGGGATACGCAATGAGTCATGTTACTGGGAGAGCAGTACATAACATGCATACAGACACAACGACCAATCCAATTAGTGAAATTTTCCCCCTCCCCTGCACGATGATGGCACCTTGGATGTTGAAGGTGACAATGGCCGTAACGTTCTGGATTGGTTGGATCTATACCACCTTCCTCTGAGTGGTGTATGAGTAAGCTAGCATGATGCTCTGCGTGTGAACCCCGGCTCACGTTGCCGAATGACTGCCGCTTGACCAATCCCGTTCAAGCAAGAAGAGATGAACTGCCTCAATGAGATTGCTAGCACTATGAACTCTGGGATCCTGCATTGGCCAGGGGAGAGGGAGGGGGAAAGAGAGAATAGTGGTGGGTAGTGGCTTTGCCCGACTTTTCCCCTCATTGTTTATAACTTCTCCTCTTGAAACCCCCAATGGGGTGGATTCTTTAAGACTGGTTTTTCACTCCTTTCAATTTGCCCATCCTCAAAGTCCTGACTCAGAGGGATCCCACAGCAAGCAGGGCTAAGGAATGTTGGTATAGAGGGTGATCTGCACTGGTCTAACCAATTGGTAGGGCTCAGAGGATGCAAGCAGTGGAGTTATCTAGGTATGAAACAGCCAAGGTGGGAGGCCCCCCCCAATGTTGAACAGCTCGTACTGGATATGTGGCCACCATGGCCTACCCCTGGGATTGTACAGATGCTGCTTTCTGGGGGTTTATTGTGTCTCGTATCCACCACCTTTATGATCTTGTGGAGCAACCAGCTTACTGCATATTCTGGGACAAAAGGGCAGTCACAAAGATGGAGAGGTTCTGGATGATCACTTCCCCCCCCCCCCCCACCTATGGCACTGCCCAACTCTCCTGGGAAGTTATAGGCATGACCAGTGTGCTGGAGATGCTGACCAACAAAACATACACAAGATGCTCAGCCTCAGGTGGCAACAGAGCTGACGACCGTCCGAATGGTGTCCTTGTAAAACCAGATGGCCTGGGACTACCTGCTCGCAGCCAAAGGTGGCACCTGTGCTGTGGTTGGTCAAGAGTGCAGCACCTACATTTCTGAAGAATCGGAGAATATCACTCACCTGGTTGATCGCATAAGCGAGTTGGTGACCAAACTTCAGAGACTGAACCTCCTGGGTGAACTGGTAGCCATTTGGAGAACTGGGAGGTTGGTAAGCCACTATCATCCACTGTTGCTCTTGTTGTTAGAATCTGTTTGTTGAGTTGTTTGTAAATATACCAGGCCTGACTGATGGAACATCGTGACTTCCGAGGGGTGGAATGTAGTGTGAAGAGTCATGTGGTATTTCCAGTGGAAACCTGATCGGAAGCCACCACATCTGTTAATCAAGGTCAAGACCACCCTTACTGAGCACTCACTTTGTAATTGGCCTTTTCAAAAAAACAAATCACCACTGGCTCTGTTAATCAACTGGGCTGTCCCCACTGACCAGCAAGGGGTATAAAGTCTGACACATGGAGCAGCTGGGTCTGTTCACAACCCACCACCCACCAAGGAATGAACTAGCGCATCGATATCCAGGTGTGCAGGGCTTGGTGGTGCACACTATAGCCATCTTTTCATTTAATTTTCGTACCATACCTACACTAGGTTGAGGGGTGGTGGGTACTTTGATTGCCTCTTCCTCTACTGTATATCTGTATCCAGTGCAGTTTATAGTTATAGCTTGTTTAGTTCCAAGGATAAAATATGAACTCAACCTATCCTCATAAGGCCTGCTCTCCAATACAGGCAACATCTCCCCCGCACCCTCCCTGTAGCATCCACATCTATCCTGCAATGAGGTGCTCAGAACTGAATACTATATTCCGAGTGGGGTCAAACGAAGGTCTCGTTTAGCTGCAACATTACTTCTCGGCTCTTGAGCTCAATCCCACAGTTAATGAAGGCCAGCACAACCAGTGCAGCAGCTTTGAGTGTCTATGGACGCAGACCCCAAGATCTCTCAGTTCACCCACACTGTTCACCGCCCTCCCATTAACATCATATTCTGCACTCAAATTTGACCTATAGGAATGAACAATTTCTCTTTTCTGGTTAAACTCCACCTGCCATTGCTTAGCCCTGCTCTGTATCCCATCAAGGTCCCTCTGTAATCTTGGGCCACCCTCCAGACTATCCATTAACACCATCCCTTTCGTGTCATACACAAACTTTCTAATTACATCAAAAACTTGACCTTGCACATTCTTCCACATTACATTTTACCCACCATCTCTCTACTCCCATTTTCTTTAAAGTTCCTCACATTTTATTTGATTTCAGATTTATTGCCAGAGTACATACATAACATCACATACAACCCCGAGATTCTTTTTTCCTGGGGAAGCAGCAGAATTGCCATTTGGTAGTACAAAAATAAACTTTACACAGCGTAAACATGTAAAGAACTGTAAACAGATAACAAATGTAAACTGACTGTGCAATAGAGAGAATAAAAAAGAATATCAATAAAGTGCACAAGAGTCCTTAAATGAGTCTCTGAGTTTATCATTGAGGATTCAGATTCTGATGGAGGGGAGGCAGCTGTTCCTAAACCTGGTGGCGCGAGTCTTGTTGCACCTATAATTCTTTCCTCATGGTAACAGCGAGTAGACAATAGACAATAGGAACTGGAGTAGGCCCTTGGGCCCGTTGAGCCAGCACCGCCATTTTACAGATCATGGCTGATCACTACCATCAGTACCCCTTTCCAGCCTTATCCCCATAACCCTTAACTCCTTTGCCCACTAGAGTCTTATCTAACTCTCTTTTGAACATAATCAGCGAATCTGCCTCTACCACCCTCTGTGGCAGAGCATTCCATAGATTCACACTTCTCTGGGTAAAAAAATGGTTTCTCATCTCCGTCCTAAAGGGCCTACCCTGTATTCTTAAACTATGCCCTCTAGTCCTTGTCTCCCCCATCATTGGGAACAAGTAATCCGACTTCACCCTGTCTATCCCCCTGATAATTTTGTATACCTCAATCATGTCCCCCCTCATCCTTCTAAACTCCATCGGATACGTCCAGTTTTTCTAGCCTTTCAGCATGTCAACCCCGCCATCCCTGGAACTAACCTTGTAAATCTGCACTGCACACCCTCTATAGCTAGTATGTCCTTCCTCAAAATTGGTGACCAGAACTGGACGCAATACTCCAGGTGGGGTCTCACCAGGGCCCTGTACAACTGCAGAAGGGCGTCTCTGTTCCTATACTCCAATCCCTTCTTTATGAAAAAGGGCGTGTGCTGGGTGGTGTGGGTCTTTGATGATTGATGCTGCTCTCCAACGGCAGCGTTTCATGTAGATGTACTCGATCGTATGGAAGGTTTTGCCTGTTATGTCCCGGGCTGTGTCCAGGTGAAGGCAAACTGGTCATGTAATGGGGCTTAGAGGGATGGAGAAAAAGGCAGTGTACAAGCACTTTCCCTCCAGTCCTCCAAGGCCTTCAATAAGTATGACTGCTGCTGCAAGGGGGTGGGGTGGGGGGGCCAGAGATGGGATGCTTGTTAACCTGCCACTAATCTATTGTCATGTGTCATATGCTGTTTCTTTGTACAGGCCACTCTGGTGCTATTGTATGGCGATGTGGCAGGTCGTACCCCCCAAAAGTTTTAATGATCTCTCCGATCTCCTTGTTGCCTCCAGGCAACATTGGTGGGTGCTAACCATTTTTAATGGGAGCACGACCATAATGGGTTCCCACTTAGCAGTCCCGCCCAGCATGGTGGCACTGGCTACCCCAGTGGCGAACTTCCCCTGTTGGTATTGCAGAGAGTAGCCACTGAGCATGTTCATCCCCACGATGCACACCAGAACGGACAGGGCTTGGGGCTGCTGGTTTCCGAAGGCCATGCAGAGGGTGACTTCCCTTGCTGGGATGGTTGCCTCCCCCATTCCCTCGATGGCGACCGATGGGCCTTGCCACGTGGTGGGGTTGCCAGGTATGATGGTATGTTCAACCCCCATGTCTACTGGGGCCATCCGCTGTTGGATGTTCTGTCTCCCCCAGTGTGCGGCTACGAGAGCATAGGGCCTCAGGTCTCCCCAGTTGGGACAGGGCAACTGAGTGGTCCAGCCAGGAGCTCTGGCCACCATCACTCCCTTCCCCCCCATGGCAGTGGAGTTGGGAGGAGGATGTTACCATCCTGGAGCTGCTGCTGGCTGTCACTGCAGTCAAGTTACTTCTTCTCATAGGTCTTTGATCCCCAATAGGATGGGGGAGGAGCTGAAGGCGTACTAATCACAGAGCACTTATGGCAAAAGGATTACTTAAGGTGGAATGTGAGTTTAGGGGGGCAGTTTGAAAACCACTGCTCTAGAGTAAGAAAGTGTCTCCCCATCATGTATCTCTTCCCACCCCCCACCCCCCCCCCCCACACTGTTTGTTTCCTATTAACTGATAAAATAAACTTTCCTCATTCCTCTCTGTTTCTGCCCTTAACTTCCTTTATCATCTCTGCCTGACCATAAACAGATAAATACTAGGCAAAAGCAACTCATCATTCAAAATCTTATTTATGATCAAGGGCAGATCAATGCCGTAGTCATGTGTACTAAAATACAGTGGAAAATCTTTCTGTCTTTTGCTTGCCATTCAAAGATTAGCAAAGAGTCACCATCCTCCTGTGTCATTTTTCAAATGGCAAAAGGAGAAAAAGAAAAAGGAAGTCCCTTGAGTGGTAGTAAGTGGTTGAGCAACATGGGTGCTTCTGCTGGGCATTGGAATCAAGCCCCTAATCCAGCTGCCTGGTCTGTATCACACCCTCTTGACCCTGATCCCAATTCCTGGAATCTGCTAGTGCCTGGTTTATTGATATTTTTCTATTTTTTGGCATGATTGAGGGAGCTCAAGATCTAAAGGATTGGTGGAGTGATTAAAATTGGGGATTCTGAAGAGGCCAGAGTCAGACTGTAAATGCCTGGATGATTAAGACTGAGAGTAGATTACAGAGACAGGGAGCTGTCTGGTTACAGGGGAATCTGAAAGTTAAGCATGGGAATCTTAAAATAGAAGCTTTTATTTACTGGGAGCCAACTAGGTCAGGAGCTGGGAGTAAACACAGGCAGCAGAATTTCATTACTTTGTTTCCAAACGTTGAATTCAGAAGACTGGAGGACATTGCAATTGTCAAATTACCCAGAAGATTACTTGTGTCAGAGGTGTGCTTGATGAACTGCAGAGGAGCAAATTAGATGCCTTTTTAATGGCACAACCATGTTGTCTGAAACTCCTCCCTAAGTTTAATGTTGTATTGGGTTTCAGAGTTCCCTTAGAATTGGTGGCTCAGGATTTCACTACATTGGGGCAAAGACGATGTCTTCAACCTGAGCTAAATCTGATTGAAATTCCTACTCATCTGTGCTGGATGGTAACCGAGCAATTTACCAACAGTGACGTTGGTAGGAGATGGTGGTGAGGAGTGGCTGAATGTGGTCAGTATACTTGCAGACACTGGCAGCTTGCTGGGTCCCTGGAAGGAGGCAACAGTCTAGATTGTTGCAAGTATCTGTTCAGTTGGTATCTGCTCTACTCAATTGGCAGAGTGAAACGATCAGCTCCACCTCCACAGGTAGAACAAACATTACATCCCCAGAATCCTCAGCAGCTGTCTGATGAAACACATGCTCGCAAGACCAGGAACTAGCTGAACACAGGAAGGAACTGGAGGCAAGGGTGAGTGAGAGAGGAAGAGAAGCATTTATACATTGGATGCACCATCAATGATTCAAAAGACTGAAGCTGAGCAAAACTTGCAGGCTTTTATTCACAATAGAATGAAGACACGTTCCTCCTGGTTGACTCTCCCAAATTGAGGAGAGGGGTGAGGGACTGTCGCCTTTATTCAGGAGATTGTGGGGGGACCCACAGGTACATTCAGCCAATGGGTGTGCCCAGACACATAAATATATGCATACAGTGGTTTCCCACAACATTAAAGTCCAACGTGGCGGGGCTGCCCAGGAGTTTGTGCAAATAAGTGGCAGTGAACTGACAGCTTGTACTGTGTCTCAGGCGGTGTCCACAGTGAATGGAATTATACTGTAGAAAGATGCAGAAAGGGGTCCTAATGCCCAGCACCCATGTTATACTTGTGGGGAAAGAAAAATCCAGAGAACAGGCACAGAAATAAGGATCTACAGGTGTAATTGAACTTGAAACTAATAATCTGCATTGTGTGGGAAAGGAAGTAAATAATAAACTGAATATCCTTTCATAATATCAGAATTTGCACTGTGTGCAGGGCCAGCCTTGGGAAACATTTTTTTGTGGAGCCTAGGTTCATAGCCAAGGTCTGTAGAATCTTAGAGATATAAAGTCTATAATAAAACTTTATTTATATCTCCATGGTATAATGGAAAGGAATCAAAATGCATGCTTAACAAGTGCATGTGAGTTAATGGACCAAATGGATCTAAGCACATTTTAATATAAAATTGCAAACATATAAACAAACAACCTTTTCCTTTAAAAAGTACTTAATCAATAGTTTTTTTTTCAGTTCACAGCAACTGAGCATAGCTTGCAAATGCATTTTGGAGTTCTCATGTTCAGCTAGTCTTGTATGACTGTTCAGCAAGTTATTAAAATCACAAGTTGCAAGTGTACTTGCTGTGTTACTATCAAAAAGCTTGCAGTAGCAACAGAATACTTTATCACTTGATACAGAATAGATTAGCCATGGACAATCTACAGTTTCACAATTTGGCAGTTTTCTTTTGCAGTGAAATTTTGATCCACTCTCATTTTTGGAGAAATCTTCTACGATAATTGGAGGTGGTCCCTTTTTTCACGAAATAGTCCTTGACACTCAGACTTATCACTTCTGGCCATGTTGATTACTTCGACAGGACTGGCAGATTTAGAATTCCAGTTCTCCCTTGCCTCAAAGGGACCAGCATTCATGTCAAAAGATAAGTTTCCTTGTTTGACAAATTCAACACTTTCAGAATGGCTGATAGCTCTTTTAGTAAATACATTTCCACTTTGATTGTCTTGCATAACCTCTTCAGACCAGTTTCCGTCAGTGTTCTCATCTTCACCGTGTTGTGGCTCCTCTTGCTCTTCTGCATTTTCTGAGGTAGGTTTGCTGAAATTCTTCTCTAATGCACCTTTCTCCTTTTCTATTTCGGCCTTCTTTGCCTCAGCTATAGCCCTCTTCTGACTACCACTTAAATATTTTCTTCCGATGCCCTTAGTATTTTACTCATATTTACAGGAACCATGGAATACAAGAAATTATTAGAAGTATGTGAGTCACTTGTTCAGAGTGGAATCACAGCTAAAAATGGTGTCGCAATATTTGTTGACATTAATTAAACACACGTGTTCAAAACTTGAGCATCAGTGGTGCTAAATCTAAATTTTGACTGAGTTTTTAAAAGTTTGTTATCTCGTGCGATCTGGTATTTTGGAGGTTGTTATTTTGGAATTCTTCCATACAGTAAAAAAAAATTCAAAATATAAACAGTATAAACAAACACTAGTGACTTTCTAAGAATTCAGAAGAAAATTAAAATTGCAGGTTTTATAGAGAACAGCGACGATGTGGTGTTAGGTGCACGTTGCAATGCTTTGTGGGTATTTGAGAAGACTAAAGTAGATATTACCCTAGTGCAGGGTCCAATTGGTCCATTTGGCTTAAAGCTGGCCCTCACTATGTGTGTGCGTGTGTATGAATGTGAGGGGAGTTAATACAGAGTATATTCTGAGCTGTACGTGTAAGTCAGTCCGTGTGTCAGTGGTCGTCTGTATTTCTCTGTTCAGGCATTTCTAAATGTGTGTGTGTGTGTGTGTGTGTGTGTGTGTGTGTGTGTGTACGCATGTGAATGCCTGTCTGAGCTAGACCTTGCAATCTTACATTCCCATCTTACCCTAAACTGCAAGGTGCTTCCCATCACAAACACAGCCTTCTTCCATCCCTTTAATTTTGTCTCATCACCTCTGCCTTGGCTTTTTTGCTGTTGAGATCATCAAAACTTCCACACGACATAACCATATAACTACTTACAGCACAGAACAGGCCAGTTCGGCCCTACTAGTCCATGCCGTAACAAATCCCCACCCTCCTAGTCTCACTGACCAGCACCCGGTCCATACCCCTCCAGTCCTCTCCTATCCATGCAACTATCCAGTCTTTCCTTAAATGTAACCAATGATCCCGCCTCGACCACGTCTGTCGGAAGCTCATTCCACATCCCTACCCCCCTTTGCGTAAAGAAATTTCCCCTCATGTTCCCCTTATAATTTTCCCCCTTCAATCTTAAACCATGCCCTCTAGTTTGAATCTCCCCAACTTTTAATTGAAAAAGCCTATCCACGTTTACTCTGTCTGTCCCTTTTAAAATCTTAAACACCTCTATCAAGTCCCCTCTCAATCTTCTACGCTCCAGAGAAAAAAGCCCCAGTCTGCACAACCTTTCCCTGTAACTCAAACCTTGAAATCCTGTCAACATTCTCGTGAACCTTCTCTGCACTCTCTCTATTTTGTTTATATCTTTCCTATAATTTGGTGACCAAAATTGTACACAGAACTCCAAATTTGGCCTCACCAATGCCTTGTACAATTTCATCATAACCTCCCTACTCTTGAATTCAATACTCCGATTTATGAAGGCCAACATTCCAAATGTCTTCTTCAGCACACCATCTACCTGAGTATCAGCCTTGAGGGTACTATTTACCACAACTCCTAAATCCCTTTGTTGCTCTGCACATCTCAATAGCCTACCATTTAATGCATATGACCTATTTAGATTTGCCTTTCCAAAATGTAACACCTCACACTTACCTGTATTAAATTCCAGACTTCTCAGCCTGCACTTTCTCTCAATGTCACTACTAACCCTTCACCACATCTACCCTCCTAGTGGCGTCTCTTCAGTCCTTCAATGTCCAAGAACCTATGGACCTCCGTCATGAATCCATATATAAACTGACCTTTGAGCCAGATTATTTCCAAATATATACTTCCCACCAAGTGAAGATAGTTCTTCACATCTTAGTGCCAGGTAATGAACCATCATCCTGAAACTAGGCCTGTTGGCTCTAGTTTTCCACTGCAAAATAGCTTTAATCCCATCAGAATCTAATAAGTAAGTCTCGATGATCATTCTTCTAAACTTCAGTCTGATTGGTCTAATCCTATTCATGGGATGCAGCTCTCATTCCTGGAATCAATTTAGAAAACAAAGCATATTATAAACATTAAACCTTTCTTGTTAGCACATGTATAAATGTGCATTGTTACTTCTGTACATATCTGTCTGTTATATTTACATGCTTTATTTTTAACTAACATCTTGTGACAATCTTCATTGAATGGAAATGTTGAATTCTGGTTCTAAATGGAATATTTTCAGGCTGTTTCCCTGGAGACCAGTTTAAGACATACTTTAGCAGCATTCATTATTATTCTTTTTATTATATTTATAATTACAGTTTGGGCCCCTCTATTATTCAAATATGGCTGCCATATCTTAAAAATATATCATGTTTGTTCTTTAAGTTGTATGTAAGTTTTTCCATAGGTATCAACTATTCATCTGAGCAGTCCATCGTGCTATATGTAGAAAGTAGTCCGACTTCCAAGTAATTGCAATTCATTTTTTAGCCACTGCCATGGAAATGGAATTTAGTTAGTTTATTACTTATTTCAATAAAATTGTCCAAAAGATAAAGCTCTTAATTGTCCCTGAAGTCTTCCCTGTTATTCTTGTTAATATCTCAATAATATCGTGCCAGAAAGGTCTCGCCTTCACACATGACCAAGTAGCATGTAAAAACATTCCTATTTCTATCCCACACTTAAAACACATTTCCTGTAGTGGTCTCCACCGCCCAATAAATCCATCATAAAAGAGATCAATATGTCTTTTAAATTGTTTGTAGAAATCAGAAGGAAACCCATCCTTCCCCAGAGATTTGTTAGCTTGTAAAGTACCCAAGGCTTTCTCAATTTCTTCTTTCATGAAGGAAGCATCTAAATTAATTCATTCTCTATCTTCTAATTTCGGAAGTTCAACATTTGTTAAAAATTTGTCCATCTCATTTTCATCAGATTTATAGTTTTGTACAATATTATCTAAAAGCATTATTTCTTTCTTTTTGATTGTGTTATAATATCGGTCTCTGTTTTTATTCCATTTTTCATTGAAGATAACTCCTCTGCGTTTAACTGCCAAGATAAGACTTTGTGCACCTGTTCCCCTATAATTCATAATTTTTTTTAGTTTTTAATATTTTTTTTTCATTCTATATGTTTGTAATGTGCAATATTTCAATTTTTTATTCTTTAACAGTCGATATTTTTTCTTATGACCCTGTTCTCTGGTATTCTTTTTCCAATTTCACTATATCTTTCTCGAGACCATCTAGTTCTGTAACATACTTTCTCTTAAGATTTTTTTGTATAGGAAATAATTTTTCCTCTTTAGATAAGGTTTAAGTGTATCCCATATTAAAAAGCTATTATCAGTAGACAATAGATTGGTTTCAGAAAATAGTTATAACTTTACAAAAGTCCTTCCTTTTCAACAGTGTGGCATTGAGACTCCATCTCTATACATTTTCTTGTTCTTCCATTATTTCAATAGTTAAAATTAATGGTGAATGATCAGATAGAAGTCTCACTAAATATCCCGTTTTTACCACTCTACTTTTTAACTGGGCAGACATTAAGAACAAATAATCTCTTCTCTTTTCCCCCACCCATAATATCTCTACTCGCCCCTTCCTCACGCAAACTCTTGCTCGGCACCTTAGTCTTGCTCTTTGCCTCAACTGCATTCTCACGCTCTGCCTCAGCCTCGTGCGCTCCCCCCATCGCACACACGCTCTCTCCCTCCACCAGCCATCCTTCTCTGCTGCATCCCATGCTCTCTCTGCCCAGTCTCTCTTTGTCTTCAGGACCCCCTCTCTCTGTCTCATCCCTGCTCTCTCCCATCCCCCTCTCTCTGCCCCAACCTCCTCTTTGCCCATGTTCTTTTACCCCACATGCCTTCCCACTCTTCTTTCCATCACAGTTACCTTTCCCTGAACTTCCCCTCAACTAACTGCTCCCTCTCCTTTTCACTTCCCATGGCAGTTTCGTGGGCTGCAATTATGACCATTGGTTTGTGGGGGTGGGGAAGGTTTCTGATTACTGTCCCAGGTTTCTCCTTCTCCAGATCAATCTTTCCAAGCTGTCAGTTCGATGAGGCACAGGCATGCCCCATAGGTTTGCTCAAGGTGTTCGAGCAGAGGCAGGTACCCTGCTGAGGCAGCCCAGGCAGATGTCTCCTTTCTCTCACTCTGTCACCTCATTATTAAAATGCTTGAAGCTTGCACTATTAAATAAATTAATTGTCAGTCTCATCTCTCTCTATGTTCCTGTCTGATGGAGCAACCCCCATCTTAACATCCTGCATGCGATAATCCTATCTTAATATGAGAATTGCACCATTACGCTGAGACAACTGGCTATTTAACAATGGGAGGGGAGTACAAAAGACAGCTGAAGCCATCTTGCGGGTTAACTGCAGACAATAATGGCAGACACCTTTCTTCTCCACCTAATATCTGAGCACAATGAGAATGAGCAACATGGACAGACACTGACATAACACCTCCACATTTTAAAAAAAATAGACACTCAGAAGCACTCATTCACTAAAGAATCATCAATGCATATTCAGGTTGTCCAACATCTTACAGTGAAATACAAGGTAAGCAAAATGGAAATTATGTTTAAAAATAAAGAAAAGCAGAAAAAATGAACAATGGCTTGTGACTGTCTTCATGGAAGAAGAAACAGAAAAATCCCCTAGAAATACCAAGGTTCCATATGGTATTGCAAGATCATTCGGGCTCACAGCACAAGCCCATTCGTCACATATTTTCTTTGTAACCTAGTCTCCTCACAATCCCATCAGATCCTAGCTCTCATCTGCAATCTCAGAACAGATTTCAGTGGCTAATTGGAGAAATTAGTGGGGTGAAAATGCAATATATCCTCAGACCTAGAGCCCAATTTCAATAGTGACAGCTCTGGAGATGATGGGAGCTCTTCCAAAATTCCAAATTAAATGGGAGTGCTGTCGGACAGAGCTGCTGTAATGGCAACTGATGTGGTCCTGAGAGCAAAGATACAATACTGCTCTGCAGTGTTCTACTGCTCGGTCGGTCATGATGCCGACAGCTCCATACAGACTTTAAATGGCCTGCTAAAGGAGCCAATAGTGCTCTTTCTTAAATCCTGGGTCTGTGCCTAAGATGCCTCTGCTGGGCAATGGAACTCTAATGGTTGCAGACTTCGGGGAAGCAGGGCACTAGAAATGGGGAGAACATTCTCCCCCCCACCCCCCCCCGGTTGAGAAGGATGAGTATAGGGGATGACCACAGCAACAGAACAAGCGAGGGGCTCAGTACTGAAGGAATCACCCAGGCTGCGGACTGCTGGAGACTGGCTCATGGGAACCAGGGATCGGAACCTGGATTCAAGAGGGGCAGGAAGAGCTCATGAAAAGCTTCAGGCACTGAAGGCTTCCTGATTGTATTAGTGGTTTGGATCAGGAGCTTGGGTTGACAATAGTTTAAGCAGGTGTCTGTGCAGCTGCGAGGCTATGGGACTTGTTTCTGAAGGCATTCTCTTTTGCTTCTCGTTCTCTTAATGTGATGGACACCAGGCAATGCTCATGGCAACTCTTTATAGGCATATTCTCTTGTGTAATAGTTGAATTTTGTGGACCAATTTTTACATGCATAGTACTTTTGACCAGATTGTTCATTGCGTTGTTCAGGGTGTTGGGAGCATAGATGGGCAGACGTCTGGGACCTAGATGAGAGTCTGCATTCGGGCGTCGGGAGCTTGAATGGGCAGACGGAGCAGTCAGAGCATCAGGAGCCAAAAATAAGGTTTGGGGTGGGGGTGGGGGCAAATTTTACACATGATGTATGGAAAATACCAGATTCTTATGGCCAAAAATAGGGAGGTCGACTTTTACATGATATCGACTATGACGTAAGTATGATTTTAATGTATTAGTACGTGACAATAAAAGGAACCTGAATCAGAATTCATTGTCATGAACACGTCACAATATATGTTGTTAGGGCAGCAGCATCACTGTGTGAACATTCATATTAATGTAAAACAGGTGCACGAAAAAGAAAAGTCAAGGTAAGGCAATGTCCAAAATTCATTGTTCATTCATGAATTTGTTGACAGCGGGGAAGAAGCTGTCCTTGCGCCCTTGAGTGCTCGTCTTCAGGCTCTTGTGCCCTTTTCCTAATAGTACCAGAGTGAAGAACCAATGGCCTGGATGGTGGAGGTCTTTTGGATAGGGGCTACTTTCTTAAGATACTGCTTCTTGTAGTTGTCCTCAATGGAGTGAAGACTGATGTCCGTGACTGATGTCACTGACTGACTTAACAACCCTCTGGAGTATTTTCTATCCCTAAGCATTGGCTCCTCTGTACCAGCCAGTGATGCAGACTGCTCTCCACGATACATCTATAGAAGTTTTCAAGAGTCTTTGGTGACATATTGAATCTCCTCAAACTCCTCCCAAAGTATCATCTTTGAACCTTTTGAACCTTTGACGGTGCCTTCATGTTGTAAGCCTGCCATTTAAATGAGGAGAGAGAAAACACAGGAAGCCATCAACATCAGTGACAGCTAAAACATTGGACTCTGATCCTAGGAAATGGCAATGGGTATGTTGAAAACAATCATTGGTGCTGGGCTGTGCCAAGGAAATTATGTTGACAAATCTGAAAGTTTTTTTATTAGAATTGGCAAAATAGATCAGAATCAACCAGTTAACATTGTGTATTTGAACTTCCAGAAGACTTTTGGTGTTTGTTAAATTAAATTAGAAGAAGACTGGTTGGATGTCACAGGGATCAGTGCTGGGGCCCCAAATGCCCACTAATTATCTCATTGATATGGGTGACCAGTTTGCTGATCCATTTTAGCTGGTGATTCCAAAGCAGATGCAGGTGTGGACTACAAGAAAAATGTGGAGAATCTACAAGAGTTGATGGCTGAGGGTACAGTAGATAGAATAGAATATGGAAAAATGTTAAAGGCTGAATATATTTTAGTGTGATAGATTGAAAGCTGTTCGTGTTTTGAAGGATTTTGTACTGGCATAATTTAAAGCAATTAGAAAGGCAGTGAGCATTGAACTTTATTGGAAGTGGATTTTTAAAAAATTTTTTAAAATTTTTTATTTTTCACACCATAAATCACATTAACCATGGTACACTCTTTTTCCTTTTCACACATATACAGTGCCATTTTCTTCCCCCCCCCTTCTTCCAACCCACCCCCCCCCACCCCCCCCTCCTGTCCATTTAAGGTATACAATCTAGGATACATTAAACCAGTCAGACAATGTTGTCACTCAACAAAAATACACCAGAAATTCTACTGAGTCCATTCTTTTCATTTCCTTTTCCTTCCGTTAACTTAGGTAATGATTGTCCCCGGTAGGTTTTCGCTATTGTATTTAATGTAAGGCTCCCATATTTGTTCGAATATTTCAATATTATTTCTTAAACTACATGTTATTTTTTCTAATGGAATACATTTATTCATTTCTATATACCATTGTTGTATTTTCAAATTATCTTCCAATTTCCAGGTTGACATAATACATTTTTTTGCTATGGCTAGAGCTATCTTAACAAATCTTTTTTGTGCATCCTCCAAATCAATTCCAAATTCTTTGTTTTTTATGTTACTTAGGAGGAAGATCTCTGGATTCTTTGGTATATTGTTTTCTGTTATTTTATTTAATATCTGATTTAGATCTTCCCAAAATTTTTTTGCTTTCTCACATGTTCAGATTGCATGAATTGTTGTTCCCATTTCTTTTTTACATCGAAAACATCTATCAGATACTGTTGGGTCCCATTTATTTAACTTTTGAGGTGTAATGTATAGCCTGTGTATCCAGTTATATTGTATCATACGTAACCTCGTATTTATTGTATTTCTCATCGTTCCGGAGCATAACTTCTCCCATGTTTCCTTTTTTATCTTTATATTTAAATCTTGTTCCCATTTTTGTTTAGTTTTACCATTTGTTTCCTCATTCTCCTTTTCTTGCAGCTTAATATACATATTTGTTATAAATCTTTTGATTATCATTGTATCTGTAATCACATATTCAAGGTTACTTGCCTCTGGCAAACTCAAACTGCTTCCTAATTTATCCTTCAAGTAGGATCTCAATTGGTAATATGCCAGCGCTGTATCTTGAGTTATATTGTACTTATCTTTCATTTGTTCAAAGGATAAGAATCTATTTCCTGAAAAACAATTTTCTATTCTTTTAATCCCTTTTTTTTCCCCATTCTCTAAAGGAAAGGTTATCTATTGTAAAAGGGAGTAACTTGTTTTGCGTCAATATTAGTTTTGGTAATTGATAATTTGTTTTATTTCTTTCTACATGAATCTTCTTCCAAATATTGAGGAGATGATGTAATACTGGAGAACTTCTATGTTGTACCAATTTTTCATCCCATGTACATAATATGTGTTCAGGTATCTTTTCCCCTATTTTATCTAATTCTAATCTCGTCCAATCTGGCTTTTCCCTTGTTTGATAAAAATCTGATAGGTATCTTAATTGTGCGGCTCTATAATAATTTTTAAAGTTTGGCAGTTGTAAGCCTCCTTGTTTATACCATTCTGTTAATTTATCTAGTGCTATCCTCGGTTTCCCCCCTCTCCATAAAAATTTCCTTATTATTTTCTTTAACTCCTTGAAGAATTTCTCTGTCAGTTGTATTGGCAATGCCTGAAATAAGTATAATATCCTTGGAAAAATGTTCATTTTAATACAGTTTATCCTTCCTATTAGTGTTAGTGGTAAATCTTTCCAATGCTCTAAATTGTCCTGTAATTTTTTCATTAGTGGATAATAATTGAGTTTATATAGTTGGCCGAGATTTTTGTTTATTTGTACACCTAGGTATCTTATTGCTTGCATTTGCCATCTAAATGGTGATTCCTTCTTAAATTTTGAGAAATCCGCATTATTCATAGGCATTGCTTCACTTTTATTTACGTTTATCTTGTAACCCGACACTTCTCCATATTCCTTCAATTTCTTATATAATTCTTTTATTGATAGTTCTGGTTCTGTTAAGTACACTATAACATCATCCGCAAATAAACTGATTTTATATTCCTTGTCTTTTATTTTTATTCCTTTTATATTATTATCTATTCTTATCAATTCTGCTAGTGGTTCTATAGCTAACGCAAACAATAAAGGTGATAGTGGGCATCCCTGCCGTGTTGACCTGCTTAAGTTAAATTGCTTTGATACATGTCCATTTACTGTCACTTTCGCTAACGGTCCCTTATATAATGCTTTAATCCAATTAATATACTTCTGCGGTAAACTGAATTTTTGCAATACTTTGAACAAATAATTCCATTCTACTCTGTCAAAGGCCTTCTCTGCGTCTAAAGCAACTGCTACTGTAGGTGCTTTATTTCCTTCTACTGCATGAATTAAGTTAATAAATTTACAAATATTGTCTGTTGTGCGTCTTTTTTTGATAAATCCAGTTTGGTCTAAATTTACCATTTTCGGTACATGCTCTGCTAATCTGTTTGCTAATAGTTTAGCTATTATCTTATAATCTGTGTTATTTGGTCTATATGACGCTGGTGAGAGTGGATCTTTCCCTTGCTTTAGTATTACTGTAATTATTGCTGTTTTACATGAATCTGGTAAGCTTTGTGTTTCATCAATCTGGTTGATTACTTCCAGGAGGGGCGGAATTAATAAGTCTTTAAATGTTTTGTAGAATTCTATTGGGAATCCATCCTCTCCTGGTGTCTTATTATTTGGTAATTTTTTTATTATCTCTTGTATTTCTACTATTCCAAATGGCTCTGTTAATTTATTTTGTTCCTCTATTTGTAGTTTTGGTAGTTCAATTTTAGTCAGAAATTCATCTATTTTCCCTTCTTTCCCTTCATTTTCAGTTCGGTATAATTGTTCATAGAATTCTCTAAAGTTTTCCTTAATTTCTTTTGGATTATATGTAATTTGTTTGTCTTTTTTCCTTGATGCCAATACCATTTTCTTAGCTTGTTCTGTCTTAAGCTGCCATGCTAGGATTTTGTGCGTTTTTTCACCTAGTTCATAATATTTCTGTTTTGTCTTCATTATATTTTTCTCCACCTTATATGTTTGTAGTGTTTCATATTTTATTTTTTTATCCTCCAATTCTCTTCTTTTAGTAATATCTTCCTTCATTACTAATTCTTTTTCTATATTTACTATTTCCCTTTCCAACTGCTCTGTTTCCTGATTATAGTCCTTCTTCATCTTGGTTACATAACTTATTATTTGCCCTCTAATGAATGCTTTCATTGCATCCCATAGTATAAACTTATCTTCCACTGATTCCGTATTTATTTCAAAATACATTTTAATTTGTTTTTCAATAAATTCTCTAAAATCCTGCCTTTTAAGTAACATGGGGTTTAATCTCCATCTATACATTCTTGGAGGGATGTCCTCTAACTTTACTGTCAATATTAAGCTTTATATTCTGTTTTTTTTACTCTATCTTGCATACGAGCTGATAACAAAAATAGGTCTATTCTTGAGTATGTTTTATGTCTAGCCGAGTAATATGAATATTCCTTTTCCTTTGGGTGTTGTTTCCTCCATATATCCAAAAGTTGCATTTCTTCCATCGATTTAATTATAAATTTGGTTACTTTGTTCTTTCTGTTAATTTTTTTCCCAGTTTTGTCCATATTTGAATCCAAATTCAGGTTGAAATCCCCTCCTATTAATATGTTCCCTTGCGTATCTGCTATCTTCAAAAAGATATCTTGCATAAACTTTTGATCTTCTTCGTTAGGTGAATATACATTGAGTAGATTCCAAAACTCCGAATATATCTGACATTTTATCATTACATATCTCCCTGCTGGATCTATTATTTCCTCTTCTATTTTAAATGGCACATTTTTACTAATTAATATAGCTACTCCTCTTGCTTTTGAATTATACGATGCTGCTGTTACGTGTCCTACCCAATCTCTCTTTAATTTCTTATGCTCCAATTCAGTTAAATGTGTTTCTTGCACAAATGCTATATCAATTTTTTCTTTTTTCAGTAAATTTAGCAGTTTCTTCCTTTTAATTTGGTTATGTATTCCATTAATATTTAAAGTCATATAGTTCAACATAGCCATTTTATACTTTGTTTATCTTCCCTTTCCATTTCTCCATCATTACTTTTCCTTCTTATCCATTTCTGTTTTCTTGTTTTGAATCCTTTATAAGACAACATTCCTAAAACATCAAACATTTTCCTTATTCTCCTATTTAAAACTTCTTTAGCCCCAATCCCCCCTTCCCCTCCTGAGTTGTCCTTTATCCCTTGTCGGACAACCACATCTCCCCTCTCCATTTGGATTTGCGAATTCACTCGCAAGCGTCAGCTGATTTTGCAGTGACCGTAACACCCCCCCACCCAGCCCCCCCCAGAAAAGATTTCACTTTTCAAATGTGACAAAGGTCACTCTTTTAATTCCCTCCTTATTCCCTCTATTCCTTTTCCTTCCCTTATTAATTCTTGTCTATACTATCTATATTTTCCTCTAAATACGGATACATTCATGTATGCACATTATACATATACACACATATACCTCTTTACCCACATACATATAAATCGTGGTCATTTTTACTCTTATTACATGTCTTCATCTCTCTGTTTGTTTTGTAGTTGTTCTGCAAATTTCCTTGCTTCCTCTGGATCCGAGAATAGTTTTTTTTCCATAAGATCGTTTTCGATGTTTTGAACTCCTTTCTCGTCTTCAGGAGTTCAAAACTTATGTCTTTTTAGTTTGCAGTCTTTTGTACTCTCGCTACACGTCTTTATCTCTGTCTATTTTGTAATTGTTCTGCAAATTTTCGTGCTTCCTCTGGATCCGAGAATAGTCTGTTTTGTTGTCCTGGAATAAATATTTTCAATACCGCTGGATGCTTTAGTATAAATTTATACCCTTTCTTCCATAAAATCGCCTTTGCTGTATTGAACTCCTTTCTCTTCTTCAGGAATTCAAAACTTATATCTGGATAAATGAAGATTTTTTGCCCTTTGTACTCCAGTGGCTTATTGTCCTCTCTTACTTTTTCCATTGTTTTCTCCAGTACCTTTTCTCTTGTAGTATATCTTAGGAATTTTACTAAAATAGATCTTGGCTTTTGTTGTGATTGTGGTTTAAAGGCCAATGCTCTATGTGCCCTTTCTATTTCCATTTCTTGCTGTAGTTCTGGACATCCTAGGATCCTAGGGATCCAATCTTTTATAAACTCTCTCATATTCTTGCCTTCTTCATCTTCCTTAAGGCCCACTATCTTTGTGTTATTTCTTCTGTTATAATTTTCCATTATATCTATTTTCTGAGCTAACAGTTCTTGTGTCTCTTTAACTTTTTTATTAGATTCCTCTAATTTCTTTTTTAAGTCCTCTACCTCCATTTCTACTGCTGCTTCTCGTTCTTGCACCTTGTCCATTCTTTTTCCCATTTCTGATAAGGTCATATCTATTTTATTCATTTTCTCTTCTGTATTGTTTATTCTTCTTCTTAAATCACTAAATTCTTGTGCTTGCCATTCTTTAAATGACTCCATGTATTCTTTAATAAGAGAAAGTATATCCATTGTCTTGCCTTTCCCTTCTTCTTCTATTTCACTGTACTCTTCCTCTTCCTCTTCTTCTTCCTCTGGGTTGGCCATCTGTTGTTTCTTTGTTGCCCTTTTCTTCTCTTCTTTCTTGTTTTCATTGTCTTCTATGCTCTCCTCTTGCTGCAGGTGTTCTGCAGCTGTCGTTGCCGGCTGTGGAGATCGACTCCCCAGCTGGTCACCCCTCCCGTCGGTGTGTTTTTTTTCATGCGCGGTTGCGCACTTTTACTCGGCTCAGCGAGCCATTTTTGTAGTCCATATTCTACCGACCCGAGGGAGCGGGTTTCTCTCTCCACCGCGGGCCTCTTCGAACAGGTAAGGCTTTTTCCTTCATCTTCCGTTGTCTTCTCTTCCTCTCTTCTTGCCGTTGGTTTCGACTTTTCTTTTTTCGTCGCCATCTTCTTTCCACCTTTATATTCACTTTACTTTGATTTTTATTTCTGTGCCTTTGTGTTTTGCTTTGTTTTTTCTGACTTTTCTGGAGAGGGCTGGAGTTCACCGTCCGGCCACTACTCCATCACGTGACTCCTCCCTATTGGAAGTGGATTTGAGCACAGGATTTAAATGTCTTGCTCCAATTACCATATGTTTGACTCTGGAATGTGTGTAACTTTGGTTTTCTTACCTAAAGAAGGATATATTTGCGATGGAAGCAGCACAGATAGGATTCAGCATATTGAATCGTGAATTGGTGGATTTGTCCTCTGGGAACAGATTAGAACGCTAGCCCGATACACTCTTGCGCAGGGGTACTCCACCCTTTATGCAATCACATACCACTTTAAGTAATCCCTTGGCCATTAGTGCTCTCTGATTAGAAAGGGATTGCTTAAGATGGTCTGTGAGTGGGAAGGGAAGGTTGAGAACCACTGCTCTAGACCCAATTGTTACTGAACTATTTTGCTTGAGAAAAATTGTCATTGGGCCCATTTCCTTTGGAGTTATGAAACGAGTCAATTAGGGATGATTAAAACAGTGGTTTTCAAATTTATTCTTTCCACTCACATATCACCTTCAGCAATCCCTTACTAATCACAGAGCACCTATGGCATAGGGAATACTTAAAGTGGTATGTGAGTGGAAAGAAAAAGGTGGAGAACCACTGCACTTGCGTTTACACAAAAAGGAGGGGTGATCTCAGTGAAACATGCACAATTCTTAATGATTTTACAGCATGGTTTGGAGTTGATGTTTCTGCTGGCTGGGATGTTGAGAAGCAAAAGTCAGAGGTTGGTCTTTCAAGAAAGAGATGAGAAGAAATGTCTTAATTCAATGGGTGAGCTTAAGAATTTTCCAATCAACAAGACTGTGAAGGTTTGGTCACTTAATGTATTCAAGATGGAGGTTGACTGATGTTTAGATATTAAGCAAATCAAGAATTACGTGGCTAGAGTAAGAAAGGGGCACTAAAGAAAAGGATTAACTTAACAAGGAAATTTGCGCATGCTGGGGTCTAATGCTGGAGAAACTCAGCATCCATAGGAAGTAAAAGGCAGTCATGATGTTAGCGATCTGCACAACAGGTACAAGGTGCTGAGTGGTCTGCTCCTGCTTCCATTTCTTGTGTTCACACAGTCTGAGAAATACCATCTATCGGTGAAGAGACACAACATCATGAGGAAGACCCAGCATTTTATCGAATACTGGTTGCACGTTCAGATATTAAAAACTGTTTTACATTTTCTTTTTTAAAAATTTAGAAACACAATGTGGTTACAGGCCTTTCCCATCCATGGGCTTGCTCAGCCCACATACACCCTCGTGATCAAAGAACCTGCTAACCCTGTATGTCACTGGAATGTGGGAGGAAACCTACACAGTCACGGGGAGAACATACAAACTTCTTACAGACAGCGCTGGACTTGAACCTGGGTTGCTGGCCCTGTAATAGCATTGTGCTAACTGCTACACTATCCATACATTGAGAACCAGTCAACAATGACACTGAAACACACCCAACTGTACACAGTGCCTTTACCAGGGAAGATAGCAGGACATTTAGGATGACCAACCACAAAACAGTAGCAACAGCACAAGAGAAGCAGCCCAGAGTGAAACCCACTTCAACTGACAAGCAGCCAAAATTGAGAGCAAAATGTTCAATCCCATCGTCCTGTAAGAAACATACAAAATCTGCTGAACAAATGTATCCAGAACTTTTGTGGCAAAACCTGAACAAAGGATCCGCTGACCTAAATAATGCAGTGTTTTCAGGACAGTTTGTATGCAACAGTTCATCATGGAACCAATTATAAAGCAAATGATCTTGGACATTATCTCAAGATGAGATCAATGGTTAATTGGCAATTTCAGAGTAAGATATTTTCTTAGAAAAACGGATCACAGTGATAGAAGTTTTTTAGATAGTTCATGAGTTCAATCATAAACTAGAATCCTTTATATAAAAAAAAGACTAAACTGTGGAGGCTGGTAACAAACGTGGCCAGGTCCATCACAGGCTCTAACCTCAACATCATGAAGGACCCTAACAGCCTGGTCACAGTCTCTTCTCACTGCTACCTTCGGGTAGAGGGTACAGAAAGAAGCCTGAGGACCAGCAGCTCTCGGTTCATTCAAGAACATTGTATTTCCAACAGCTATTAGGTTCTTGAACCTCCCCTTGCTAGACTCATCATGGACATCACAAAAGGACTATTGCCTTTATTGGCACTAGGATAACTGTGAATATCTATTATCTTTTTTTAAATGTATTCTCTTTTAATTCAATTAAGTATACTATTACAGTTGTTTTGGCATTTTTTAAAAAAAAAGTACCTATTCAGACGCAACAAAGGAAGAATTTCAAAGCGTTATCATAATAGCTTTTTTTTTAATGCTCTCCAAGTCTTCATTATTCATGTTTTCCACCTAAGTTCAGTTCATCAAGAAGATTGGTTGCATCACACACTGCTCATCTCAGCCACTGATATAAAATGTAAATGGACTGATCCAATGGCACTCCTTCAATAACACTCTGCCATTCTGAAAGCCATCAATTCATCCTGACATCTGGCACTCACTGCTGCAGTCTAAAACTCACATCTCAGGTTTACTGCTCTTCTTGCCAAGTGTATAAATTCTTTTTCTCTTGTATCATCCTGAACTTCCTTGGGTTAGCCACAGCTGAATTGGCTTTCTTGTGGAAACCTTATTGTTCATTGAAATGTACATTTGTTAAGAATTATGAAATGATTGCTGTGGTTTATCTACTGACGAACCTTTAAATCTAATTTGTGAATCTATTTGGTTAGTAGACCCCTAAAATATTAGCTTTATTTTGGTGAAAACAAAATGAGCGGTGTTGGAAGAACTCGACCAGTCAAGCAGTATCAAAAGGAAGGAGAATCCAGTAACATTTTGGGTCTGGATTCTTGACTGAATTCTTCCAACGTTACTGTTTTGGTTTTAGATTACAACATCTGTAATTTTAAAAATTTGTTTATTTTGCACGATTCTAGTTTCTGACTGAACTGTGTCTCTGCATACAAAATTCTATCACAGTGAACACTTTTCCGAGGAAGATTCCCACTCTCAAATTACCAATTATCCCTAGTTCTTGTCACAAGATAATAACTAGTTTTATAATCACCTTCTTGATGAACTGTTGCAAAAAGTCCATGTGGTGCCTTATTTATGTCTTTGGATCCTTTATTCAGGCTTTGTACTAAGAATCGATGCAATTCTTTGTATGTGGATTGATGCAAGTATGCATGTGTCTTACTCTTGACTGGGGAAAAAAATTTTTATCAATTTTCTTGCTATTTATTGTATTACTGATTTTGAGACCATTCACATACATGCCTCTGAGATGTCTTCCTTTTCCTTAACCATGTCTTCCCCTGTCCCTAACTGACAAATCTCTCAATAGTGTCTTCTCCATTTTTCACAATTCTGTTCTCATCTGATCCCTTCCCACCTAGAGCACCTCATCTTCCATACTGCCCCCATCCTCTATCATCATACCTCATGCCTTCAACTGGATTCCACCATGCAACAGATCTTCACCTCCTCACCCATTGAAGAATTGTGAAAGGACTGCTCCCTTTCTAACTCCCTAATCTGCTGATCATTTGTTCAAGACAGCCCTCCTCTTAACCCATTTTCTATGCAATTGCAGGAGATGAAACACCTCCTCACTTCTCACCACCCAGGGATTCAAATGATCCCTCCTGATGAAGCAGGAATTCACTGGGATTTCTTCCAATTCTGTGGACGGAATACAGGATATGATGTGGTATTTCTACATTAGACAAACCAATGATCATTTTGCAGAGTTTCTCTGTTAAATTTACAAGGGAGGTTCTGAGTTTACAGCTAACTCTCACTTTAATTCTCTATTGCACTCCCAGTCAGATTTCTCTACGGTTGTCTTCTGCATCTATTAACATTTCCCTATTCTTTTGAATCTGTAGTCTTCAGATTCAATGTTGACACCAGAAATTTCCAAAAATCTCCCCCCATTTGTTAGGACAGACTCTGATGCAATATCATGCAACATTAACTCAGTTATCTCTCTCTGAAAATATGGAGCCCATATCAGCAACATGTTGGTTTGAAAATTTAAGTTCTCAATAGCTTGTCCTGGTGATGGTTTTGGTTTCACGGCAGCTGATTTGAATTTGTGTATATATTTGATAATCTCCTTTTCTTCTTTCTTTCTTAGGGGTACTTGGTAGGGAGGGGGGTTGTAGGGAGGGAGGGGTTAGGTTTAGATACCATGTATATTTTTATAAATATTTCATTATTAATTGAAATGTATTGTAGTTTTAAAAATTTAAATAAAATATTCAAAACTCAGTTATCTCTCTCTCTCTCTCTCTCTCTCTCTACAGATGCTGCATAACCTGCTGGCACTTTTTAGCTTTTCCTTTTGTTTCCAATTTCCAGCAGCCCCAACATGTCCTTTAGCTTCTCTAACTGCAAGTACCTGCTTCCTGGATATTGTACTTCACCTTATCACAGACTTTCCCAATGTATTCTCCAACCCTCCTTTCATCACAACTTAAAGTGGGTGCTCTGATGAAGGGTTATTGACTTGAAACGTTGACTCTGTTTCTGCTCTACATAGATACTGCCCAACCTGTTGAATATCCCCATTGTTCTGGTTTCAATTGGTGCTGGAACAGTTGCTGCAGAGAAATTGATCGGAGTTCAATCCCCAGGACCATAAGAGTGGTCCTCCCCTCCCCCTGCCCCCAAATCAATGTTATCTACTGGGATTGTTGTCTGAAGAGGGCCTGCAAAACCATTGAGGACCCCTTCCACCCTGCACTCAGCATTTTTCAGCTGAGATACAGGAGTATCAGAGTCTGCACCATCAGGCTGAGGAACAGCTTCTTCCCATGGGCAGTGAGAAGGCTGAGCGACCAAACAAACTGCTCACACTAACCACCTGAGACTCTCGTTTGTCTTCTGTAGGTGTGTTATGTCTGCATGTTTTGCACCGTGGACCGGAGAGGGCTAATTTATCAGGTTGTACTGTTACAATCAGATGACAATAAACTTGACTTGATTCAGATTTCCAGCCTTGACACTCTTTGCTTCCACCTCATTGCTGCTGCTTTCTGTCCCAGTGCTGGTATCAGTGGCCACCTTCTCCACAACGTGGCCAATGGACTTTCAAATTCCAACACTAAAATATATGACGGACAAGTGACGTTTAATTTGTTTCAAAGCAGATTCAGTGGAAATATCATGAGAAATAAAAACAAGCCAATTAAGACTAAATATTTAAAATGTTAACTTTTAAAATTTAAAACCAGCTCCTCAATCATTTTTAACTATACATCACCGTAGAAGCCAATTCCGTCCGTTGAAACATTAGCTGCCCAATTAACTTATCAATCCTGTACATTTTAGGAGGGTGAAAGGAAACCACCAGGGAAAACCCACTCAGGTCACAAGGAGAACATACAAGCTCCTTTCAGATGGCGCTGGATTTGAACCTGAGCTGCTGGTGCACTAACTGCAACGCTAACCTTGTAGGGCAGGGCTAGCAGTAAAAGGGGAGGTTATCACGTGTTATTTATCTTCAATGAGCTCTACCATAGCACCCGAACAGCACAAATCACACCCATCCCAATCCACTCGCCTCATCTGAGTCTGTTCATGGACTCACCACCTCAGTTCTTAGCCTGATGCTGCCATTTCCCCATTTCTGCCTGCACTAAGTCAAAGGTTTTTGGTTTAACTTTACAGATTCACCATGGCATCTCTCCAATTTGTCAGAAATGGCATGCACTATTTTACTGAAATAGAAGAGAAAATGATCAATTTCGTAGAATGGGTGGCCGTTTTAAAATGTATTTTCATGGTAGAATTATTCCCATGCTTCTCAGCTCACAGTTCAATCAATGGGCTTCATCATCTGATGGCTGACAGAGAGTACTGGAGTGAGCTGGAGACACGCAGGAGATGACAGATGCTGGAATCTGAAGCCAAACACAATCTGCTAGAACATAGACAGTTTCCGCCCTGAAATATCAACCATTCTTTTCTCCCAATTAATTCTGCTTGACCTCCAGATTGTGTTTGAGCAGAACGTACAGAACATGCTGGAGGTCGATCTTCATGGGTAAATCTACCAACTCCTGCCATGTCCCTGGACTTGCTATTCAATTGACATTCTGTGGCCTCCTGAGCTGATGAGACAGACAGATGCACTTACTATCAGGCTCCCCAGCTTTATCCAACTCAAGCAGGTGAGTGGGGTCACCAAAAAGAAAGGTGAAGGCAAGTAATTGGTTTTTACTTATTTTAATTGATGTATGCATTTTAGTTGTTTTACATAATTTTAACATACTTGTCTAGCAATTAATTACTTTTAATTATTTTTCCTCTTAATTGTTAAAATGTTTTTAACTCTAATTGTCTCACTGGAGCTGTTGAAGCAACAAAAGGTCTTTGACAGGATTTAGTAGTTTACTGAGAGGAACAGGAATGAAGAGAAGGTCAATTCTATCCTTCTGTGGACTCTGGTGAAAGGACTGGATATTTTTAATGGATGGGAAAGAAGTGAGAACTAAAGTAAAGGTCCTGATGTGACTTTGAAACATTCAGCAGTGACCTTGAGCCAAAATTGAGTCATTCTCTCACAGATGCACATGCCAAAGACTAACACCAGAAACCGATGACATGGTCAATGACTCCATGGCCCAAAATGGAAGGGCAGGCAGGTTTAAGGAAATGGATAAAAGTTCATGGATTTGAACTCAACATTCCCAGAAGTGCAGTGATCTTTGATTGGACGGTGGATCTCCCTGCCACACAAGGGTACTGGAGGCTGTGGGTAGGTGATGAAAATGTCGAACCCTCCAGCAACAGATCCTCTGAGCAGTCCTGGATGAGACATGAGGGTCAATGCAGTTATGCAGCAAGAACAACAAGGAAAGCCAGAAGGAATGAAGCAGGCATGGATGACAACCTGAGTTCACAGATACAGATAATGTGGCAAGATCAAGCCCCTGGATATTGTCCACAAGGGCAATATCCAGGGGGTTAACTGGAGCTGACAAATAGATGATAAAGGAGAATGGTTACCCCAGCTGGGCTAAAGATGAATTCCATTTCTGGCTAATGTGGATACGTAATCGCTAAAGAACAAGAAAAAGCTTCCAGGAGCTCATCCTAACCATAAATTCTACCATTCTGGGTGATGTGAAGATACATTACCCAGAAAATATTATGCCAACTCGGCTGAGTGATGGAAGAGGTGGGTAAGGCTGAGCAATCTGAATCAGTGATGCAATCTCACTGGAACTCCATATTCTCCAAGTTGGATCCAGAATCATTAGATCCAAAGAATGGAAGGAGAAATATTTCAGAAGTTACCAAAGACCATTTGAGTTTATTGAAATGAAAGGTAAGGGCTAACTTGGCTGTATCCTGGATTGATGTCCAGAGAGAGAATAATGACAGTTTGCACAATATGTGGGAAGTGCAGAAATTCAGGAGTAACAAGGAAAGCCAGAGCTGATGGAACAGGAACAGCAGCATCAATGGCAGTGAATGTAATGTCTACAGTAAGAGGAAGAACTGACCAAGGCACAAATCTGAACAGGACAGATGGGGCACTTCCCTCCATGGACGCTGCCTGTCCCGCTGAGTCCCTACAGCTTCTCTTTGTTCACTTAAGAATTCAAAATCTGCACCTTTTGAGTTTCTGCAGGTAGAAATGGTTCCCCCCCCCCATTAAAGCATATAGTTACAATAGGGAATAGAATTAATGGTAACATTTGGGACTGGGGGTGGGGGGGGCAGAGGTCTTTCATCTAAAACACCCTTGGCTCAAAAAATGTTAATTCAATTAATGATTGATAATAAAAACCTGAGCACTTGCTCCCAGAGAGGGGTCAAGTGTATTGAGGATTGTTATGAGCAGGGAAAAATTATGTCAGTGAGCAAATTAGGAATAAATATGGAGTTTTAAATACATCTTTTTTTTCTGCTATCTTCAGTTAAGATCTTATTTGAGGGATAAATTAGGCCCAGCATTAAACTTAGTGCAGTGAAATAGAGACTCTGGTTCAAAAGGGGAGAATAAAAATATTTATTTCAAAAATGTACTTCTTTCCTCAGGCAGGAATCTCTAAATCAAGACAAAGGTAGGAATCAGATTTGGGTATAGAAATTGATCTATCTTGCTGGTCCGACTTGTGTCATTAACACGATTAATATAAAGTATCAGCTGGTGCAATATAACTTCTTGCATCAGCTATACCTTACTCCATTAAAAATAAATAAATTGAAATTGGAAATATCAGACCAATGTTTTTGATGTGGTCAAGAAATAGGTACTTACTTGCATTAACCTGGTCATGCCCTAAAGTGAGGCCTTTCTGGGAAGATTTGGGTAATCTGGAACAATTACTGGAATTCAATACCATCAGGCACCTGAATTATTTTTATTGGGGAATTTAGAAGACTTAAGACCTAAAATGAGGCTGTCAAAATCTCAATGAAAATTCATTAAGCTCACTTTAGCAGTGGCAGGAAATGCATTGCAGTTACTTAGAAATCTGATTCCCACTAGGTTTTGCCCGTTGGAAGATAGAAATGAATAATTGTGTTCCCCAGGAGAAGATCACCTTTAACCTCAGAAACAGGTATGATGCATTTTCAAAAATATGGAATTCATACCTAAGGTACATTGGGGTAAATCTTTAATGATTTCCCCCCTCCTGACTCTTCCCTCTGGTGCTCGCACCGCTGAGGACCCCAGATAAATTGGATTATTTGTCCCTTGAAGGAAATAGGGTTTATCCCAGATAAAACCAATCTTTTCTTTTTCTTATTTTTTTTCTCTTTTCTTACTTTTTCTTCTTGTTTCTTGAAGGGGGAGGTGGGAGGGTTCCTCTTATTTTGTTCTCCTTTCCCTCTATCTCTGTTTGGTTCAACGTGGACATTGAATTTCCATTTTTGTAGTATTATTGGAATCTTTCTTTCTTTATAATAATTGAATCACGTGTTGAGTCTTCTTTTTTCTCACTTTCTTTAATATCAACATGTGGATCAATATTTGCATTATTTTGTTAATAATATTGATTTTTTAAAATTTTATTCTTCATTTTGACTGCATGTTGATTGAAAATTCTCAAAATAAAATATTCAAAAAAAAGGTAGAACTGGCTGCAACCATGTCAGAGAAGGGGATGCTGGTTGGAGGACATGGGGAGAAGTTGGATAGGTGGGTTGTCTTCAGTGGAACATTGGAGGCTGAGGGGAAACCTGATGGAAGTTATGGGTAGGATAGATGAACAGAATCTTTTCCTTCGGGTAAAAATGTCAGGAAGGCGTTTAAGGTGAGAGGAGAAAAGTTTTGAGGAGATGTGTGGGAATTTTTTTTTTTACACCCAGAGAAAAAGAATCAGGATTGGGGTGCCAGGAGCAGGGGTGGAAATGACAGTAGCATTTAGGAAGCTTGTAGATAGACAAGTGACTAGGCAGGGAGTGGAGGAGTCTGAACTGAAATGAATTATTTATGGCCACATATTCCAAGATATAAAGAAAGCTCTGTGCAGGCAGAAATAGAGTTTAATCTGGAATCTTTTGGTGCAGGCCTGAAAGGACCTGCTTCTGTGACTACTGTTCTACGTTCTATGTTCTGAGATGGAAAGCTAATAATTTGTCATGTTGAATATTTTAGGAGTAGAATTTATGCAATGAATATAATAAAGGTGAAATAGATAAATGAAGTAATAGAACTAAAAGAAAGAAAAAACGAATGTAGTAAATTGTAAGCATTGCCGCTTTATATTGCACCTCGTTATGTAAAATGAATGCGTATTGTATCATTTGTCAGGGCACATGATTTGAGCTGGTTAGTTAAACAAGTTTTGAATCACATCTCAATCTGGAATTCTAATTGATCGTTTCCCAGAAAACCAGCAAGATGTAACATATCGGAACAAGAGCAGGCTAGTTCGTCACTCAACGTGTTCCATCAATCACTGAGAACATGGCTGATCTAATCCTATCTACAAAAATGTGAGCTGTTGCTTCTGTTATTTTGCTGTGTTTGGTGCACAAATTAATCAAGCTGGTTTCTGGGCAAAATTCAATAGTTGCAATTAAGATGTTTGTTTCTTGAAGGTGTAGGATTTTATGATATTTATACAAGAAATATATTTCATTACAATAAAAGTACAGCGTATCTTTCTTTGGCTTGGCTTCGCGGACGAAGATTTATGGAGGGGGTAAAAAGTTCACGTCAGCTGCAGACTCGTTTGTGGCTGACAAGTCCGATGCGGGACAGGCAGACACGATTGCAGCGGTTGCAGGGGAAAATTGGTTGGTTGGGGATGGGTGTTGGGTTTTTCCTCCTTTGCCTTTTGTCAGTGAGGTAGGCTCTGCGGTCTTCTTCAAAGGAGGTTGCTGCCCGCCAAACTGTGAGGCGCCAAGATGCACGGTTTGAGGCGATATCAGCCCACTGGCGGTGGTCAATGTGGCAGGCACCAAGAGATTTCTTTAGGCAGTCCTTGTACCTTTTCTTTGGTGCACCTCTGTCAAGGTGGCCAGTGGAGAGCTCGCCATATAACACGATCTTGGGAAGGCGATGGTCCTCCATTCTGGAGACGTGACCCATCCAGCGCAGCTGGATCTTCAGCAGCGTGGACTCGATGCTGTCGACCTCTGCCATCTCGAGTACTTCGACGTTAGGGATGTAAGCGCTCCAATGGATGTTGAGGATGGAGCGGAGACAACGCTGGTGGAAGCGTTCTAGGAGCCGTAGGTGGTGCCGGTAGAGGACCCATGATTCGGAGCCGAACAGGAGTGTGGGTATGACAACGGCTCTGTATACGCTTATTTTGTGAGGTTTTTCAGTTGGTTGTTTTTCCAGTCTCTTTTGTGTAGTCTTCCAAAGGCGCTATTTGCCTTGGCGAGTCTGTTGTCTATCTCATTGTCGATCCTTGCATCTGATGAAATGGTGCAGCCGAGATAGGTAAACTGGTTGACCGTTTTGAGTTTTGTGTGCCCGATGGAGATGTGGGGGGGCTGGTAATCATGGTGGGGAGCTGGCTGATGGAGGTCCTCAGTTTTCTTCAGGCTGACTTCCAGGCCAAACATTTTGGCAGTTTCCGCAAAGCAGGACGTCAAGCGCTGAAGAGCTGGCTCTGAATGGGCAACTAAAGCGGCATCGTCTGCAAAGAGTAGTTCACGGACAAGTTTCTCTTGTGTCTTGGTGTGAGCTTGCAGGCGCCTCAGATTGAAGAGACTGCCATCCGTGCGGTACCGGATGTAAACAGCGTCTTCATTGTTGGGGTCTTTCATGGCTTGGTTCAGCATCATGCTGAAGAAGATTGAAAAGAGGGTTGGTGCCAGAACACAGCCTTGCTTCACGCCATTGTTAATGGAGAAGGGTTCAGAGAGCTCATTGCTGTATCTGACCCGACCTTGTTGGTTTTCGTGCAGTTGGATAATCATGTTGAGGAACTTTGGGGGACATCCGATGCGCTCTAGTATTTGCCAAAGCCCTTTCCTGCTCACGGTGTCGAAGGCTTTGGTGAGGTCAACAAAGGTGATGTAGAGTCCTTTGTTGTATAGTGTCACATAAACATAAGTGTAGAGGATAATGTGAAAGATTAAAGTACAGTTAAACAGTGCAAGGCACCATCTTATACTAGTGGGAGGCCCATTCAAGAATCTGATAAGATAACAGCAGGGAAGGAGCAGTGCCTGCCTGAATCTGGTTAAATGCAATAGTCTGCAGATGCTTGGGTCAAGTGCCATACATGAAGGTGCTGGAGAAATTCAGCAGGTCACACAGCATCCTAGTACATTTGAGTATTGTCCCTGACTCTGGTGGCATATTGTTTCAAACTTATGTGTAATTACCTGAAGAGAGGGGGGAGAAGAGAGTGTGACTGAGGTGGGATAGATCCTTTAAAATGTTGGCTGCTTCCTCAGGACAGCGGGAGGTGAAGGGAGAGTCGATGATGGGAGGTTGATTTGTGTGATGACCTGAGCTGTATTCACAACACTCTGGCATTTTCTTTGTGATCTTGAGTTGAGCAGTTCCCCTCCCAAGCTGCATAGAAGTCCTTTCAGGTGCAGGATATGTCGCGCAGGTTGGTTCCTGGACTTACTGGGAATGCAGCAGATGCCTGGGCAATTTTGTCAATGAAGCCTGATCACATTATTTTTCCCAGTGATTGATTAGTCCCTCTCCTTGGCTGGCTGGCCACTTGATCTGCTTAGAACCATAATGTACTTGCTGGTCTGATAACACCAGAGATCCTCATTGAATCTTCCAATGATTATGGTCAGGTTGGTGCTGAGACGATTGCACAGCAGAAGTGTTTGCATTGGGCTCAGATCTACTGTGCATTGCTGGAGTGGTTATCAAGCAGGGAGGGGTAAATTTAAACATTTGGAAAATGCTGGAATCTCTCATCAGGTCAGGCAGAAAAATAAACATGTCGATGATCATTTATTTTAGTGGAAAATTTTTAAAGGAAGCAAATGGAGTATGATACAGGAGGACAATTTCTCTAATATGTGGGTGTTCTGTGGCCAAATCCTTGCTTTCAAAGGAAGTGGTTCAGATGAATTCACAGCTACTCGGTCACTGGAAAATATGTTTATGCATCTTGACACAAGGCAGATTGTAGTTTCACACCACGCTACATGAATAAGTTGTAAAATATTTTTTTAAAGTAACAATCATTTCATTAGGAGAAAAAGAGGTAACTAATTTAAATTTCTCCTGGCAGAAGGGAAGGTCTGTTTCAAGCACATAAAATCCAGTTGTGTTAAATTGACTAAGTGGAATCTTTTCTCTTTAGTCAAAGAGGTGACACAGTAGTACACTTAATGAAGCAGCTGGGTCACAGCACCAGAGACCTGGGTTCAATTCGACCTCTGATGTGGAGTTTGTACGTTCTCCCTGTGACCATGTGAGTTTTCTTTGGGTTTTCCGGTTCCATCCCATCTCCTGAAGAAGGTTGGTTGGTTAAATGGCCACTGCAAGTGAGCTTGCTATTATGTAAGATTAATAAGGAAATAAAGTTTGCCTCACTGAAATAGGGAAAATATGGTAGGAAAAAGAGCTATAGTTGACAAACAGATAATCCAACTGGTTAAGAGGAAGAAGGAAAGCCACATTAGATTTAGGAATCAAAAAAACAGGAAGGGCTCATGAAAATCATATGGTAGCCAGAAAGAAACTTAAGAAAGGGCTTGGGAGAGCTCGAAGAAGGCATGAGGCCTTGGTATAGGATTAAGGAGAACCCCAAGGCATTGTATGCGTAGTTGAATAACAGAAAGATGACGAGTGTGAAGGTGGGGCCATTAAAGGATAAAGGATTGAACGTGTGCCTGGATTGATTTGAAGAGTCAAGAAGTCATGTTGCAACTCTACAAATCTCTGGTGAGACCATGCTTGGAGTACTGTGTTCACTTCTGGTCACCTCATGAGGGGAAGGATGTGGAAGCTATGGAGAGGGTGCAGAGGAGATTTACCAGGATTGAAAATAAGACTTATGTTAGGTAAAAACATCATGAGCTGGGAATGAAGAAGGAGTCACCCAGTGCTGGGCCGTAACAAGATGCAGTTGTGACCTTGTACTCTCAAGATAAGAGTGGTAATGACAAATTGATGTGCAGCAAGCTAGCAGAGAAGGATAGCAACAGTTTATTCATTGGACAATGTAATGGTATGATAATTTACTAAGTACGTATCCTGAGGTATAAAAAAACACCACTTGCTGATAACGGCAGAATGCGCCTTCTCCAACTAACACTGTTAGTTGCAAGTGTTACAATCTGGTAATAAAGAACAAAGAACCTTGATTTCGACTCAGTCTGGTGTCTGACTCACTCATTCATGAACAAAGCAGACCTAACACTTATGAGGCAAGGTTAACGGAGTTCAGGCTTTTCTCTTTGGAGCGCAGAAGGATGAGAGGAGACTTAATAGAGGTCTACAAGATTTTAGGAGACATAGATAAAGTGGATAGCCAACACCTTTTCCTCAGGGCAGGAATAGCAAATACCTGAGGACTTCTGTACAAGGGAGGGAAGTTCGCGTTAGACATCAGAGGTAGGTTTTTTTTTAAACACAGAGTTGCAGGTACCTAGAATGCCTTGCCAGGGATAGTGGAAAAGACAGAAGAGTAAGGGGCATTTAAGAGACTCTTAGACAGGCACATGGACGAAAGAAAAATAGAGAATTTGGAGGTAGGAAGGGTTTAGTTATTTTCAGTCAGAATATATAGGTCGGCACAATGTGCTGTAATGTTCTGTTTCTAAATACATTTTAAGATGCAAAGGGAATCGAGGGGTTTCAGAATATCGTGGTAAAATGGTATTGAAATTGATGACACCGTCCTCACATGGAATGGTGGTGCAAGCTCCGAGGGTTAAATGGCCAACTTTCTCTCCTAATTTCATTGGTTCTGATTCATAAGGTGGACGAGTTCCTTCGTGTCATTCCCAAGAATAGTGAAACAACATCAAATTCAATGAGTTGGCCAGAGCCGTTAAAGTGTGTTCTTAATTTTAGCTGTTATCAAACCATTACATTTTGTTTCCATCTTGAATTTATTTAGAAATTTTAAAAAAGCAATGCAAAGTCATAAAACTGTGGAAATTTGGGAAGCTCTTATCTCTTCCCAAGATAACAGGTATGAAAATCAACCAGTAAGTTAGTGTCTATTAAATTGAAGATTTTATCTTCTCTAGCTGTAACCACAGAATCATTCTAATTTTTCTGTTCAAATCTGATTATGTTGCTTCATTGATGCCTTGGAGCAGTCAATGACCACATGGGTGTGTGATAGACCTCGTGAAGTTTACTTTGCCCACAGAAGCATCTGCCCTGTTGATCGATGATCCAAAGGGTGCATCTTTTGTAATCCAGTCAGAAAAGGTGATATGCAGTTTGGTTTAGCCATGAGGTAAAATACATTCCAAACTTTCATGGTTGCATGTTTGAGATCAGAGTGGGGGAAGGAGGTCTGTGTAACGACACAGATCATCCTCATTGGCGAGACCTTTCTGTATCATTGGTCAATATGCACAAGAATTTCTTTCTTCTGGTGTGCAACAGATTCCCAGGGATTGTCATGGTTTTTTTCCACCTTTTTAAATTATTTATTCATTTCTCGGCATCTGAATTTTTGCTGGGCAAGCCAACAGTTATTGCCCATCCCTAGTTTCCCTTGACAAGGTGGTTTAATTCATTGCAGTCTTTCTTGTAATGGTACTCCCACAATGCTCTTGGGCAGGATGTTCCAAGATTTGGACCCAGCAATGTATTTCAAGGTTAGATGGTGTGCCGTATACAGGATAGAACTTTGAATTGTGGTTTGGGAATTTTTATGTTGGCTTTATGTGGCTTCTCTATCAATGCAGAATCCCTCCCATATGGTAGAACCACCTACTGTTCTGTCGTATCCTGACTGGACCACATGAGGGTGAATAAGACAGACTAAAAAGGTCAGCATGGACATGATGGACAGGAAGTCCTGCTTCTGTACTGGAAAACTCAGTGACACTTGGGACGGTGCTGTAGTTATACTCTTGTTACTGACTGGAGAAAGGAAATTTGGAATTCCCTATGAAATTAATATGTTGATTTGCTCATCCCTGCAGTGGAAACACTAGGTCCACGTGATCACCTGTCAGCCTCCTCACCCTGTTTCCAGTACCTTCCTTGTAACTGTTTTTGCTCCCTCTTCAGAGTCTCTCTATCTCTTTTATAACAGCAACAGGAAGATTTTAATCTTTGAGTCACTGACCCCAGCCACTCATTGCAAATTTGAAATCCTATTCAATGAGCCACCTTCAACTATAATCACCTTCCCTTGTGATAACCTGCCATGATCTCTTTTTTTTAGACATATAGCACTGTAACGGGCCAATTTGGCCCTATGAGTCCGTGGTGCCCAATTTACACCCTCATCCTTGTATGTTTTTTTGAAGGGTGGGTGTAATGCTATCAATTAGACTCGACAGACCAGAAGTCAAGATTAATAGGCTTTAATCGTTATAAACTCCCAGTCATATCTTGCATGTTGTTGGCCTGATTCTAAGGTTGTACTGAGGGAGGGGATTGGGCGATACCAATCTTCCTCCTGGAGAGGAGGACTTACGGTATCAGGGCGGTCCAACCCAGCACAAAGCCTGTAATACAGTGCTCCACCACAGTGGGAGGAAACCGGAGCCCCCAGGCAGATTTGGGGAGAACATACACACTCCTTATAGACAGTGTGGGATTCGAAAACCTAAAGGCATTGTGCTAACTGCTATGCTAAATGTACTGCCCACATTATCTGTAGATAGTACTTCAAATACAATTGGATTTTATAAAAATACTTATCTGACTGAATACTCCTTCTCTAATCCAAGGTGATATGTTCCTGTTGCCATCCTTGAGAGGTGAGGTGTCTCACTCCAGCTCTGGGGTTGCCCCGAGTGACAGAGGACTAAGTCCACAGCTTCAATGTGATTATGGCTTTGGGCATCAGTTAACAATCACAACACAACTTTTAACTCTAGGGATCTGTGGAGGCAGAGGTATTCCACACTGAGATTACCTCCCAGAGTTTCAATATCCTTTTTCTTTCTCCTTGTACTGAAGGAAGAAGGAGGTGGGAGAATTAGATGAAAGAGGATGTGATTATTACCCCAGGACATTGCAGCTGATTTTATGGAGTAGTTTGGAGCTTTTGTAAAGTAAGATCCATGCTAACCAAGTTTTCTCAGCATGATTCCACGCAGCAAAGAATCAATCAACTAGGTTGTGTTTGGCTCAAAGCTTAGCCATTCCCAGAACACAGTGACAACCTCATACATGAACTTGAAATGAACGTCTTAAACATGCTATTTATGACCCTGCTCTGATGTATGGATAAGTCATCAAATATGCAGCTCAAAGGGAATGGGGGGGGGTGAGCTCAACTGTGTTAATCCCTTCTTGGCTGCAATTGGACTCAAGCCCTGCAAACATTCTTGGAAACTGGCCCCATGTGAACCATCTCACGAAAATCCACTTCACGTCATTCAGTGTTGCACAGAGCAGATTCCTATATATACTCTCCTCTTGCACTCCCTCCATGGTTACTAGTGGGGGTCTCGAGAGATCAACACTCAACACTAAGCTCACCTCCCTTTACATCAAGGACCTAAAATGGTGAGTCGTGAACCCTGCAATGGACTGTGAAACAGATTTACAGACTCCAAAGCTATCTGTAATTTCTGCAGCTGGGAGGGGTTTGTAAATCATATTCTCACAACTAGAGAGTGGTGTAGTCTCTTGGTGGATCCTCTGAAGGGTTGATGCTCTTTGGTCCTGATCTTTGGACTCCTATCATAGATAATTTCAAGTTTATTATTATCTGATTGTATACATACAATCCTCTCAAGACCATGGTGCATGAATAAAAATGCACAATATACTCGGCATAAAGATCACATAAATAATCAAAATAAATATTTGGGATGATTGTCACGGTTACAGGATACTGTTCATCAGTCTCCCAGCCTCCGTGAAGAAACTATTCCCCAGCCCAGTAGTCCTGATTTTGATGTCCTGTGCCTTCTTCCTGATGGTACTGGGTTAAAGATACTGTGTTCTGGATGCAAAGGGACTACTATAATTCCTTGAGCCCTATTTAGACAATGCTCCCGGTAAATCTCATCTATAGAGGAAAGGGATCCTCTCTGCTGTTTTAATGATCCTTTGTGTAGTCTTCTGGTCTGATGTTTTGCAGCTACCATACCACACAATGATGTGGCCAGACAGGATGCCCTCCATTCTGGCAAGCTTGCCTTCCTCAGCCTCCTTAGGTAGTGTAGGTACTGCTGCACCTTCCCGACTGATCTGGAGGTGTTGTGAGTCCAGGATAGGTCATCCCGTGTGTGCACACCAAGAAATTCTGTGCTCTCTACTCCCTCCACAACATAACCATTGATATGTAAATACTGAAGGTGTGAGGGAGGATGTTAACCACTGAAAGCACCTTCTTATTGGTCTCCTTCTGGACCTGGGTGGAGTGGCCAATCACAGGCTCAAGCAGTGGGTTGTCAGGAGATCCATCCATCCTGGCTGTTTTGCCCCTTCTGAGGTTACATTTTGATGATGAGAATGAGTTTATTGTCATATACATTGTAACTCTTACTAGCTGCAGACAAACAGGTACTTGTAAAAAAAATTGCAAAAAACTCTACCATAGTATACTTAATTGAATTAAAAATTTACAATAGTTACACAGATAATAAATATTCACAATTATTCTAATGCAAAAGAAGTGATTTTGCAATAGTCCAGACAATCCTTTGTAGTGTGGGAGTAGTCCCTGGTTAGTGTAACAAGGGGAGGTTCAAGAGCCTGGTGGCTGTTGGAAAGAAACTGTTCTTGAACGGAGATGTGCTGGTCTATAGGCCTGGATGTCCATGGAGATGGATCCCTTTGACGGACCTCAGTTGGTGGCTATTGCAGGGCATTGAGAGCAACATTTTCACTTTGGTTTCTACATTTGTAAGTTATTTAGAGAAAAAAGCTCCACAAAATCATCCAAACCAAAATTATCCCGGAAAATACTTTAAATGACTGATTAAGTGTGCTTAGGTCAACCCAAGAAGACCTTTGTGGTAGATTGAAAAAGAAGCTTCCGAAAAAAATGGCTCAGAACTTTGCAGGGGCTTTGGAGAAATTGAACCTGTTGGTTTTGGAGTTTCATAGATTAAACTCAGAAGTACATCAGTGGCAATCAACAAAATGCTGGAGGAACTCAGGGGGTCAGGCTGAATCCATGGGCAGTCAATATTTTGGTTTGGGACCTTTGAGAATGAAGTTGGGGATGGTATTTTGTACATGAAAGGGGAAAGAGGTGATAAGATATAGGACAGAAGGTGGGAGAGGTGGAGAGACAGTAGAGGGAGAGATTATTAGAAAGGGGGAGGGGTGGAGTGGGAGAGCAGGAGAAGATAAAGAAGAGATGGAAACCATGGATCCCGATAGAGGCAGGATTACCCGAAATTAGGAAAATTAGTGTCACGCCATTAGGTTTAAGGATGTTCAGGAAGAATATGATGTTCAAAAAGTTTACATTTAGCTTCACTGTGACAATGGATGAAGCTGAAGACAGACTGATATAGGAATGGCTGGGGGAGTTAAAATGGTGCAAGCTTTGACTCAGCATCAGACTTCAACATCAGTTGCTTTCAGTAACTTTGGCTTAATTCACCTCGGCTTTTTTATTTAGCATCTATTGCTTTTAAGATCATGGGACAGGGCACTGATTTACTGACAAAGTTTCTGCTGAATCATTACATCCAGTGCTGGGCCTCCCACACTTGGATGGGAACAGACTTCTTTTCTGCTGTGTACAACGATCAAATAATATGAGTTGCCTAAAAGCTGTGAGCTACTTTGCACAATTTGACCAGCAAATTTATTTGTGGTGTTATATTGTGGCTACATTGAATGAAAGGCTGCATAAAAATAACCTCAAACCTACCCTGTATGCAAAGGAGAAAGCTGTTATATCTAGGCATGGATGGTTGGAGCAAGGATGACACTTGTTGCTCATTGCTGGTTAACCTCACGAAGACACTGATGGGATTTATTGAGTGGACATACTAAAGGTGCTCTCATAAAACCCCAGCAGGAAGCACCAATGTAGCACATTCACAGGAAAGAGTGTGCATTGAATCTGATTTAGATACTTACTGGAGTCTTTAAAACTCTCTTGACCTGTCATCAGCGCTGGTTTCTTTTCCCAAAGCTCAACCCCTTACTGCACACTCATGAGTGCATCATGCCCATCAGAGCTATCACGTACCTAGAACAAGAAAGTAAACCATTGAAGAGGTTGTTACCTTGGCATTCCAGAATGGGGTCGACCTTCACAGCCATGGAGAGTCACCCCACCATGCATATATCAGCAGTCAGGTAGGAGAATAGTAATCAGCTGAATAGGTGAGGGGGTGGAGGGGGGGGGGGGGGGGAGACTTAATAGAAACATAAGGAGTGGTATTTTTTATTCAGATGGTGGTGGGTTAATGGGATGGCCAGCCAGAGGAGGCAGTTGAGACAGGTACTAATGCAATGTTTAAGAACAAAATGATGGATACATGGAGAGGATGGGTTTAGGAAGATGTAGGCCTTGCGCTTGTGGGGGGACTAATGTGGAGGGGATATTTTGGTCAGCATGGACCTGCTTCCATGCTTTGACTCTTTGGAATTGAAACAGTCATTTCATAGTTGCTTCTTGAGATCAGTTTTACAGCACAGAGAAACATCATGGAACAGGTGAACTGATACCAGGAAGGCTCTCTTGTTTGCAGCTGGCCCAGAAGGAATGACAAGCATGTAGAATAGTGATGATCAGATTTGATGTGCCCTGTTGCTAAAGCTGATTGATTTCTTTGCTATGAATTAGTGGGACTGACTGCGTATAATTTGAATTTAGCTGTCACTCTCCTGATGGCGTTCTTCTTTCGAACAGTGCCTTGCTTTTGCAGAGCCCTCTACTCAGGTTGACTATTTTCTGAGATTTCAATTCTTTGTTGTTGCTTCTTCAGGTTGTGGGGGGCAATTCAGAGTCGACAAATTATTCTGTTCAATCAAACCTTTTTGTGACCAATTAATGCAGGGACTGCTGTTATTTGGGGAAAAAAACAGGAGTCATTCTTGATCCTGCAAAGTGAGGTGGATGGTCAGATGAATATTTTTTGAGAGTCTGACAGAAATCTCCTTCGGCACTTGTAGGATGCTACATGCAACATGACAGCACATTCATGTACAACGTCGATGACATCCAGCTTCAATCACCTGCTGAGTGGAGAGTGAACTATCATTTTTAGCTCAGATATGACTGAGAGCAAACCTGACACTTGCATAACAAATCCAATTTCTGCTTCAGTCACCATTCACGGAATAAAGTAAAGGCTTTGGTTGGGGGTGTTAGTATCCATGACTTCCCAACTGTACCTCCAGGGATTGGTCATTCACTGGTTTGCTCTTTAGGGTGTTTGTCAGCATTCTCCAGACAAGCCTGCTTAGTTCAGTGAACTCTGCCATGGTTACACATGTCTGGGTGTACTCTTAACATACTTTATATGAAAATGAACCCAGTAAAACGTGCAATTTCACCTTTTGTTCTGGGCATCTCTGCCACAGAACTGTAGAACCATAAAACATTAGAGCACAGAAACAGGTCCCTTTGGCTCTTCTAGTCTGTGGTGAACCATTTTTTTGTCTTGTTCCACTGACTTGCAGCCCTCCATACCTCTTCCATCCATGTACCTGTCCAAATTCTTTCTAAGTGTTAAAATAGAACCCACATTCGCCACTTCAGTTGGCAGCTCGTTCCACACTTCCATCACTCTCTGTGTGAAGAAGCTCCCATTAATGATCCCCATAAACTTTTCCCATTTCACCCTTAACTCATATCCTCTGGTTTGTGAGTCAGGGAAGATTTTTCCTTGCATGTATTTACTTTGTGAAAAGTCATTAAAACACATACAATAAGATTCAGAATCACATAAAAACATCCATAGTCATAAAGACATAAAGAGAGGAAAAAACACACACACAGACACACACACTCTTTCTCATACACACACGCATATTGAATGTTGTTATTGTCACATGAACCAAGCTACAGTAAGAGATTTGTTTTTGTGAGCTGTCCTAGAAAGTCACCTCACACCTGAGTACAAAGGCTAGTGCAATAATAAGTTAAACATCCAGAATATAGCGTGACAGAGAAAAGTTTAAAATAGTACAAGGTACTTATTGAGAATGGGGAGGGTCATCTTTGTGTATTGGAGGTCCATTCAAGAGACTGATAACAGCAGGAAAGTAGCTGTCCTTGTGTGAATGGGACTGAGGGAGTATGTGAGCAAGAAAGTGATGGAATGATTCAGAGAGTGTATGAGAGAGAAAGTGTGAGAGTATGTACCAAGGTACATGTTGGAATGTGTGTGTGTGTGTGTGTGTGTGTGTGTGTGTGTGTGTGTGTGTGTGTGTGTGTGTGTGTGTGTGTGTGTGTGTGTGTGTGTGTGTGTGTGAGAAAGAGAGAGAGAGGGAATAGGTGTTAGAGAAATGGAGTGTTTAAGAGAGAATGAGTATGTTTGTGTGTGTGACAGACAAGAGAAAAGTATGTGGATATGATTTTGTGTGTGAGACAGAAAATGAGTGTATATGAGAGAGAACAAATGTGTGTGAATGAGAGGATGAAAGAGAAAAATAGAGAGAAAGAAAATGAGAGAGAGAACTGGTCTCCTGACATTAGACATTAAGCTTAGTGGAACAAGTCATCCTCCACTCCAAGGGACTGCCTGACAGCTTGCATCAGGGAGCAGCAGGTTCCAGCAACAGCCATGGATGGGATCGGGTCCTACAGGTAAGAAGACTATGCACCCAAACTCGCAGAGATCAGGTCTGATCAAAGTGCAGCACTTGGTAATGCCAAACAGGCCTATTAGCGTTTGTCTTTTAGAAACATTTGTCGCAAGCCTGAGCCCAAGGAAACAATGAGACAAAGAGACCTCATAACTCATAATTATTTCATTATTCACCAACAGGTGTTTGGAATTGTTCATGGGCCAATCCATAATTTTCTGCTTTAAAAGAGGATCAAAGAGAATCACTAATGACACTCAGTTTTCTGCTGCAACATCTGTGATGTCATTTAAACTGCCTTGCAATTAGAAGGCCCCAAAAAGATTAATGTAACTATTCACAAGAAGGAAAGAAAAGATTCTGTTTAATGGTGAGACACAAAGCAAGTACTAGAAAAGAGTTTTGTGCTAAATCTGGGACTGACAGAGCAGAACCTGATGACATTCTTCTCCTTTCATTGCCATGTTATGGTCAGAGGGAACTACAACTATTATTTTCATGTTGCATGATTTCAGTAATTCATTTGCTTTGGTTGTATTGGTGACAGCTGGAAGAGAATTAATCTGCCTTTGAATAGAAATCAGATCTGTCGTCGTGCTGGTGGAACTACACAGTGGGACAGTCAGCGTCTGCAAGAAGAAAATATGCCTCTGCAGAGGAGGCATATACATGGAGGTACTGAAGCGGCTGTTCTGAGCACTGCAGTCAAGATACAGATTACATGCACAAATAAAAACTGTCTTTGACCACAATGACTCTGTTCCTCTTTTCACCGCTTTTGCCACACCTGCTGAGTGTTTCCAGATGTTCGTTTTTATTTCAGACTTCCAGATTCTGCAGCACTTAAAAATTTCAATTTTCATTCTTATATTGAGTGCTGCAATGTTAGCAATGTTATGCATGGATCTGGAAGATTAACGATTTGTTGCAAAAAGTGATCATTGCAATTTTAAATTCAATCCGATAGGGAGAAACATGCATTAAAACAGATGTCCTAAACTTAAACAGGACCAATTAATGGTGAGACAACAGAATTGGTCAAAGTTTTCTGGTGTTATGAGCCCAGAGGACCCCAAAACCCAGCAGCAATAGAAATTCACCAAGACAAATGGTTACTTAAACAAAAGATGCTTTTAATTATCTTTAAACATGAAATCAGGATCAAACTTTAACTTAACCTAACTTAACCCCCTTTTAATTCTAAGTGCACTTGTATGTAATGTACAAGTTCAAAAAAAGTTGTTTGATTCACAGTCCAATCCCACTTCTCACTCCTCCAAGTTCATCAGTATCAGGCAATTCTTATACTGTGCACAGAATTTGAACATTTATGAATTTCACCAGGCTTTAGAGCTTGAAAGGTAAATGGTTACTGCTCAGGAAGGTTCTTGTCGGTTTTCAGAGAGATTTGCTGCTTGTTGGACACAAACCGATTCTTTCCGATCAGCCACGTCAGTGTCTTGTTGAAGAAACTTGCTCTATCAGGGTTTTCCAGACCTTTCTTTCAGGTCACCATAGAGTTCCTTTTTGTTTCCTTTATTTCAAGTGAAATTTATGCAGCCAGCCATCTCCTTTTGTATGGACCACAAGGGCTTTGACCCGGCCAAAGTAAGAACTCACAACCTGTCTTCAAAATGAAGTTTTTCCACAAGTTTGTCCTGTTCCAGTCCCAGCTGCCACTGCTGAACTGTAGAACTGAATTCTCTCGCTCTCTTTCTCTCTGAGAAACCACATTACCTTCTTCGAACAGCAAACAAACTGCACTCAGACTGCAGCACTAGATCCAATCTTCTGAGTTCATTCATCTATTGCTTTCTGAAACAATAATCCATTACTCCACAGCATGTTCAATTCACGCCTACTTGTGAAATCCTTATAAGCATTCTTCGAAGTTTGTGCAAAGGCACTCGGAGCCTGGACTGTCTGGCTTGAGCAGAGCTCTGGGATTTTAAATGAGATCTGTTTTGAAGTGTTTGTATGTGAACTACACCAAAAAAAAACCCTGCCACAATTTTCTACTTTTAAAACATATATGCAGTATAAAATATTACATAATCTGTCACACTGGGAAAATAGATTGATATTTTTAAGAAATTCAAAATTCGACTATTACATACTGAAGGGGCAATTCATGAGAAAGGATAAGTGGACAAGAAGGTCCCAGAGGGAGCATTCCCTGTGGAAGGCAGAGAGGGGAGTAAGGGGAAGACATGTTTGTGGGTGGGATCCTGTTGGTGTGGTAGGTGAGGACAAGGAGAACCCTGACTGGTATAATTTATATCTGAAATATAAATAGAAAATGCTGTAAAAATATTCAGCAGGTCAGGCAGCATCTGTAGAAAGAGAAGCAGGCAGCATTACGTATTTGCAATCCCTTCATTGGAAATGTTACTCTTTCCACAGATTCTGCCTGATCTGTGGAGTTTTCCCAGTATTTTCTGCTTTTGTATGCAAACCTGGCTTCCCTTATAATTCCATCGACTCGGCCTACATATCCTCTATTTCCTGTAAAGCTGCCCTGGCCCATTTATCCCCGAGTGGCACCAGTCAGGGTTCTGCTTGTCCTCACCTACCACTCCACCAGTCTCCATATTTAACATGTCTGTCTCTACAGTTTCTGTCACCTACAATGGGAACCCACCAACAAAACACGTCTTTCCCTTACCTCCCCTCTTTGTCTTCTGCAGGGACCGTTCCCTCCATGACTTTCTTGTCCACATCCTTTCTCAGTAATTCCCCCTTCAGTACCTACTATATACATTCATGTGTAATAGTCGAATTTTTTGGACACAAAATCGAGTGTTGACGATTATATGCATACTACTCTTGACTATGGTAAATACCTGTTTCTTTCAAGGCATTGGGTCAGCGACTGGGACCAGAATGTTTGGGGTGTCAGGAGCACAGATGGGTGGGAGGATGGCCAAGATTGGGTGGTGAGTCTGTAGGGGCAACAAAAGTGTGGATGGATGGGCAGCCAGGGCTGGGTGGTAAGTCATGTTTGAGGCATTGGGAGCATAGATGGGTGGGCGGCCAAAGTGAGGGTCTGCAGTTGGGGCTTTGGGAGCTCTGGTGGGTGGGCAGCCTGGGCCAAAAATAGGGAGTCAACTTTTACATGGTATTGACTATTACACACGTATGTACGGTAACCCTGTGACCACAAGAAATGCTACACGTGCATTTACACCTCCTCCCTTATCACCATTCAGGGCCCCAAACAGTCCTTCCAAGTGAAGCAACACTTCACCTGTGGAATCTGCAGGGGCCTTATCCTGTGTTCCTGATATTGGAGAGACTAGGCACAGACTGCGAGATCATTTCATTGAGCACATTCACTTAGTCTGCTGCAACAGTAAGGACCATCCAGTGGCCAACCATTTCAATTCCACCATCCATTGTCACACCAACATATCTGCCCATGATCTTGTGTTCTGCCAAATCGAGATCACCCACAAATTGGAGGAACAACATCTTATTCGAAATTTCTATTTTCTATTAAATCCCTCCCCTGGACTATCTTTTCCCTATCTCTCTGTGTCCTTCCCTCCCACCCTCCTTCCCTTCCTACTCCTAACAGAGAGCTATCCTTAACCCTCTCCTCACTCCACCTACATTTCTCAACTTGCTTTTCTACTCCTTCTCAGGGGTATCCACTTATTACCTCTTAGCTGTTAGCCTCTTATTTCCCCATCCTTCCTTTCCTTTTCCCTCCACCTTTTTATTCAGATGTCTACCTATTTTTACACATTCCTGACAAAGGGGTGCAGGCCCAAAATGTTGGCTCCTTTTTACTTCTTGTGAACGCTCCATGACTTGCTGAGTTTTTCAAGCACATTAGTGCATGGCACTTGACTCCCAACATCTGCAGATTTTCTTGTTTAACTCAATGTGCCATGCAATTCAAAACAAAAGTGTTCAGTTTAAGCAGTGCAAGGGCAGCATCATGGATGAGCAGTCCATCCACAGGACAGAAGAATCTGATGGTGTGTTTTCAAACTCGTGGTGTTTCTTGCGCCAAGAGAAGATGGAAGGTGATCAGGGTGGGATGGGTCCTTGATTATGTTGGCTGTTTTCCCAAGGCAGCGAGAAGTGTAGATGGAGTCAAGGGAGGGGAGGTTGGTTTGTGTGTCGCCCTGAGGTGTGTTCACAACTCAATGCAGTTTCTTCCGGTCTTGCGCAGAGCAGTTCCCCTCCCAAGCTGGGACACATCCAGACAGGATAATTTCTATGGTGCATCAATGAACAATGGACTCTTGCAAAATTTCTTCAGGCTTCTGAAGAAGTAGAGGTACTGATAAACTGCTGGAAGGATTTTGTACATCTTAGAAAGTTGTATGCTCACGAGGAAAAAAAGGTCGAAAAGAACAGGACACCATTTGCAGCTAACTGAGAAGGCTAAGGTTGCCATTACATTGAAAAGCAAGGCACATAGAGGAGTGAAGATTAAAAGTTGGTCAAATTGGAAACATGCTTCAAAAAAACAGTTTGAGGTTGATTTGCGAGCAGACAAGTAGGATATCCCTTACAAAGTACAAGTACCAAGTGCAGAATTACAGAGAGAGCAGTTGGAATGGAGTAAGAGCAATATAGCTTTGCAACTTTGGGGTTCATTCAGGAGTCTGATAACAGCAGGAAATAAAGTGACTTTGAATCTGATGGTGCATGATCTCCCACTTGTGATTGTTCTTCCTGACAGGAGGGGATTGAAGAGTGGGACGAGGGTAGGATGAGTCTTCTAATAAACTCGAGCCAGATCCTCCCATGTTGATGGGGCAATGCTGGCTTTCTTGAGGATCCTGTGCCGTAGTCACTGGCCTCCTCATTTTCAGGTACCACTGGACAGTTGGCCATACAAGATGCCCTTGAGCAGTCTTCTGTCAGGCATTCTGACAACATGTCCACCCAGCGCAGTTGGGCTGACATCACCAAGGTTGAAACTGTGGCATTCTGGCTCGAGGATGATTAATCCATCACTGTTCAAGGAAAAGCAGATAAAACCCCATATCATTATTGAGCCTCCGTGCTCTCCACAATCCTGCAGTGAGCTGCAAACTGTGAAACCTAGTTTGGACCAACCACTGTGCCTGGAATGATCCCGAGAGTGGGAAATACAGGATGACCTTGGTGTCTGTGGGCAGTGCTGTCTCTACAGGTCTGTGACTGGAGCTCAGGAACAGACCCCCTCAACTCTACCTTAGCCACCAGATAATGTGGTTGGCTCTTAACTATCTTGTGAAATGAATGAGAAAGCCAGTCAGATCAAGGGGCTGGGCATGAATGGTTAAAATAGTTAGAAAAGTGAATGTAGCAAATCACATCAAATTAGAGACAGGATGTTTGCTGGAAAGGTTTTTGGCGACAGCCATGGTTGGGTGCAGCTGACTCATTGCGTGGGAATGTTTCTGTCAGTGCAGCTTTTCTGCAGAGATGTCGTTGAGATTTGGGAATAGGGTAGACTTTACACATGACACATCAGGTATTCATTCTCTGCTGATCCTATCAGCAATTGCTTCATTTGCACGAAAAGCACCAGATGTTATTATTGTGGGGACAGAGCCCTCAATTTGGGCCAGATTCCAGGCTGGAACAGATATTTGGGAAATTTAAAGAGCTATCATACTCTGTGCATATATAAATACATGCAGCCTCATTCACACATGGCCCAATTTGCATACTGCTTTCAGTACACATTCATGATTTTATTTAAACTCGGTTTACACACTACATTACCAGATTTGGGCACCACCTCTTACTGCCAGTTTCTACATACCCTGACCTATGTGATGGAGAAACACAAAAACTACAGATGCTGAAACAATGAGCTGCCGGAAAGACTCCACAAAGAGAAATGGACTGTTTCTGTTTGGGTTTGGACTCTTTATTGAGACTAGGCCACTTAGTTTACGCACTGCTGAGATTCACTGCCTGGATGCTCAAAGCCTGCTGACATGTTGCCAATTGTGATACATGGAATATGTCAAGGGTGGCCAAACTGAGCCCCATGCAGCTCTTTAACGTATCATGTGTGGCTCGCGGAAATTCTGTATGTGCCGTTGTACAGGATGATCCAAAACAAAATTTTCACCTTAAAGGGTTGTCCTATATAAAGGGTCTGAAATTCTTACCTTGCCGATGAAGAGCAAAACTGCCGCCATCTTCAATGCAATCTCACACATGCCCAATTAATTATTTGTGAAATCTCAGCGCTCCTCTGTGGGGTCCATCTTCCCGGACTGACTGCAGTCAGCTCTATAGTCTTTAAACGGCCTGTTAAAGGAGCCAACAGTGGTTTAAAGTATTTTAAAATATCCAAATCAAATTTAAACCTTTAAATGATAATTTGTTATTAAAATATTGTGATGGTCAACGGTTAAGTGTCAGATTTTGGGTCATCTTTTACAAAGGATAATGATCAAAACCAACATTTTTGGTGGAAATTCCAGGGTCATCCTATATAACGGCATATGGCATGTTGGCTGTGACAGGTATGGTACAAGTCACTGCTCACAATGGTAGTTTTAATGGGTGTGGCTTTCAATCACATGATTGTTGCAGCTCTCAAACATCTGAAGTATGTGGCTCTTATGTGAAGCAACTTTGGTTACCTCTGGAATACATGAACCATAATTGTTGCTTTAAGGGTGTCCCTGCTTTAAGGATTGAGTCATGCAACTAAATGCTCCCCAGGCACAGAAACATTTCTGAAGTTCCAGAGAGGCCATCAATGAGGAGAATAAAGAGAAGATACCTTATTTTGGCACCTTGCATTTCCTGCACACTCTGCAGGTAGATGTTGTTGGATCTTAAGAATCCACAGGTAATATATTTTCCATACCTTTCCAAGAAAGGTAGCCACTGGAAGTGTTGGAATAACCATGGTAAGTAGTTGTGAGTTGAGATGAAGGCTTAATCATGGGGAAAACAGTTGCCATAGACAATTTCAGCTGTTCTCCCACTTCCTGTGACAGACCATTCCCCACACCCACTGTGGGGAAAATGGGGCTCCTCAGTTCTCTTTTAAATCTTTCTGCTCTCATGTTAAATCTATGCCCCCTTATTTTAGATTTCCTTATCATGTCCCTTGTGATATAAATCTCTATAAGGTCACCACTCAGTCTCTGATACTTCAAGGATAAAAAAAGTCCCAGCCCATTCAGCCTCTCCATAATTCAAGCCCAACCAGTCCTTGGCTCTTGTGAGCCTTCATTTGTTCCAGATTAATGATACTTTTCCTTTAGCTGGGTGACCAGAGATGGGCACAATATTCCACATGTGGCCTCACCAACATCTGGTACAGTACCTGGACTCATTGCCCTGACCTATGAAGGTGAGCCAGCCACACACCTTCTTCACCAATGTGGCCACCTGTGCTTCCACTTCCACAGAACTACGAGATCTCTCTGTTGTGCACATAAAATTACAAGGCAGGAGTGAGATACGTGTCTGAACCAATTTAAATAGTGAGGTTGAAAGAGCTTATAATGAATATGTGAACACAAAAATAAAGATACAAATAACAGCAAAAACACAAAACTACTGGAGAAAGTGTGGAGGCAAAGATATATAACCAATATTTCAGGTGTGAGCTCTTCATCAATGTACAAGTAAAAAACGAGCAGGTGTCTGGATAAAAGGGTGGGGTGAGGAGGGAAGAAGAGGCAGGCAGAAGAGCACAGTCCAGCAGTGAACATTGATAGCAGGGCAGGAGAGAGGCTGAGAATTGATTGGGGAAGGAGGGTGGCTCTGTGAATGCAGAGGTAGAGGAAAGGAGGCAGAGGAATAGGGAAAGAGAGAGAGAGAGCGAGACAAGGGGAGGGGAGCTGGATGGAAGACACAAGAGACTGCAGATGCAGGGATCAAGAGCTAAAAATAAACTCCAAGAAGAACTCAGCAAGTTGAACAGCAGCTGTGGAGGAAAATGGAGAAGAGATTTAATTTTGGTTAAAAAATGGTTCTGTCCATCAAAATCAAGCAGACATGAGACGTAATACAAGAAAAGTTACATGTGTCCCATGGACAATTGAGAAAGTTATGAGATGCCCAGAGTCCAATGCTCTGTGGAGCTAAAGTTTTGGGAGAAAGCCTGTGGAAGGCCAGTCGCGGAGTTCTAATTGTTGTTCAGTTTTGGGCTGTACCCCGAGAGTTAACTTCATGTTTGGGCATGTGGATAAACCGAAGCAGTTCCCACCATGAAACATGCACAGTCTAAATTTGAATGGGCCTGCAGGCGAGCTACCCCAATGGAAGTTTTTTTACATTTATTAGAAGAAACTTCAGCAAGCACAGCATGTTGATGGCAGCCTTTTCCAGGGCTCCAATATGAATGCCCAGGTCTTGTGACATGAGAAATGGCCATGGAGGTAAATCCTGCTGTTGCCATGAAAGCCACTCAGCTCAAGATTGCTGGTTTAGAACGTCAATTGACACCAGTAAGGGAACGTTAGCTCGAGGCACAAGGAACGAGGGGAAAGGGCAAAGTAGAGTAGTGGCAGCACGGCAGAGTCTCGGTGAAAGAGAAATACCAGATCTGTTCAGAAAAGCACAGTGGTAATTAACAAAACTTAAGCTGGACCCAAGCTTGTGGAGTATTCTGCAACAATATGCAGAGGATTAAAGCTTCAGACACAGGCAGAGAGGAGCATTATACAGTATATATAAAACTAGACATCAGTTCTAAATGCCAACCATACCATTTGCACTGAAAGCAAAGACAGAAGAACAAAGCAACACTTATAGTTTTTAGACTGCAGATACGTAATGGCACAATCAAGGAATTTTACCACTACACGGGCAGTCTAAAAAGGAATGTGCAGGAATTTGGAGTCAATCCTTGCATCGCGATTTATCCTGCTGGACCTCTACAAATTTTGGAGGAAGCCTGCATTGTAAATTGTACCAGAAAAATTCGTTGATGGTCACCCACTCTCCTGCACATCCAACCACCAGAACTGTTGCAGTCAGGTACTTGCAGACTAAAAAGACGCCCAGTGTAAATGGGCAGTAATTATGTTAATTTTTTCAGCAATTTTCCCAACATTACAGTCTAAAAAACATAATTGAGTGGAATTAGTTGTTGATGATAGTGAGTACCCAGTTCTCCCTCTTCCCCCTCATTGCTGCTGTCCCCTCCTTCCTTTCTGCCAACCACCCTCCCCGTCCCCCACTTTTTTTGTCCAGATGCCTGCCGACATTTTCTCATACTGTGATGAAGGGCTCAGTGGCACGAGGACAGCTTCCCCGCTGCCATTCAGATTCCTGAACAATCAATGAACCAAAGACACGGCCTTACTTTTCGTGCACTATTAATGCTATTTTCTTTTTATTTATAGTAATGTTGTAAGATGGTTATAATATGAATGTTTGCACTGTGACGGTGCCACAAAACACCAAATTTCATGGCTTGTTCGTGACAATAAATTCTGATTCTGATGAATATTTTGTATCAGTATTCACCAAGGATAATGACGTACATGATAGTGATATCTAGATAGAGATATGTTGATATTCTAAGGCACGTCAATATTAAGAAGGAGGAGTTGTTTGGTCTCTTGAAAAGCTCTATAGTAATAAAATGCAGATGGAATCTATCCCAGGTTACTGAGGGAGGCAATGGGAGGCATTTGCTGGGGCCTTGACCAAGATCTCTGTACCCTCTTTAGCTACAGATGAGATCCCAGAAGACTGGATACTAGCTAATGTTATTCCTTTGTGGAAGAAAGACAACTGAGACAACACAGGAAATTATTGGAGATGTTTCTTAGAAACAGGATTTACTTGAATTTGGAAAGTCAGCAAGGGTTTGTGCACAGAAAGCCCAATCTCAGGTATTTGATTGAGGTTTTTTGAGGAGGTGACTGTAATGATTGATGTTGTCTCCATGGACTTTAGTAAAGCATTTGACAAGGTCTCTCTTAGCCCAGAAGATTTAGTCACAGAGAGTTAGTAAGATGGATACAAAAATAGCTTGGTCATAGAAGACAGAGGGTAGTGTTGGAGGATGTTACTCTGACAGAAGGTCTGTGACCAATGGAGCTGGGATTTCTGTTGATTGTGAAATATATAAATGAGCTGGATTAAAGTGTAGGTGATCTGATCATGAAATCTGCTGGTGACGCCAAAATCGGTGGAGTTGTGAATAGTAAGTATGCTGGTTAAAGGATCCAGCAGTAGGGAGGAGTCACGTGGATGCAGAAAAGGGGGTAGACATGGAACTCAGGGCTCCAGAGAGAACGAAGTGAAATCAATTAAAACAGCAAGGAAAAAAATGGAGGTGGAGGAAAAAAATGACTGAAGGAAGAATAAACACTGAAGAAATGGGGAAGAAGGAAAAGAAAACCATTCAGCAAGAACAGTCAATCCCAGCAGCATGAGAAGGCCAGGAGAGGCAGCCTTGTGGAAAGAGAAATGACGGCGCCTGCTCGAGGCATCTGTGGGAATAAAAGAAACAGACGCATAGTCTACCTGGAGTGGTTGATCATGAGTTTGAAGATGCTGGGATGTGCCCGTTGGCAGGCCCAGGCAGCGCCATGGGGGAGCCCCGCAAGTGGTGGCAGCATCGGAAATGACGGAGAGATGGAACGTGGATGGCTCGACCCCGCTCCGAAAGGTCGGGGAAGAGGGGAGGGAAGGAACACAGGCAGCGCCATGGAAGTATCCCTGCCTGCAACCCAGGGGGAGCCCAGTAATCAGCGGGGGTGACAAGGCAGCAGCAGAAGTGAGCCCAGCCTCATGAGAGAGACATCAGACGAGACGGAGTGGCTCGGATGGGGAGAAGGAGGTCCGCTGACAAGGAGGCTTGATGCCAAGGTCACAGCAGAGGAAGAAAGTGGAGAGGAGAGAGGGAGGGGGCTTGGAACCTTCCATGAAAGACTTTAAAGAGGTGATGGTGGGAGTCTTGGGAAAATAGTTTAAAGAAAGTACTAAAGGACATCAGCAGAAATGGGAGAAATCAGGAGGGCCATGGGGGAACTGTCTGGGAGGGTGGCTGCGGTGGAGGAGAGGGGTGAAAGGGTGGATGACTGTATAGAAAGGTTAGAAAATGAGAGAGATGCCTGAGTTGTTGAGGTGATGTTTCCTCCATTGTATATAGTTATTGTTGGCTGCTGTATATATGGAGCTGGCCCACCCACTGATGACTCATACCCTATGCGCCATAAAGGTCGAGCCACCTCTCCCTTCCCTCCATTCCTAAAGCTGGATCCGGGCCAGCAAGGTTCTTCTGTATATTAAAGCCTATTGTTCCCTCAGCCTAGTCTTGGTGGTTACTGGTAGTGAACTACAGTTGTATTATTTATTTGAATACTTGTGTCTATGAAAATCAAAAACAAAGTATTAAAAAAAAAGGACCCAGCAGTATGTAAATCAGTTGGAAATTTGGGCAGTGAAATGGTCAAATAGAGTTTAATCTGGATGAATGTTGCACATTGAGAGGTCAAATGTGAATTATGAAGGTCGTGTATATGGTTTTAGTTAGGCCACATTTGGAGTATTGTGTAATGTTCTGATTGCCACTTCAGGAAGGATGTGGAGGCTTTGAAGCGGGCACAGAAGAGGTTCACCAGGGTATTGCCTGGGTTGGATTGTATGAGCTACAAGAAGAGGTTGAACAGACTCGAGATGATTGCCCTGGAGCATCAGAATCTGAGGGGATGACGTGACAGAAGTGAATAAGGATACGAGAAGTATCAATAAGGTCAGAGATTTTTCTCCAGGTTGGATATGTCTAATACTGGAGCACACAGGTTCAAGGTGAGAGGGGGAAAGGTTTAAACGAGATTTGTGAAGCAAGTGTTCTACACAGAGTGCCAGGTGCCTGGAAGACATTGCCAGAGGAGAGGGTAGAAGCATGTAGATAGAGGCTTTTTCCCAAGGCTGAAATGGTTGCCACAGGAGGACATTGGTTTAAGGTGCTGGGGAGTAGGTATAGAGGAGATGTCAGGGGTACGTTTTTTATGCAGAGATTGGTAGGTGCATGGAATGGGCTGTCGGGAATGGTAGTGGAGGTGGATATATTAGGGCCCTTTGAGAGACTTTTGGATAGGAACCTTTGAAAAATAGAGGGCTACAGGAAAGCCTAGTAATTTCTAAGATAGAGACCTGTTCAGTGGGTTGAAGGGCCTGTATGGTGCTGTATGTTTTCTATGCTTCTAAGCAGATAAATGTGGATGTTTAAGAAGCATTTGGAGACCCATGAATAAGCAGGGGGAAGAAGGATATGGATTGCGTGCAGGTAGCTGGGATTAGTTAGATTAGCCCCATGATCAGTGCAGACTTGCTTGTTCTCACCTTAAATCTATTTCCTCTAGTTTGAGACACCCCATAGTATGGGCAACAGGCATTGGTTATCCACCCCATCTATGCTGCTTTATAATTTTATATAACCTACATCATGTTATCTCTCAGGCTGGTGTTGATCTGAATTCCTTGCATTAAGCCCATTATGCTCCAAGCCTCTCCCAAACCAGTTCTTGTCTGAATGCGTTTAAATTTTATTTTTAAAGTCTAGAGTTTTCTTTTAAATTTCTCTCTCCTCTGGAACAGATCTGGGATAAGGGATAGATATGGTATCAGTGGTAGCATGTTTATTTGCAGTCAGAATGTTGTAGATTCAAGCCTTACTACAGAAACCCAGGCAAATGCTTCTCTGACATATAGAAGTGCTGTCCGTTTGATAGGATTTTCTGAAGTCCTTGTCACTTTTTAAAAAATATTTTTGATTTCACAGACTCGTGTATTTCAAACAATAGGAGAATATTCGTCTCTTTTTACAGAGTTCATTTCAACTCCAATGATCTGAAATCGAATTCTCTGAAATCCTCATTTATCCAAAATTTTTTTTGGAGCTGAACTGACTGGGGACCTCAGGCTGCAGCGAACCTCGGGCTCCTGGCGCCGGCAGCGGGGACCTCAAGCTCCTGGCAGGAGCGGGATCCTTGGTGGGGAGATGTCGGTGATTGGTGGTGGCCAGCATTTTTTTGGTGAAAATTAAACATTATTTTAATGCTTAAAAAGCTTTACCTTGTTGCTTGTTCTTGTATAAACACTGTGGCAAGTGATTTGCTGTTGCTACTGGGTTGTTTTTTAAAAAAGGACCGTTCTCCGAAAAAACTGTTCATCTGAAATAGGCCTGGTCCCGACCATTCTGGATAATCCGAGGTGTACTATATATTATACCGAGTCTTTTTATCCCCCTCCCCTCCATCCACCCCTCACACACCCACCCCAAAACAATAAATCAACAAACAAGTCCTAGTTACAAAAGAAAATGAAACACTGTGGTGGCACATTCTATCATGGCAAACTGGCCCCGCTTGTACTGTCGCGTGGCAGGGCAGCCATGAGAAGATGGCACCGTCAGGGGTTCTCCCTGCCTCGTGCTTCAGCCCAGCGTGCATCTTGGGCAGCTGTTATGACATCACCGTGCACACGGTGGCCAAGCTCACACTGTCCTTAAATGGGCGCGCGCAGGATTTGAAAAAATCAGTTGTTGCAGACATCCAACGTGGTGGCTGTGTGTTTCTTCAGCGTAGTTTGCTCTATAACACAACAGAATAACAACGGTTAGAAACGGGTCACAGAAATAATCTAAAGAAGATACCTGAGCAACCTAAATTACACAGAAAAAAATAAGAAAACAAAAAGACACAGTACAAAAAAAACTTGGAGGCATGTCAACCGGGTCTCAGTCATTTCTTCACTCCTGGCATTTCAGTACCGGCGCAAACTTACCATCCACTGCTTCTTTTAAAGAAAGGAAGTGTTGGAGTGTAATCATACCCGCATTTCAATGTACCGCAAGTACAGTTGCCAAACCAACATATGTGCCATACCTCCTCAGACTGTAGGTGCTTTTATCCGGGGGACACAGAGTTGGATCTCCATGCTCCAATGTGTGGTGCTCAGCTGGGAGTCCGACTTCCAGGTACCCGCTATACATTTCCTGGCCACAGCTAAGGCGATCTTTACAAACTGAATGTGATATTTGGACACTCAAACTCCTGCCTGTCACTTCTCTCTGAGCATTGTAAATGATCCCCTGGCATTGTTTGAGGCAGAAATGGGAACTGTCCTCTGTTGTATGGCCCAACATTTAATCCCAATTCCACAGCTCAGCAACATTGTGAGATTGCTGCTTGAGGGACCTCACCTATAAATTGGTTCGATAAAAACAAAGCTATTTTATTGGCTGTAAAATGCCTTTGGACATGATAGGTGCTATAAAAATGCAGGTACTGTCCTTGTACCTGACTCTGAAAGGGAGAGTAGGCTCTGCATCACTGGAGGTCAGTTATGATATGCCTGTCGCCATTGCCAAGAGGATAGGTGGACCACACCCCAATCAGTGACGTTCAGATCCAGCAGGTGGACTGGGGTTGGCTGGACCGGAGTGAAATCTACAGAGAATTCCCTTTCTGATGGCAGGCTCCATGAGAAATCTCCATTGCCCTGTCCAGTGGGCAATAACCACATAGCACTGCTAATTTGATGCTATTCTGCTGACAACCCCACCCCCTAAAACCTCCAGCAGGGATCAGTGAGTGGGAATCTTCTAGAAACCTGGAGATCAGTGCCCATGGGGTTTCAATGTACTTTGGTTTTACCAGAAACCCTTTGATCTGTGAAAGCCCTGATTTGTTCTGTGAAATTTGAGAGGGTTAATTAACCCATGATTTGTGAGTTCCTTAAGCGCACTGAACATTTTCTTTTTTTCCTTGCAGGGGTCTTGCAGTAGAATGCTCTCTGCAGCTGACACCAGTTCTGGGAGGTTCGTTCATGGAAGTCACTTTCATTAATATTCATACAGAAGATGTCTTGGCTCATCAGAATAGAAACATGTAAGTTATTCCCTCCTCAGAAATCTTGCAATTTGCGAACTGTTAATTTGCAGCAGTCAAGCATGGGAAGATAATGCTGGCAGATTTGTTAATGCGTTGAAACACATGAAAAATGCCAGAGGACAAGAGGCTTGAAGATTCCGCCAAGTCATTGCGGAAACATCAGTCAATCCTGAACATGTCCAATCAGTTTAATTCCTTCGCTGCCTCATGCTGAGAAGTAATTAGAGAGCGATTGCATTGAAGGCCCACATGTTGTTCTAATTGGTGCCCATTTACAGGGCCACACTGGGAGTCATATTTTTTCCTATATCAGACCATTCTAGAGCTAATGTAGAATTTGAGGAGATGCTGCTTTGAATGTTGACCCTATTAATCTTGCAAAATGGACATGTAAATTGTAAACTAATTTTAGTAAATGTGAAGTGGTGAGTGGTGAGGATGAACAAGATGGCCACATATAGAATTTAGGAGGGACAAAGGGGATCCAGGAAAATCCAAGTGCAAGTAATTAATTGTTTATAGATATTGCATGACCTGGTGAGTTTCTCTAGCACTTTTGTGTATTTCATGGCCAAGAGTGGAACCCAATCCACTCAATTACCATTTCAATCATATTCTAGCTGTGTTGGGTTCCTGTCTGTTAGTCAGGCTGTGAGTTCTAGTCCACCCCTACTGGTTTGAATAAAAAAAATAACAAATGCATAACTGAGTCCACTGGCTCTGCCACCTTTCCTATTTGCTTGTCAGATAGATGTTAAAAATAATGGAACCTCTTCAGGACAGAAAGAGAACATTGGACCATCAGGTTTCTATTGGCTCTCTACAAAACCAATCCATTACTCGCCTCCCTCTGAAGCTCCACACATTCTTTCCTTTTGCACATTCTAAGTGGATCTCTCTCCACTATGCCCTGGGGTGTCCATTTCAGATTTTTATCCACCCTTTGTACAAAAAGAATTTTCCTCATGTCACTTATGTTTCTTTTGTTAATTGCCATCAGACCATAACCTTGAGCTTTTAATCCCCAGCCAACATTTTCAGTTTGTGTACTCTATATTTTCACAGTTTTAAATATCTCTGTCAAGATATTTCTCAACCTGTAGTCTGTGGGTTTCTTATAGATCAGTGGTTTTCAAACTGCCCCCCAAACTCACATACCACATTAAGTAATTCCTATGCCATTGGTGCTCTGTGATTAGTAAGGGATGTGATTGGGAAGGGAAGGTTGAGAACCACTGCTCTAGACCCAATTGTTACTGAAATATTTTGCTTGAGAAAAATTGTCATTGGCCCATTTCCTTTGGAGTTATGAAACCATGCACATAATGAGTTAATTAGGTACGATTAAAACAGTGGTTTTCAAACTTTTTCTTTTCACTCACACACCACCTTAAGCAATCCCATACTAATCACAGAACACCGATGCATAGGGATTGCTTAAGGTTGAATGTGAGTTAGGGGGGAAGTTTGAAAGCCATTGCTTTAGATTGTCCAAGAACAAGACTACTATTACTGATATAATAAACAAGTGATATGTAACAAGTGTGAGGTGTTCTGTGAGTGAAGAAAAGTTCCTCTTGTAAAGCTCCTTTTGAAAACTCCACCATTCCTTTTTTTTTAAACTTTATTTATTCGTTCAAAATACAGATAGTAAATAACATATACAACAATGAACCAGAAACATGAACGTTATATTTTATATTAAAAAAAAAAGAAAAGTAAAGAAATAAAGAAAAAACAAAACCCCCCCCCCCTTCAGCCAGCTCTCCTAAGGAGAGTCATAAAGAAAGGAAAAAAAATTAAGGAAAAATTAAACATACATACTAAGATCTAATCAACGTAAAATCAAAATTCTGAATATAACAACCACTTACTAATAAAAAAGCTATAGTTATCACGCAAAACATGTAATTTTTTCCAATATTAAACAATATTTCATCTCATTATGCCATCTGTTAATATCAATCATATTTGTATCTTTACACATACTAGCAATACATTTTTTGGCTACAAATAATGCTAAATATACAAAAGCAAGTTGAAATTTATCTAATCCCAGACCTTTCAAAGGTTACAAACTGCCCAATAAAGATACTATCGGATCTAAAGGTATTTTAATCTTATACAGGTATTCTAAAAACAATTGAATTTTCCTCCAAAAAGATTATATATATATATATATATATATATATGGCTTGGCTTGGCTTCGCGGACGAAGATTTATGGAGGGGGTAAGTAAATATATACATGACCAGACAGCACAAAAAAAAGTTTCAACAGAATTATTACATCTAAAACATGAATCTAATTCATGAAAACCATATTTTTAAAAATTTTCAGATGTTAAGTATAATTAATATAAAAATTATAATTAATCATTGCATAGCATACATTTATCAGTCCAATTACACTATCATAACAAATATCTAATCAATCATCTTCAGAAAAAATAAAACCAATATCCATTTCCCATTTACCTTTGGATTTACCCCAACCCTTTTTATCCATACCATCCTATAATGTTTAATACATAAATGAAATATAGCCCTTCTCTGGTACCTTCATAAGAAAAGTCTCAAATTTAGTCATTTCAGATAAAATCATATCACTACCAAACACACGTTTTATCAAAGATCAAATTTAATAATAAAGAAACAGAGTTCTTATCAATACCATAGCTGTCCCTCATCTTTACGCTTAATCAGACTGTTTAAACCTCGAACATTAAAAGTAGCAAACCTCAACTTTAACATATCTACTAATATTACTAAAGACCAATAATATCTTTATATGAAAACTCAAATCATCGTATATAGGCCCTCCAATAGGAGAAAAAAATCACAAATTAAAAGCTAGATAAAATGAAAATAAGAAAAAAAATTAACAAAACCCCCCCCCCAAAAAAAAACTACCAAAAGGTAGTAATCCCTAAACAAAATTTGGGTGTGGATCACCCACCAGTGGCTGATGACTAATAGAACCTAGAACAAATCTCTTCCTCCCCAGCCGAATAAAAAATAATCTCAAAATATCATAATAACATAAAAAGTAAAATAAGAATAAGAAGATTCTTCTATTCATCCAAGAGGTTCCAAACTCGGAGATCCCATTTCAAAAGAAGTTAGACTCTTTCCATTCCCGTTTTTCCCATTTCTGCCATTTCTTCCAGTTCCAGAACAACAAGATTTTTCTTTAGGAGACAATGGTGGACTATGTCTTTGTCCTCTTATATCTGGCAATGAAGCAGCGAAAATCATTGCTTCACGATCATCCTCAAAAAACCGAGATTGATAGTCTCCATGAAACACCTTCAACACTGCCGGATAGCAAAAAGTAGACTTATAACCTTTACGCCACAAATCTTCTTTAACTGGATTAAATCGACATCAACGTTGAATAACCTCTTGACTCAAATCAGGATAGAAAAAAACTCTGCTATTCTGAATCAATAATGGAGTTTGTCGTTTTCTCGCATTTTGCACTGCTAGTCGAAGTATTGCTTCTCTATCCAAATAATTCAAACATCGAATTATTACAGGTCTTGGTGGCTGACCAGGTAAAGATGATCTCCTTAAAGCTCTATGAGCTCTTTCCAATACCAAGCCTTCAGAAAAAAAATTCTTTCACTAGTACTTGTGGAATGCAGTCTTTAAAAAAAACAAAGAGGATCTTGTCCTTCCATACCTTCTGGCAAACCAACAATTTTCACATTATTCCTTCTACTTTGATTCTCCAAATAGTCTATTTACTAACTCCTTCTCACGTTCTCGCAATTCTATAACGGATTTTTCAACCTTTAACACTTTTTCTGTATTAGAAGCCACTTGCTGTTTACATTCCAAAAAAGCAAACTGAAATTTTTTAAAATCTTCACAAGATGCTTCCACTCGTGCTTTAACTGTATTCAGTTCTGAACTTATTCATTCATTATAGGCATTATCTCATTCATTATAGGTTGAATGACAGCATTTAACTGCTTATATTGTAGCTCAGAAAAGCTCAGCCCTGCTTTCTTTAACGTAATGGCAGAACCAGGTAACTGCAGCTCCTGCTGCAACTCAACAGTTTTACTGCGGGTCTGGACTCCCAGCGACGGCACCCCGACTTCCTCAGGGGGTCGACGCCATGCCACCCCCGCAGCTTGTTGTTTTTCCAGAAAATCACAGATAAGTTGAAAATCTCCAGGTTGGAGTGGTGCCTGAAGCATTTCAGACAATGGAGTTGTCTTCCTGCGTGCTCCCTCCATTAAAATTGGCAGACTGCCAGAATCGGGATCTACTTCTTGGGAACACGCACCTTCCTCCAGAGAATGGATAATTCCAGCGCTATCCTTCAGTTGGTGAGCAGTAGACATTTTCTTTTCAGCTCCCACAGGCAGTCTTTGTGGTTTAGGCACTAAGGAAGTTAAACCTGAAGCTGTAGCAAGTTGTTTAGGCCCCAAATCTTCAACACTTCGAAAATGTAACTTCTTCTGCACTTGAGGTTTAATCTTCTTACCATTAATGGCCATAACCGTTCCTTAATACTTTAAACTAAAATTTAAAAAGTTTAAACTTGAAAACAAAGGGTTAAAAACGGGTACTTAAAAGTCCGGCCAGAGAGGTCGAGATCCCACGTCTAGACTCTACGCCATCTTGCCACGTCCCCCAACTCCACCATTCCAAGAAAGAAAAAATCCCTGGCTGCTTTCAGAAGCAGTCTGCAGCCAATTGAAACCAACAGGACCAAATCAACATCTGGGCCCTGAGCACCCTCAATGGCATCTTCTGTGGAGATGAACCACTTTGTTACCCAACCTCCGTTTACCTCATGGTTAAGTGTGGCTGCTCCCTAACCAACCATCAGCATACCCTTAAGACAGCCTGAGAAACAAGGATGCAAGTGAACATAATGGTATATTTTGATGTAGAAAGGCCTGGACTGAGTAGAAGTGGCAAAGTTGTTTCCCATGGTAGAAGAGTCGAGAACAAGCAGGCACAGCTTCAGGATTGAAAAAACAGATGCGAAGAAATTTCTTTAGCTAGAGAGTGGTGAACATCTGGAATGTGCAGCCACAGGCAGCTCTGAAAGCCAGTTCTTAGCTTAAGGTCTTGTAGTCAGACAGCAGGAAAGCAGGGCCTTTGGCCCACTGAATCGCAGAGACTACGATGCATACATTTATACTACTGCTACATGAATCCAATTTTATTCCCTCCGATACAATCACTCACTGACATACTGGGAACAACCTGCATGGTAAATCGACCCACCAAAGGAATGTGGGAGGTAGGTGCAGTACTCAGAGAAAGCCCACGTAGTCACGAGGAGAACTTACAAACAGTGCACAATCAGTACCAGAGGTTAGAGTTGAACCAGGTCAGTGGAGCAGCAAGTTGCTCTGTAAACTCACCAGCACCAATTGGGTTGGAAGAGTAGGCAGTGTCTGCCATCTCTCAATGCTCTGATCTTCTCAAGCACTTTATCCACCCAGAGCCACAGCCAGACCTTCCTTGTGAGGCAGAGTTTCACATGCACCTCCTCCAACCTAATCTGCCTCATTCACTGCTCTTGATGTGGCCTTTCTCAGTGAGACCAAACACAGATTAGGCAACCACTTCATCGAATACTGGCTCTCTGTCCTCAGATTCAAGTTAGAGTTCCTCACCATTCCCATGCAGTCCTGTCTTTCCTTTACCTCATCCATTTCCAGGTTGAGGCCAAACCTAAACTTGGAACGACACTCCATTTTCCTTCATGGTAGCCTAGAACCCAATGGAATGAATGTTGGATTTTCGAAGTTGAAGTAACCCCACCTTGTGCCACTGCTTCCACCTGTCCTTTACCTGCTCCCATTCTTCTCTTCTCAAACCATCCCCCTTCCTCCAGTGGTCTCCTCCCATACCTGTCTTTTCACATCTCCCACCTTCATTTGTCCAGTATCCTGTCATGTATTGGTTCTTCCCCAGCAAGCCTTCCCTCCTTTAATGCTTGATATCTCCCTTCCTTACTTTAGTTTCAATTACGGATCCTGATCCGAGACATTGACTGACTATTTCTCTTGATGGATGTGACTTGACTCACTGAGCACCCCCACCCCCCACCCCGCCCCAGCTTCTCTTTAGTCACTCAAAGTGAAATACTGTGTTCCCATCTGGCCTTCAATTCTTCACTCCAAGCCCATTGACACACAACTCCATTTGAATTCTCCCTGGAGCCTAAAGATCCAGTCTAGTTCAATCGGAGCTGGATTTGGATGAACTCCAAATCATTTGAGAGGCGGGGGGGGGTGATAGACAAGAGTTACAGGAACACTATCACACCTAGGAGACAGGGGGAGGGTAGATGAGTGGGTCAGGAGAGGGAAAGGGAACAGACAGGCAGTGGAAGGCACCTCAGTGGCCATTACCTTCAATAACAAGTATACCATTTTGGATACTGTTGGAGGGTTGACCTACCAGGGCAGGTCATGGTGATCAGGTCTCTAGCACAGAGTCTGGTCTTGTGGCTAAGAAGGGAAGGGAGGAGAAGAGATGAGGTGTAGTGATAAGGGATTTCATAGTTAAGAGGACAGATAAGCGGTTCTGTGGAAGAGATTGAGTATCCCGGATGGTACGTTGCCTCCCTGGTTCCAGGGTCTAAGATATCTCAAATTGAATTCATGGCATTTTCAGGAGGAAGGGTGAGCAGCCAGATGTCGTGGTTCATATAGGGACTAACGATGTGGGTAGGAAAGGTGAGGAGGTCCTGCAAGGAGAGTTCAGGGAGTTAGGTGTTAGGTTGAAGGACAGGACCTCCAAGTTAGTGATCTCAGGATTGCTACCTGTGCCACGTGCTACTGAGGTTAGAAATAGGAGGATAATGCAGCTTAACATGTGGCTAAAGACCATGGGCCCAGCTTCTGAAAATCAATGTATTGTGGCACTTTTTTAATATACATTTTAAGTAGTTGTGTGTAATTAGAGATGTGTGTGTAAGAGAGTTAGTCTAATTTTGTGATATTTCACTGGCCTGCTGGGATATAGTGGTGGCTAAAAGCCACGATGGTGGTGCAGCAGTCACTCACAGCAGCCTTTTGGGAACTGGTGCAGGAGGGAGGGCTTCAGGTTTCTGGATCATTGGGCTCCCTTCCAGGGAAGGTGGGAGCTGCTCCGTCAGAACGGTTGCATTTGAAGTGGAGGGGAACTAATATCTTTGCAGGAAGGTTTGCTAGTGCAGCTCCAGTGGGTTTTAACTAGATTTGCAGGGGAATGGGAATCAGACTACAGACAGATGGAGGAGTGAAGGAGGAAAAAGATGATGTAAAAATTGTGATCTCTGTTAGAAGTCAATGGGTTGTACGTAGTGGAAGTTTTCTAAAGTGCATCTATTTCAATGCAAGGAGTATTGTTGGAAAGGCAGATGAGTTTAGAGCGTGCATTGGCATGTGGAATTATGACATTGTGGCCAACAGTGAAACCTGGTTGCAGGAGGGGCAGAACTGGCAGCTCAGTGTTCAGGGCTTCTGTTGCTTCAGACACGATAGAAAGGGGAGATGAAAGAGAGATGAGTGGCATTGTTCGTCAGGGAAAATATCACAGCTGTGCTCAAGCAGGACAGACCAGAGGGCTGTATGGATGGAGCTGAGGAACAAAAAAGGTATGACCACACTTGTAAGGTTGTATTATTGACCACCCAATATTCAACAAGAATTAGAGGAGCAAATCTATAGAGAGATAACAGACAGCTGCAGGAAACATAATGTTGTGATAGTAGGAGATTTTAATTTTCACATATTGACTGGGACTCCCACACTGTAAAAGGGCTAGATGGCTTGGAGTTTGTCAAAAGTGTTCAGGAAAGTTTTCTAAATCACTATATAGATGTACCAACTGGAGAGAGTGCAATACTGGATCTCCTATTAGGGAATGAGGCAGGACAGGTGACAGCAAGTATGTCTAGCAAAACATTTTGGGTCCAGTGATCACATTGCCATTAGCTTCAAGTTAATTATTGGAGAAGGATAGATCTGGGGCTTGGTTGAGATACTAAATTGGAGAAAGGTCAATTTTGAGGAAATGAGAAAGGATCTAGAATGCATGGATTGGGATCATTTGTTTTCAGATGAGGACGGGCGAGATAAGTGGAAGACCTTCAAAGGTGAAATTTTGAGAGTACAGAATTTGTACATTCCTGTCAGGACTAAAGGTAAAGTTATCAGGCATAGGGAACCTTGGTTTTTGAGGGATATTTGGGATCTGGTTCGGAAGTAGAGAAAGGTGTATAGCAGGTATAGGAAAAATGGAGCAAATTAGGTACTTGAGGAGTATAAAAATACAAGAAAAACCTCAAGGAAGAAATCAGGAAGGCTAAAAGAAGACACTAGGTTGTTGTGCAGACAATGTGAAGGAAAATCCTAAAGGTTTCTACAGGTATATTACTGTAAGAGCAAAAGGATAGTAAGGAACAAAATTGGTCCTCTTGAAGATCAGTGTTTGACTTTGTATGGAGCCAAAAGAGATGGGGAGATCTTAATTTTTTTTTCATCAGTATTCATTCAGGAAATGGGCACAGAGTCATGTAAAACCCCAGGGCCTGTCCTTGACCTTGAGGGAGGCTAGTGTAGAAATTGCAGCGCCTCTGGCAGAAATATTTAAAATGTCCTTAGCCATGGGTGAGGAGCCAGAGATTGGAGGGTAGCTCATGTTGTTCCATTGTTTTAAAAAAAGACTCCAAAAGTAACACTGGAAATTATAGGCCGGTGAGCCTGACATCAGTAGTAGGTAAATTATTGGAAAGTGTTCTAAGAGATCGGATATACAATTATTTGGATAGCCAGAAACTGATTAGGGTTAGTCAACACGGCTTTGTGTGCGGTAGGTCGTGTTGAACCAGTCTTATAGAGTTTTTTGAGAAGGTTACCAGGAAAGGCTATGAATGTTGGATATTGTCTACATAGACATTAGTAAGGTTTTTGACAAGGTCTAACATGGGAGGTTAGTCAGGAAGGATCAGATGCTAGGTATTCTCATCCAAGATGGCAGTGCAGCTTTTGCCCACAGCTGCCACTCCAGATCGGTGCTACAGGCACCCCCTCCCCCCACCACCACCAAGTAGGCACTTGAGCTGACATGGATGGAGTTGGAATAGGGAGTTGAAATTTAAATTTGGGATCACTAAGTAAGAGCAGACCTCCAAAAGAGGCCATGAAATGTACAGACCCGTCAACCAGGGGATGGAGCTTACATTGCGGACTTGAATTGTTGAGGGGAGGGTATTGAGGCCTCAGTTGGGGAGATGTGGCCTTCACTTTTCGGTGCTGGAGTTGACATTGCCTGTTGCCATGGGTCGTGGAGATGGCGTGGCGCAGTAGGAGGAGGTGTCCGGAGTGGCCGAATCGTGGGCCCGGTTCGGGGATCCTGAAGATGTGGGTCTAGGATTATTAGGGCCTTGTAGGGGAGATGCCGTGGCATCATCCTCGAGAGACAATGAACTGTGAGAGTGGTTTTCCCTTTAAAAAAGACAATTTAACATACAGAGTCCAGCAGATGCTGGGAAACATGGCCTTGATGGCGGCGTGGTAGTAGCCTTTTCAGATCAGGTGATAGGTCTCTAGTGGACATTTTAACATCTAAAGACATATTTCAACCTGTTTCTTCTGTAACCATGGGCCCAGCCTCTGAAAATCAATGTATTGTGGCGCTTTTTTAATATACATTTTAAGTAGTTGTGTGTAATTGGAGATGTGTGTGTAAGAGAGTTAGTCTAATTTTGTGATATTTCACTGGCCTGCTGGGATATAGTGGCGGCTAAAAGCCACGATGGCGGTGCAGCGGTCGCTCACAGCAGCCTTTTGGGAACTGGTGCTTCTGTTCCTATGCTGTTTATAGTTATGTTGTTTCTATGTAGCACTGTGGGTTCAGGACACATCTCATTTTTTTCTTAAAGTGGCAAATAAAGCCTACTACTACTTGCTACCACTACCATTACTATTCGTGGTGAAATAGAGAGCTGGATTCGACAATGGCTGGATGGGAGGAGCCAGAGAGTAATGGATGATTTCTTCTCAGACTGGAGGCCTGTGACTAGTGGTGTGCCTCAGGGATTGGGGCTGGGGCCATTGTTGTTGTCATCTATATCAATGATCTGGATGATAATGTGGTAAATTGGAACAGCAAGTTTGTAGATGACACAAGGATTGGAGGCATTGTTGACAGCGAAGAAGGTTTTCAGAGGTCAGGGTTTTCTTGGTTTGCAGAGGGATCTGGACCAGCTGGGAAAAAGGACTGAAAAATGCCAGATGGAATTTAATGCAGACAAATGTGAGGTGTTGCATTTTGGAAGGACAAACGAAGAAAGGACATTCACGGTGAATGGTCGGGCACTGAAGAGTATGATAGAACCCTCTCTTGGAACGCAGGTGCATAATTCCATGAAAGTGGTATCACAGGTGGAAAGAGTTGTAAAGAGTGCTTTTGGATCTTGGCCTTCATAAATCAAGGTATTGAGTACAGGAGTTGGGATGTTATGGTGAAGATGTATAAGACATTGGTGAGGCCAAATTTGGAGTGTTGTGTGCAGCTTTGATCAGGTAACTACAGGAAATATATCAATAAGTAGAAAGAGTGCAGAGAAGATTTATTAAGATGTTGCTGGAAAGATTAAAGAATTAGGACTTTACTCCCTGGAGCATAGAAGAATGAGGGGAGATTTGATAGCAGTATTTAAAATGATGAGGGGGATAGACAGAGTAAATGCAGATAAGCTTTTTCCACAGTGGGTAGGTAAGATACAAACTGGAGGACATGGGTTACGAGTGAAAGGGGAAAAGTTTAGGGGGAACGTGAGGGGGAGCTTCTTCTCACAGAGAGTTGGGGGAGGGTGAACCGAGCTGCCCCCTGAGGTGGTGTATGTGGGCTCAATTTTAACATATAAGAAGAATTTGCACTGTACGTGGATGGGAGAGGTATGGAGGGCTATGGACTGGGTGCAGGACAGTGGGACAAGGCAAAAATAATGGTTTGGCACAGACTAGAAAGGCCGAAGGGTTCTGTTTCTATGCTGTAGTGTTTTATGATCTAATATCCCACCATTAACATCCTTGGGGAGGGAGGTCACCATTGACCAGAAACTTAATTGGACTAACATCATTAATATATTCACCATAAGAGCAAGTATGAGGCTGTGTGTCTTGTACCACAAAGCATAAACCAGGAGTGCAATGAAATGGTGTCCATTTCTCTGAACAGGTGCAGCAGGATATCACTTAAGAATAAAACAGGCTGCTCCATCAGCATCCCATAAACTAGATAGTGTGGCAGCACTGCCCAAACCCATTACCTCTGTTGCCAAGAAGTAAAAGAACAGCAGGGCTAGGGGAACATCACTGCCTGCTCTACTGAGACAACAATCTACTTATCTATTCTTCTTGCAAAAGCTGAGTCAACTCCATTCGCCAGGCCATATGTCTCCAGCAATTCTGACACCAAACTCCTGAACCATCACATCCCGAGCTCTGTCGTGGATGAGATTTCCAGATGAACAAGGGAATTTTTTGCAGGATGTGTTCAAAACCTCCTTGAAGAAATACCTATGATCACAAAGTGAAGAAGGAGCATTCAGGAAGATGCAGAGTGCCTCCAGGTCATATGTTTGGATGGGATCGAGCACTTGCGTAAGTGGTGGAAGGTCTGCACCCCGTTCGATTGGGCACCACCTACCCCATCTATGAAAGTTGACCATCTGTGCAATGGCTTCATCAATCACCTCAGAGCTCTGAGGGCCAAGAGGGAAATTATGACTCTGAGGGAACGCCAAAGAATTGTGGCAATGCCATGAAATCTGTGCATTTGCCATTTTATGTGGCACCTTACTTTTGGAAATCCAAATACATTCCATTTATGTTTTCCCTTTTGTCATCCTGTTCATTTCTTCCTTAAATAATTCAATAAATTTGTAAAATATAATTACTTTTCCAAAAACAATGTTGAATTTGCTTTATTGTATTATTATTTTAAAAATATCATTACATAAAATCTAGCATTTTCCCAACACTGAGTGTTAGGCTGACTTCTCCACACTTTCCTGCTTTGACAGCCTAACAGCCACAATTCTTTGGCATTCCCTCAGAGTCATAATTTCCCTCTTAGTCCTGTAGTCACTTCTTCTGAGAGTCTTCAGGTCCACAAGACTTAGTGATCTTCAGCTGAACTAGTTAATTCCTTTTCCCCAGTAATAGATAAGTTTTTTTTTAAAATTATTAACTTTCTCTTATTATTGATGTGCTTTGTGTCTTTTATTATGGAGATAGATAAACATATCCGGTCAAAGTGTCTGCCATCCTCCTTCCCTCTACTAATGTCTCATCCTACAAGAGTCTAACATTTATCTCCTCTCTATACTTGTAGAGGTCCTTATCATACATTTTTACATTTTTTCCTAGATTTCTCTCAGAATCTATTTTCTCCCCCTTTATTATATATTTAGTCAACTTTTGCTGACTTCTAAAACTTTTCTGGTTTTCTGGTCCATGTTGTATGCATTTCCATATTTTCTTAGTTACTAGAAATATATCATCTTTCCAATATTTGTTTCTCCATTGGATATACTTTTATTGAGAATTATGAAATATCTCCTTCAAGATTTGCCAATAGTTATCTAAGGTTATTACCTTTTAATCTATGTTCCCTTGCTTTTATTTCTGTTTATGAGATTAGTTCTAGACGTAGGTTATTCCCTCTCAAATGGAATGTGAAATTCTGACATGGTATGATCACTCTTCCACAGAGATATTACTTTTATAAAATTTTAACACTACAGCATGGTCGAAGGTCCTTCTGGCCCATGAAACCCGTGCAGCTCAATAATAACCAATGAACCTAGCAACCTTTATTATAGAATACCTAGTGTATTTTGACTTATTGTGCAAGACTAATCCTAGAGTAACCCATTCCCCTGATTAGTTCTTGCGCAGATTATGATGAAAAAATCAACCAGAATACAGAGTATGAATTTGTCCTCAAGACCAGAATTTAATTTGCCTATCCTAAATGAAGATTGCCCATTTCATTATGGTGTAGTAGCTTCTGAGCATGCCTCAGAATCAGAACTTATTGTCATGAACAAGTCATGAAATTCCCTCCACCACTGAGTGAGTTTTAGAGCAGAACAGTGTGCCCCCATGTGGTTTACCCTACACCCACCACTAACACTTGCTCTGGCACTGAACCTGTTAATAATCCATGCTGTACTCGGGTACTGTGAGAAGAACTATAATTTACTCTCACAAGTGACCCTTGGCCTTGCTCATTTTATTTGCACCAAAACAGGTATCACATCTCTCCCTTCTGAGCCACAATCACTTCTTACCACTGTTTCTCTTCCTTCACTGAACCCACCTCTTTTCACTTTCCACTTCTCGTGTAAACAGCCCAGTCACTACTCTTCATTAGTTCCTCCACTAAGATTCCAATAGCAGCTTCCTCTGTAAAGATAGATGTAAAGTCCTCTTTCCCCACAACTCATTTTGCTGTATGCATGCCTGGAGATCATTTTTAGATTCCCTTTCATCTTTGCTGCCAATCTTTTCTCATGCTCTCTTTTTGTAAACATTTTTTTAAACTTCTCTAAACTCTCAGTAATCAACCTGACCCTTACATATGTAATCACCTCATTGCTCTGTAATTGTCTCATCACTTCCCTGCAAAATTCCTCTTCAATGTCCCTCCTTATGAGTTGGCAACCAATAGACAAGTAAATCAGAGTACTTGTGTCTCAATGCTCGAACTAATAGATGATTTCTGTGATGGCCCCAGGACATCATCTCTCTCCAGCATTGCAATGCGGTTCTTAATCAAAGAGATTTACAACTGAGAGAGGGTGCAGAGAAGGTTTACAAAGATGTTGCCAGGACTCAGAAAGTAGAATCAGGGGTGAAATCAGAGTGATGTACAAAATCATGAGAGGAAAAGGTGAATGCAGAGAGCCTTTTGCCAAGAGTAGTGAAATCAGTAACCAGACGACATTAGGTTCAAAGTGAGGGGGCAGAGATTGAACAGAAACCTTTTTTCACACAGAAGGTGGTGAGTGTATGGAACGGACTGTTGGAGGAGGTGGTTGAGGCAGGCCCTACTGTAATACTTGAGAAAAATTTGGATGGACAAATGAATGGGTTAGGCTTGGAGGGATATGGACCAAATATAAACAGGTGGGACTTGTGTGGGTGGGACAGTTTGGTTGGCATGGGCAAGTTAGGCAAAAGGTTCTGTTTCCATGCCGTATGACTCCATAAAGTACAAAATGCTGGAGGAACTCAGAGGGTCAAGCAGTATCTTTGGGGAAAAGAAATAGTCAATATATCAGCCCAGGACCCTTCTGAGAGTCTAGACGAGAGATAGGGACATCAGCTACATCTCCTCTACACTCTTAATCTTGATGAAGGGTTTCTCCCCGAAATGTTGACCATTCTTCTCCTCCCACAGATGTTGCTTGTCCTGTAGATTGTTTTTTTGCTCCAAATTCATGCATCTGCTGAAATCATGTTTCTCTGGTTCTTAATAGATACTGCCACCTTTCTCCTTCCTCCTTTCCAAATCTCTTCTGCATATTTAGTCACCAATCCTGCTTTTCTTTAAGTCTGGTCTCCATCGATCAGGGTCTCATGCAACTAATCTTGTCTATAGGACTCCAACTTGGCTTTATAAACTGACCTTGATGTACTGTAACCCCACCTTGGCCTTATCCATCTAAAGCTATTTAAGTTCTCACTCAGCACTTACTCCACATTCTTTGTGCGCCTTTTCTCTCTTTGACCATGCAAGTAAGAATTCCAGTGCGTATTTACATTGAACAACATATATGACATTAAACTCATTGCTCATTTCTCATTCTCATGTCAAATTAATTTAAACCCCAACCTCTGTGGCACCAGTGAACCCCACCCCACCAACGCCGCCCCCCCCCCCCACCCCCACTGGTCTCTGTCTGTTATGGACCATGGACTGACCTTTTGGACTGTGGACTGTCATTATAAAGGATGGAATTCTGCTGGGAACTCTGTGACTTGTGGTGTCACTGTGTGAGAGAGGATGGAAATGGCAACTGGAGCAGCAGTTGGAGCAGCGGAGACCAACCAGGAGAGCTGTGAAAAAGGTATACCGTAAATATTCGAGTATAATGCGAAAAATTTTGTAACAAAATTCGAGCTCAAAGTAAGGGAGTCGCATTATACATGGGAGTAAAATTTTTTTTTAAATTCTGCTAGTTTTAGCGATAAGTAAGATTATCAGCAGGCACCTACATTGACGACAGGCCAACTGGGCGAGGGGACTAGGGGAAGAGATGGCAGCATGACTCAGGTGGGGCGAAGGGGGAGAGACGGCAGCACATCTCAGGTGGGCATAGAGACGGCAGTGCGACTCGAGCGGGCGGTGAGAGACAGTAGCACAACTTGGGCAGGCGGAGTGGCAGCAGCATAACTTGGGTGAGCGGGGGGGGAGAGACACCAGTGTGACATGGGCGAGGAGAGAGACACCAGTGCGACTCGGGCGGGTGAGGGGGGAGAGACACCAGGACTACTCGGGCGGGCGAGGGGGGAGAGAGACGCCAGCGCGAATTGGGCAGGCAAGGGGGGGGAAGAGACGCCAGTGCGAATTGGGCAGGTGAGGGGGAGAGAGACGCCAGCGTAAATTGGGCAGGCGAGGGGGGGAGAGACACCAGTGCGAATTGGGCAGGCGAGGAGGGGAGAGACACCAGTGCGAATTGGATGGGTGAGGGCAGGAGAGACACCAACGCGACTCAGGCGGGCAAGGGGGGAGAGAGACGCCAGCGTGAATCGGGCGGGTGAGGGAAGGGGGGTTCGTAAAATTTTTCCCCCTTAAAAATGGGTGGGGGGGTCGCATTTAACATGAAACTCATTATACATGAATATTTACAGTATGTGTCATAAGATAATGAAGGACTAAAAACCACGATTTTAGAACCAGGGAAGTCATCTAAGAAGACCTTGAGAAAGGATACGTAAGCTTAACATCAGTCATTTCTCTATCTAACATTGAATGTGACGTCTTTTTGTAATTCAGTTGGGGGAACTGAATTTGGACATTGAGCTTTGGGATTGAATTCTGTCAAGTGAGTTTCAGACTGACTGACTTGACCGACTGACCTGGGGTTTTTGGGGGATTTTCCTCTTTTTGAATATTGGGCACAGACTGTAATGGTCTGGGTTATTTTTACATACACAATGTTTTCTTTGGCTTGGCTTCGCGGACGAAGATTTATGGAGGGGGTAAAAAGTCCACGTCAGCTGCAGGCTCGTTTGTGGCTGACAAGTCCGATGCGGGACAGGCAGACACGGTTGCAGCGGTTGCAGGGGAAAATTGGTTGGTTGGGGTTGGGTGTTGGGTTTTTCCTCCTTTGCCTTTTGTCAGTGAGGTGGGCTCTGCGGTCTTCTTCAAAGGAGGTTGCTGCCCGCCAAACTGTGAGGCGCCAAGATGCACGGTTTGAGGCGTTATCAGCCCACTGGCGGTGGTCAATGTGGCAGGCACCAAGAGATTTCTTTAGGCAGTCCTTGTACCTTTTCTTTGGTGCACCTCTGTCACGGTGGCCAGTGGAGAGCTCGCCATATAACACGATCTTGGGAAGGCGATGGTCCTCCATTCTGGAGACGTGACCCATCCAGCGCAACTGGATCTTCAGCAGCGTGGACTCGATGCTGTCGACCTCTGCCATCTCGAGTACTTCGACATTAGGGATGAAAGCGCTCCAGTGGATGTTGAGGATGGAGCGGAGACAACGCTGGTGGAAGCGTTCTAGGAGCCGTAGGTGGTGCCGGTAGAGGACCCATGATTCGGAGCCGAACAGGAGTGTGGGTATGACAACGGCTCTGTATACGCTTATCTTTGTGAGGTTTTTCAGTTGGTTGTTTTTCCAGACTCTTTTGTGTAGTCTTCCAAAGGCTCTATTTGCCTTGGCGAGTCTGTTGTCTATCTCATTGTCGATCCTTGCATCTGATGAAATGGTGCAGCCGAGATAGGTAAACTGGTTGACCGTTTTGAGTTTTGTGTGCCCAATGGAGATGTGGGGGGGCTGGTAGTCGTGGTGGGGAGCTGGCTGATGGAGGACCTCAGTTTTCTTCAGGCTGACTTCCAGGCCAAACATTTTGGCAGTTTCCGCAAAGCAGGACGTCAAGCGCTGAAGAGCTGGCTCTGAATGGGCAACTAAAGCGGCATCGTCTGCAAAGAGTAGTTCACGGACAAGTTTCTCTTGTGTCTTGGTGTGAGCTTGCAGGCGCCTCAGATTGAAGAGACTGCCATCCGTGCGGTACCGGATGTAAACAGCGTCTTCATTGTTGGGGTCTTTCATGGCTTGGTTCAGCATCATGCTGAAGAAGATTGAAAAGAGGGTTGGTGCGAGAACACAGCCTTGCTTCACGCCATTGTTAATGGAGAAAGGTTCAGAGAGCTCATTGCTGTATCTGACCCGACCTTGTTGGTTTTCGTGCAGTTGGATAATCATGTTGAGGAACTTTGGGGGACATCCGATGCGCTCTAGTATTTGCCAAAGCCCTTTCCTGCTCACGGTGTCGAAGGCTTTGGTGAGGTCAACAAAGGTGATGTAGAGTCCTTTGTTTTGTTCTCTGCACTTTTCTTGGAGCTGTCTGAGGGCAAAGACCATGTCAGTAGTTCCTCTGTTTGCGCGAAAGCCGCACTGTGATTCTGGGAGAATATTCTCGGCGACACTAGGTATTATTCTATTTAGTATGTTTATAAAGTTATGATATTTGTATATTTGTATATATGTTACAGTTTTTTCCTTTCTACATGAATCTTCTTCCATATGTTTTTCATTTCCCATTTAATTAGAGTGGGGTTAACTGGGTTAAGACATTATATTGTTAATAGTCATTAATAAATTTAGAGTTAAAATTTAACCCTTTTGAATTGCGTCTTCTGTGGCTGCTGGTTTGAGGCGTAATGTGCCCCACTGAGGTTTAACCCAATTTCTGACAGATTTAATCTTAATCCCCCTGAAAGCTAAAACCCTCCCTCCAGCCATATGTGAATATCTATCTATCTATCTATTTATTTATTTAATATTTATCATTTATGATCTTTTTTTGCTGTCTCATGGTGCATTGTGGTAACTTATTCTTGGTGTATCTTTCTTAGTTGTGCAGCTTCAACAAATAAGAATTTCAGTACATCTCTACAATATTCATATGCTTATGACAATGAACTCTCATTACATCACACAGTCAACTGCACTGTCTTCACATTCCTGACCTCCTTCTTTCCTAATGTTTTAAAAACTGCCTGCAGGATCTCAAATTCAAGTTTATTATCATCTGATTGTACATCTACAACCTGAAGCAACAGCCTCTCACCAGACCATGGTGCAATGCACAGTACTTAATGACCACACACATCAAAATAAACATTTAGAAATATTTGGGATGATTTTCACAGTTATAGGATACTATTCATTAGTCTCACAGCCTAAGGGAAGAAGTTACTCCCCAGCCAGGGAGTTCTTTTTTTTTCTTTTTTTAAATTTTATATTTTTTCACACTATGAATCATATTAATCAAAATACAGACAAACATTTCCCTCTTGAATATACACAGTAGCATTTTCTCCCCTTTCTCCCCCCCTACCTTCTCTCCCCCCTTCCCACTCCCCTCCAAACCCATTAAACGTTCAACATATACAATACAATAAACCCATTAAACAATGTCATCACACAATGAAAATAAACAAGAAAATTGTGTCATCTACTTTTACACACTGGGTCAGTTCATTTCGTTGTCTTCTCATTCTAACATTTTAGGGGGTGGAGGTCCGCGGTAGGACCTCTCTGTTGTGTTCCGTGTATGGTTCCCAAATTTGTTCAAATAATGTGACTTTATTTTTTAAATTATATGTTATTTTTTCCAATGGAATACATTTATTCATTTCCATGTACCATTGCTGTACTCTCAGGCTCTCTTCTGATTTCCAAGTTGACATTATACATTTTTTTGCTACAGCTAAGGCTATCATAATAAACCTTTTTTGCGCTTCATCCAGTTTGAGGCCTAATTCTTTACTTCTTATATTACTTAGAAGAAAGATCTCTGGATCTTTTGGTCTGTTGCTTTTTGTGATTTTATTTAATACCTGATTTAGATCTTCCCAAAACTTTTTCACTTTCTCACATGCCCAAATTGCATGCACTGTTGTTCCCATTTCCTCCTTACAGCGAAAACATCTATCTGATAATGTTGGATCCCATTTAATTAACTTTTGGGGCGTGATATATAACCTGTGTAACCAATTATACTGTATCATGTGTAACCTCGTATTTATTATATTTCTCATAGTTCTGGAGCATAACTTTTCCCATGTTTCATTTTTATCTTTATGTTCAGGTCTTTTTCCCACTTTTGTTTGGGTTTGTAGCTTATTTCATCATTTTCTTTCTCTTGCAGCTTGATGTCCATGTTAGTTATAAATCTTTTAATTATCATTGTGTCTGTAATCACATATTCAAAGCTGCTTCCTTCTGGTAACCTCAGCCTGCTTCCTAATTTGTCCTTCAAGTAGGTTTTCAGTTGGTGGTATGCAAACATTGTACCATGAGTTATACCATATTGCACTTCATTTGTTCAAAAGATAATAATTTATTTCCCAAAAATCAATTTCCTATTCTTTTAATTCCTTTTCTCTTCCATTCTCTAAAGGAAAAGTTATCTATTGTGAAAGGGATTAGCGGATTTTGCGTCAATAATAATTTTGGTAGTTGGCAATTTGTTTTTTCCTTTCTACATGAATCTTCTTCCATATGTTGAATAAATGGTGCAGTACTGGTGAACTTCCATGTTGCATCAGTTTTTCATCCCACTTATAAAATATATGTTCTGGTATCTTCTCTCCTATTTTATCTAGCTCTATCTTGGTCCAATCTGGTTTTTCCCTTGTTTGATAACAATCTGATAGATTCCTTAATTGTGCTGCTTGAAAATAATTTTTAAAGTTTGGTAGCTGCAAACCACCTTGTTTGTACCATTAATTTATCTAGCACTATCCTCTGTTTTCACCCCTTTCCATAAGAATTTCCTTATTATTCTCTTGAGTTCTTTGAAGAATTTCTCTGTTAAAGGGAATTGGTAACGATTGGAATAGGTATTGTATCCTTGGGATGATATTCATTTTAACACTATCAGTGTTAGTGGCAATTCTTTCCAAAGTTCTAAGTTATCCTGTAATTTCTTCATTAATGGCTGATAATTTAATTTGTATAGGTGGCCTAAATTATTATCTAATCTAATACCTAGTTATCGGATTGCTTGTGTTTGCCATTTAAATGGTGATTCTTTTTAAATTCTGTGTAATCCGCATTATTCATTGGCATCACTTCACTTTTATTTGTGTTGATCTTGTATCCCGATGTTTCTACATATTCCTTCAATTTCTTATGTAGTTCTTTTATTGATATTTCTGGTTCTGTTAAGTATACTATGATGTCATCTGCAAATAAACTGATTTTATATTCCTTCTCCTTTATTTTTATCTCTTTTATTATATTTTCTGTTCTTATCAGTTCTGCCAATGGTTCTATTGCTAAAGCGAACAGTGAGGGAGATAGTGGACATCCCTGCCTAGTTGACCTGCTTAATTTAAATTGGTTTGATATATATCCATTTACTGTCACCTTCGCCAATGGTCCCTTATATAAAGCTTTAATCGGTAGGTAGGTTGAACCTCTGTAATACTTTGAATAAATAATTCCATTCTACCCCATCAAAGGCTTTCTCTGTGTCTAAAGCAACAGCCACTGTTGGCTTCTTATTTCCTTGTACTGCATGGATTAAGTTAGTGAACTTACAGACATTGTCCGTTGTTCGTCTTTTCTTAATAAATCCAGTTTGATCTAGTTTTACTATTTTTGGTACACAGTTGGCCAATCTGTTTGCTAATAGATTTGCTATTATCTTATAATCTGAATTAAGTAGAGATATTAGTCGATATGATGCTGGTGTTAGTGGATCTTTCCCCAACTTTGGTATTACTGTAATTATTGCTGTTTTACATGAATCTGGCAAGTTTTGTGTTTCTTCTATCTGGTTCATTGCTTCCAGGAGAGGAGGAATGAATAACTCTTTAAATGTTTTATAGAATTCTATTGGGAGTCCATCCTCTCCAGGCGTTTTATTGTTCGGTAGCTTTTTTAATATATCCTGCATTTCTTCTATTTCAAATGATTTTATCAATTTGTTTTGCTCCTCTTCTTGCAATTTTGCTAGTTAAATTTTAGCTAAAAACTCATCTATTTTGTCTTCTTTCCCCTCGTTCTCAGTTCGGTATAATTGTTCATAGAATTCCTTAAAGTTTTCATTGATCTCTGTTGGGTTATATGTAATTTGTTTGTCCTTTTTCCTTGATGCCAATACAGTTCTTTTAGGTTGTTCTGTTTTAAGTTTCCAGGCTAGTATTTTGTGCGTTTTTTCTCCTAGCTCGTAATACTTCTGCTTTATTTTCATTATGTTCTTCTCCACCTTATACATTTGTAATGTTTCATATTTTATTTTTTTATCTGCCAATTCTCTTCTTTTTGTTGTATTTTTCCTTATTGCTAGTTCTTTTTCTGTACATTATTTCCCTTTCCAACTGTTCTATTTCCCAATTGTAGTCCTTTTTCATCTTAGTTACATAACTTATTATCTGCCCTCTAATGAAGGCTTTCATTGCATCCCATAATATAAATTTGATTCTGTATTTATTTCAAAGTACATTTTAATTTGGCATTCAATAAATTCTCTAAATTCCTGTCTTTTAAGTACCATGGAGTTTAATCTCCATCTATATGTTCTTGGTGGGATGTCCTCCAGTTCTATTGCTAATAACAGGGGTGAATGATCAGATAACAATCTAGCTTTATATTCTGTTTTCCTAACTCTCCCTTGGATATGGGCTGACAACAGGAACAGGTCAATCAAACAGGTCTACTCGAATGATATGAGTATTCCTTCTCCTTTGGGTGTTGCTTCCTCCATATATCCAAAAGTTGCATTTCCTGCATTGATTTAACCATAAATTTGGCTACTTCGTTCTTTTTGCTAGTCTTTTGTCCAGTTTTATCCACCTTTGGGTCCAAATTAAGGTTAAAATCCCCTCCTATCAATATATTCCCCTGCGTATCTGCAATCGCCAAGAAAATATCTTGCATAAACTTTTGATCCTCTTCATTAGGTGCATATATATTGACCAAATTCCAAAATTCTGAATATATCTGACACTTTATTATTACATACCTCCCTGCTGGATCTATTATTTCCTCCTCTATTTTGATTGGTACATTTTTATTGATTAATATAGCTAAACCTCTGGCTTTTGAATTATATGATGCTGTCGTTATGTGCCCTACCCAGTCTCTTCTTCATTTATTATGTTCCACTTCAGTTAGATGTGTTTGCTGCACGAATGCTATATCTATTTTTTTTCAGTAAATTTAATAGGCTCTTCCTTTTGATTTGGTATGTATTCCGTTAATATTTATAGTCATATAGTTCAACATGGCCATCTCATACTCTGTTTACACCTCATTTCCTCACCACCACCTTTCCCCTTTTCCCCATTTTCATCTCTCATTTTTCCTTTTTGAACTCAATGTATGACAACACTTCTAAAGCATAAAATACTTCAACCATTGCCACATCTAAAATTCCCTTAACCCCAAGTGTCGACCCCCTCTTTGAGTCACCCCTTGTCCCTTACCGGGCAACCACAACTCCCCTCTCCATTCAGATTGCGAACCTTTTCGCAAGTGTCAACTGATTTCACAGTGACTGCTATTCTCTTCCATCCAACCCCCTCCAGAAAAGACTTTTATCTTCACATTAAAACAAAGCTCACCCTCTTTTCTTCTCTTTTTTCCCCCTCTCCCTTATTTCCCTTTTCTTTCCCTTCTTTAGTTCTTACTTATACATTATTTTTACATCTTTATATGTAGTTTGTCATCGTTCTTTGTTCTTGTTACATCTCTTCATCTCTCCTTCTGTCCTGCAGGCATTCTGCAAATTCTCGTACTTTCTCCGGATCTGAGAACAGTCTGTTTTGCTCCCCCGAGATAACTATTTTAAGCACAGCTGGATATCTTAACATAAATTTATAGCCTTTTTTCCATAGGATCAATTTTGCTGTGTTAAACTCCTTCCTCTTCTTTAGGGGTTCAAAACTTATGTCTGGGTAAAAAAAAACAAATGTTTGACCCTTGTACTCCAATGGTTTTTTGTCTTCTCTAATTTTATTCCTTGGCCTCTCCAATACATTTTCTCTTGTTGTGTATCTCAGAAATTCTACTAAAACGGATCTTGGTTTTTGTTGTGACTGTGGTTTCAGGGCTAGTGTTCTGTGTGCCCTTTCTATTTCCATTCCTTCCTGTATTTCTGGCATTCCCAGGCCTTTTGGGCTCCATTCTTTTATAAATTCTTTCATATTTGTGCCTTCTTCTTCATCTTCCTTTAGGCTCACTATCTTTATATTGTTTTGCCTACTATAGTTTTCCATTATATCCATCTTCTGCGCTAACAACTCTTCTGACTCTTTAACTTTTTTGTCACTGTCTTCCAATTTTCTTCTTAAGTCATTCACTTCCATTTCTACAGCCATTTCTCATTCTTCCACATTTTCTAATCTTTTCCCTATTTCTGTTATGACCAGCTCTATTCTTCTGTACTTTTCATTTTTCTTTTCATTTCACTAAATTCTAATGTCAACCATTCTTTTAATGCTTTCATTTGTTCTTGAAAAATTTTTAAAATCTATGTACTGTCCATCTATTTTACCTTCTATTCCTCAGTGCAGAGCTTGGTGTTCTTCTTCTTCTTCTTCTTCTTCTGTGTCTGCTCTTGGGTTTGTGTCTTCTACTTCTCTTCCTTGTATCTGTGTCTCTTCTGACTTTCTTGTTGAGCTGCTTGCCTCAGTTTGTTTGGTGTTTTTTTTCATGGCTTCTTGTTGTTGGTCCACTTCTTCTGGGCTAGTTATCTGTTGGGCTTCCTGTTGCTGTTTTTTCTTTCTTATCACTCCCTTTCCCGTTGCTTTCCTCTTCTTTCAGCAAACAGCCCTGCTGTTGGGCATCTCTCAGCTGCTCATGCTGTGTACATTCACTCCATAGCTGGGCCCCCTCCTGTTGGTGTTTTCCTTTTCCTTGTTGTGCGCATTGCTCACTTTTCTGTTTAGCTCAGTGAGCCATTTTTGCAGTCCTGCATTCATGAGGTCACAACCTTGCAGGGTTTCCACTAACCTTGGGGAGCGGGCTCCTCTGTCCACGGCAGGTCCCTGCTTCTTCATGCAGGTAAGGCCTTCACCTTTCTCTTCCGGTGTCTTTCTTTCTTTTTTTCCCGTTGTTTTTGGTTTTTCTTGGGTGCCATTTTCTTTCTTTTCTCTACACCTTTATCTTTTATTTGTTGTGTTTTGTGTTTCTTGAGCTTTGAGTTTTCTTCACTTTATTTCCTCTTTTCTGGAGAGGGCTGGTATTCTCCTACCGGCCACTACTCCATCATGTGACTCCCCAGGCAGTTTTTATTTTGATGCTCCTGTAACTCCTTCTAGATCAGTGGTTCTCAATCTTTTTCTTTCCACTCACATCCCACTTTAAGTATTCCCTATGCCATAGCTGGTCTTTGATTAGTAAGGGATTGCTTAAGGTGGGATGTGAGTGGAAAGAAAAAGTTTGAAAACCACTGTTTTAATTGTACCTCATTGATTCATTATGTGCACTGTTTCATAACTCCAAAGGAAATGGGCCAATGACAATTTTTCTCAAGCAAATATTTCAGTAATAATTGGGTCTAGAGCAGTGTTTCCCAACCTTCCCTTCCCATTCACATCCCATCTTAAGCTATTCCTTACACTCAGAGCATCGATGGCATAGGGATTACTTAAAATGGGATGTGAGTGGAAAGGAAAATGTTGAGAACCACTGTTCTAGATGGTAGTGGGTTGAAGATACTGTGTGCTGGATCGAAAGGGTCTTTATAATTCCTTGAGCCCTATTTAGTCAGTGCTCCCAGTAAATGTAATCTATTGAGGAAAGGGAGACCTTGGTGATCTCGCCAATTCTGCAACCAATGTCCAGAACACTGACGTGGACCGCTACCTTTGTGTCAAACTATGTGGGCTGTGATTTGATGTTAATTCAAATAGTAAATTTCTTGACAAAGCCATCAATCTCAGGGGCAGTAGAAATGAATGCCACAGCTTAAATTACTAACAGAAATAATTTCCAGTTGAAATCTGCAATGGGTCCCTGATTCAAGTTGGAATGCTCCAACACTTTTGTTCCAGAAAGCATCTATTTTAATTCAATTGAAAAATTAAATTAAATGTTTTTAAATTTGGTGATAGAGCACTGTAACAGGCCCTTCAGATCCACAAGCCTGGGCTTCCCAAATATACAAGTTAACCTACAAGCCCAGTACATTCCACCTCCCCCCCCCCCCCACCCCAACTCCCAACTCCTTGGAATGGAGAGATGAACATTCAACCATAGTCCCCTATGCCCTATTGCTGAACTCTGTTTGGATGCAAAGATATTGGAGGAGATGTCCACCTTTCCCTTACCCCATCAACAGTAGAAGAAGCATCAGTACCCATCACTTGGCCTTGCACTTCACACAGTCATGGTTGATTACGGCATTGGAGGCATCCAAATGCAGAGAGTGAACACCGACTGTAGACACTGCAAGGCGGGGGGAAGGGGAAGACATGAAATGGTAGTATCACAAAATGCTGTTTAGATACAAAAAAAGTTCCAAATGTTTTGAAGCAGAAGATGGGCCTTATTTATCTGCCCCTCCCCTTCCTCCTCATCCACCCACCCCTCCTGACAGCTTTGTTCAAATGGGAAGAAAAGCAGCCTGATTAACCACAGCGTTATTGTGCCTGGGGGTAGTTGCTAATCCAGAGGAACAAATTGTATGTGGAAGTGGTGCTGTAAACGGGAAGTACTCCATGATTAACTGTGTGCCCTGAACACACAGTTCCTGTCATTACCTACATGCCCTTAATCAGTAAAGATTTGTTAAAGTCAGCAGAAGGCTATAGGCTGCTGTGGTTTCTCTAACAGATGTAGCAGGAGGTAATGGCTCCACATCTAACAAAGTTCCTCTCCAACAAAACCGCACGCTATCACCACCACCTACCTATCTGTCTGTGTACTTGGTCAAGACATTGCCTGGGAAGTACCCCCCCCCCCCACCCACCCACAAAGTCCAACCCTACCACTCACCTCCAGCATCGCCCCACCCCCTCACCAAAGCCTCTGCGGTACTTTCAGGATGATTTATTGTGTGGGCCAGATTGAGTGCAGAGCTAAGTGTTAGGGGACTGGGACATCTCCTAAAGCACTTTCCCACAGCTTAAATTACTAACAGAAATAATTTCCAATTGGAATCTGCAATGGGCCCCTGATTCAAGTTAGAAAGCCTCAACACTTTTGTTCCAGAAGGCATCTATTTTAATTCAATTGCAAAATTAAATTAAATGTTTTTAAAATTGGTGATAGAGCACTGTAACAGGTCCTTCAGGCCCACAAGCCTGGGCTTTTCAAATAGACAAGTTAACCTACAAGCCCAGTACATTTTGGAGTAATTCTGAGTTATCTCCCAGTTACTGACAACATATTCCAATGCCTTTTTCCAACCGAGACATCTTCCAGTGGCAAGGTGTGTACTGAACTGGGGAAAGGGGATTGGTAATGAAATGTATTCTGGCCAGTTCCTTTAGGATTTTAATCTTTGTGAGGCTTATTCCATTATTTATTTAACTTTATGATATATTGATCATATTAAATTGGAAAAACAGCCTAACTTTGTCAACCTCAAGCAAATGCCGCCGAACCAATTGTGTGGCAAAACAATATTTATTATCTATCTTTTGCATTTCTTTTCTTCTTAATTTAATTTAATGTATACTAATGTAGTCATTTTTTTTTAACCAAGTACCTGTTTGGCAGCAGGTAAGTAAAAATTTCAGTTCACATGTTCATTGTACAACGTGTATGACAATAAACTTGTCATCATTATTAAATGGGCAGATTTGAAAATAGTTTCTTCATAAAATGTATTCAGGCCCTGAGGGAAAAATATTATTAATACCAGAAATGGGCAGTGCAGAAGTCATCATTCACATCCTCAGCAGTCTCTTCTGATTTAAATCCTGAGCTTACAAAAGCGATACTAGTGGGGTGATGGTGTTACTGTGATAACACTGTAGATAGAGCAGGCAATAAAACTAACTGTACAATCCCACAGCCAGTACATCCAGTGAAAGCTCTACAGCCCTGACACACATGATCATGAGTGGTCTTGGAAAATTAAGCAGCTAATGGAGCTCCCAGAACATTTCAACTACCAATGGGTCTCCCTAAACTCAGGCTATAGAATTCATAACCTCATTCAGCCAGGAGTGTGAGTGGATGGTCCATCTCTGCTTCGTGCTGAGATGCCCACCTTGCAGAAGCCACTCTGCAGCCAGTTTGATGAACTGTGGTATTTGAAGGAAAATCCAGATGTTGGTGCTAAGTTGCTCATGGGGAGAGAAGGAAATTAGAAATAGATGGGAAGCCAGAATTAAACTGTTATTTGGTAACCAGCCCAACTTTGTTAATCTGCTTCAATAATTTGTCAAATTAATTTTCAAATAAGTCCCCCTTTGATTGCACTGGATAACAATTTTTTTCAAAAGGCTTGCTTCCTGAAAAAAAAAGAGGATTGTGATAGACAACTTCAAGATGAAAGCAAGGATAATTTCAGATTTGCTGTATCTTGTAGGAAGTTGGAGAAATATTAAATTAACTTTTATTGAATTTAGCATGTTTAATTGCATTGAAACATTGAGTTAGTACAACTGACTTAAAAACGTTTTGCCCGCTGATTTTCATTTGTACTCAGCATTTGATGCCTCTCGTCCAACAATAGTTGGCCAGCATTGATGAATTCCATCTGCCCTGATTCCACTTTTCCATGGTCGCAATGTCCTGATGAAACCTTTCACCATGTTCATTACCAACTGCACTGAGATCAGCAGGGAAGACGTCCAAGTGCAAATACAGAAAATGAATTTTCAATGACATGCTATGGTTTGTTTGATTGAAGTAGACTTAGAATATGACTGGAAATCTCCAAAAGAAGTTACATCAAAAAATATGGTCCATATTAGGAAAGTTTTAAGATAATTTTCGTGATCAGCGTCCCAAAATCCATAAAATGAACACAAAAGTGATCAAGAAGCCAATTCTTTGTGGTCCAGTTTTATTGGCGAAAATGCTCTCAACATCATGAAGACCAAAGAACTTATTTGTAGATTTTAGGAATAAAGAGACCGAGGAATCACACGCCTCTTTTGATTGAGAGAAATGAAGTGGAATTCAAGTTCCTGGGAGTCCATGTTCCAGAATACCTTTCTTGGAGCCAGCAACTCAACCTGAGGCTTTTGGGAAGAAGGCACACCAACAATCCTACTTAACAAGGAATCTGAGTAGATTTGGGAAGTCATCAGATAGGCAATCAAACTTCGGCAGGTGCACTGTGGAAAATAGATTGGCTGACTGTATCACAGCCTGTTTTGGGAATTCGACTGCAGAAACATCTCAGGTTCTGACCTCCCATCAATGGTAGACATCTATGTGAAGTGCTGCCTGAAGAAGGCAGCCAACATCATAAAGGACCTCCACTATCCTGGTCACAACTGCTTCAAGACCATGTCCTTTCACCAGCTATCAGGCTCTTGAACCTCCCCTTATTATACTAATGAGGGACTGCCCTGACACCACAAAATGACTGCCTACACCAATATAAGTTTTCTTTCATGTACTAGGATTACTGTGAATTTTTATTATTTATTTTATATATTTATTGTCTAATTTAATTCAGTTTTTTTTTCTCTACCAACACCCTGCCAGCTGCAGCAAATAAGACTTTTGTACATATGTACAATGTATAAATATATTATCATAATATTATTAAGCTCGACATTTGAGTTTGAATCCAGTACTTGTGTTCAGAAGGTGTCCTGCTGTACAGCATAGCTGGAACAGCTGCTACCTGAACTCTTGTTACCCTCTAATATCCCTGATGGGTTTCATTGTTGAGCACCCACTGCCCCTGGAATTGGGGGCGTCTGAGTCCTGAGCACAAGGGGCATGTTACCGATGAGCTCCAAGCTGGTCCCACTAACCCTGCCCATGGACAAGCAGCATCAATAATAGTGCCAGAGATGTATTTTGGTTAATATGGTTCATAGTGTGAAAAATAAAAAAATAAAAAAAACAAAACCTACAAATTCCAATGAAAATCCAAATGTAAACATGGAAAATTAAAAATGGAAAACTATTCATTTATTCTTTAAAAAATCATTGATGTTATTTTATTCCTAATTTTTTAATGATTCACTCAAGTTGGACTGTCCTCTGTAAAACAAAATGGTGCCAGAGCCTCAGTGGCACAGACATACATTGTGCTCAACACACCTTACTGATGCAGACACTGTGCTACATCGTGCCTCACTGGCACATACACTGTGCTACATTGTGTCTCACTGGTGCAGACACTGTGCTACATCGTGCCTCACTGCCACATACACTGTGCTACATTGTGTCTCACTGGTGCAGACACTGTGCTACATCGTGCCTCACTGGCACATACACTGTGCTACATTGTGTCTCACTGGTGCAGACACTGTGCTACATTGTGTCTCACTGGTGCAGACACTGTGCTACATCGTGCCTCACTGCCACATACACTGAGCTACATCGTGCCTCACTGCCACATACACTCTGCTACATTGTGTCTCACTGGTGCAGACACTGTGCTACATCGTGCCTCACTGGCACATACACTGTGCTACATTGTGTCTCACTGTGCTACATCGTGCCTCACTGCCACATACACTGTGCTACATCGTGTCTCACTGGTGCAGACACTGTGCTACATCGTGCCTCACTGGCACATACACTGTGCTACATTGTGTCTCACTGGTGCAGACACTGTGCTACATCGTGCCTCACTGGCACATACACTGTGCTACATTGTGTCTCACTGGTGCAGACACTGTGCTACATCGTGCCTCACTGGCAAATACACTGTGCTACATTGTGTCTCACTGGTGCAGACACTGTGCTACATCGTGCCTCACTGGCACATACACTGTGCTACATTGTGTCTCACTGGTGCAGACACTGTGCTACATCGTGCCTCACTGGCACATACACTGTGCTACATTGTGTCTCACTGGTGCAGACACTGTGCTACATCGTGCCTCACTGCCACATACACTGAGCTACATCGTGCCTCACTGCCACATACACTGAGCTACATTGTGTCTCACTACCACATACACTGAGCTACATCGTGCCACACTGCCACATACACTGTGCTATATGGCACCTCACTAGTACAGACACTGTACTACACTGCACCTCACTGGCACAGACATACAATGTGCTACACTGCACCTCACTGGTACAGACATACACTGTGGTACACTGCACCTCACTGGTACGGACATACACTGTGCTACACTGCACCTCACTGGCACAGACATACACTGTGCTACACTGCACCTCACTGGTACAAACATACACTGTACTACACCAGATCTCACTGGTACAGACATGCACTGTGGTACACTGCACCTCACTGGCACAGACATACACTGTGCTACACTGCACCTCACTGGTACAGACATACACTGTGCTACACTGCACCTCACTGGCACAGACATACAATGTGCTACACTGCACCTCACTGGTACAGACATACACTGTGGTACACTGCACCTCACTGGTACGGACATACACTGTGCTACACTGCAACTCACTGGCACAGACATACACTGTGCTACACTGCACCTCACTGGTACAAACATACACTGTACTACACCAGATCTCACTGGTACAGACATGCACTGTGGTATACTGCACCTCACTGGTACAGACATTCACTGTGGTACACTGCACCTCACTAGTACAGACATACACTGTGCTACACTGCACCTCACTGGTACAGACATACACTGTGCTACACTGCATCTCACTGGTACAGACATACACTGTACTACACTGCACCTCACTGGTACAGACATACACTGTACTACACCAGACCTCACTGGCACAGACATACACTGTGCTACACTGCACCTCACTGGTACAAACATACACTGTACTACACCAGATCTCACTGGTACAGACATACACTGTGGTACACTGCACCTCACTGGCACAGACATACACTGTGCTACACTGCACCTCACTGGTACAGACATACACTGTGCTACACTGCACCTCACTGGTACAGACATACACTGTTCTACACTACACCTCACTGGTACAGACATACACTGTGCTACACCAGACCTCACTGGTACAGACATACACTGTACTACACCAGACCTCACTGGTACAGACATACACTGTGCTACACTGCACCTCACTGGTACAGACATACACTGTACTACACCAGACCTCACTGGTACAGACATACACTGTGGTACACTGCACCTCACTGGCACAGACATACACTGTGCTACACTGCACCTCACTGGTACAGACATACACTGTGCTACACTGCACCTCACTGATACAGACATACACTGTACTACACCAGACCTCACTGGTACAGACATACACTGTGGTACACTGCACCTCACTGGCACAGACATACACTGTGCTACACTGCACCTCACTGGTACAGACATACACTGTGCTACACTGCACCTCACTGGTACAGACATACACTGTACAACACCAGACCTCACTGGTACTGACATACACTGTGCTACACAGCACCTCACTGGTACAGGCATACACTGTGCTACACTGCACCTCACTGGTACAGACATACACTGTACTACACCAGACCTCACTGGTACAGACATACACTGTGGTACACTGCACCTCACTGGCACAGACATACACTATGCTACACTGCACCTCACTGGTACAGACATACCTGTGGTACACTGCACCTCACTGGCACAGACATACACTGTGCTACACTGCATCTCACTGGTACAGACATACACTGTGGTACACTGCACCTCACTGGCACAGACATACACTGTGGTACACTGCACCTCACTGGTACAGACATACACTGTGCTACACTGCACCTCACTGGTACAGACATACACTGTACTACACCAGACCTCACTGGTACAGACATACACTGTGGTACACTGCACCTCACTGGTACAGGCATACACTGTGCTACACTGCACCTCACTGGTACAGACATACACTGTACTACACCAGACCTCACTGGTACAGACATACAATGTGGTACACTGCACCTCACTGGCACAGACATACACTGTGCTACACTGCACCTCACTGGTACAGACATACACTGTGGTACACTGCACCTCACTGGCACAGACATACACTGTGCTACACTGCATCTCACTGGTACAGACATACACTGTGGTACACTGCACCTCACTGGCACAGACATACACTGTGGTACACTGCACCTCACTGGTACAGACATACACTGTGCTACACTGCACCTCACTGGTACAGACATACACTGTGCTACACTGCACCTCACTGGTACAGACATACACTGTACTACACCAGACCTCACTGGTACAGACATACACTGTGGTACACTGCACCTCACTGGCACAGACATACACTGTGCTACACTGCACCTCACTAGTACAGACATACACTGTGCTACACTGCACCTCACTGGTACAGACATACACTGTGGTACACTGCACCTCACTGGCACAGACATACACTGTGGTACACTGCACCTCACTGGTACAGACATACACTGTGCTACACTGCACCTCACTAGTACAGACATACACTGTGCTACACTGCACCTCACTGGTACAGACATACACTGTACTACACCAGACCTCACTGGTACAGACATACACTGTGGTACACTGCACCTCACTGGCACAGACATACACTGTGCTACACTGCACCTCACTAGTACAGACATACACTGTGCTACACTGCACCTCACTGGTACAGACATACACTGTGGTACACTGCACCTCACTGGTACAGACATACACTGTGGTACACTGCACCTCACTGGTACAGACATACACTGTGGTACACTGCACCTCACTGGTACAGACATACACTGTACTACACCAGACCTCACTGGTACAGACATACACTGTACTACACTGCACCTCACTGGTACAGATATACACTGTACTACACCAGACCTCACTGGTACAGACATACACTGTGCTACACTGCACCTCACTGGTACAGACATACACTGTGCTACACTGCACCTCACTGGTACAGACATACACTGTGCTACACTGCACCTCACTGGTACAGACATACACTGTGCTACACTGCACCTCACTGGTACAGACATACACTGTGGTACACTGCACCTCACTGGCACAGACATACACTGTACTACACCAGACCTCACTGGTACAGACATACACTGTGGTACACTGCACCTCACTGGCACAGACATACACTGTGGTATACTGCACCTCACTGGTACAGACATTCACTGTGGTACACTGCACCTCACTAGTACAGACATACACTGTGCTACACTGCACCTCACTGGTACAGACATACACTGTGCTACACTGCATCTCACTGGTACAGACATACACTGTACTACACTGCACCTCACTGGTACAGACATACACTGTACTACACCAGACCTCACTGGTACAGACATACACTGTGCTACACTTCACCTCACTGGTACAGATATACACTGTGCTACACTGCACCTCACTGGTACAGACATACACTGTGCTACACTGCACCTCACTGGTACAGACATACACTGTACTACACCAGACCTCACTGGTACAGACATACACTGTGGTACACTGCACCTCACTGGCACAGACATACACTGTGCTACACTGCACCTCACTAGTACAGACATACACTGTGCTACACTGCACCTCACTGGTACAGACATACACTGTGGTACACTGCACCTCACTGGTACAGACATACACTGTGGTACACTGCACCTCACTGGTACAGACATACACTGTGGTACACTGCACCTCACTGGTACAGACATACACTGTACTACACCAGACCTCACTGGTACAGACATACACTGTACTACACTGCACCTCACTGGTACAGATATACACTGTACTACACCAGACCTCACTGGTACAGACATACACTGTGCTACACTGCACCTCACTGGTACAGACATACACTGTGCTACACTGCACCTCACTGGTACAGACATACACTGTGCTACACTGCACCTCACTGGTACAGACATACACTGTGGTACACTGCACCTCACTGGCACAGACATACACTGTACTACACCAGACCTCACTGGTACAGACATACACTGTGGTACACTGCACCTCACTGGCACAGACATACACTGTGGTATACTGCACCTCACTGGTACAGACATTCACTGTGGTACACTGCACCTCACTAGTACAGACATACACTGTGCTACACTGCACCTCACTGGTACAGACATACACTGTGCTACACTGCATCTCACTGGTACAGACATACACTGTACTACACTGCACCTCACTGGTACAGACATACACTGTACTACACCAGACCTCACTGGTACAGACATACACTGTGCTACACTTCACCTCACTGGTACAGATATACACTGTACTACACCAGACCTCACTAGTACAGACATACACTGTGCTACACTGCACCTCACTGGTACAGACATACACTGTGCTACACTGCACCTCACTGGTACAGGCATACACTGTGCTACACTGCACCTCACTGGTACAGACATACACTGTGGTACACTGCACCTCACTGGCACAGACATACACTGTGGTATACTGCACCTCACTGGTACAGACATTCAGTGTGGTACACTGCACCTCACTAGTACAGACATACACTGTGCTACACTGCACCTCACTGGTACAGACATACACTGTGCTACACTGCACCTCACTGGTACAGACATACACTGTGGCACACTGCACCTCACTGGTACAGACATACACTGTACTACACCTGACCTCACTGGTACAGACATACACTGTACTACACTGCACCTCACTGGTACAGATATACACTGTACTACACCAGACCTCACTGGTACAGACATACACTGTGCTACACTGCACATCACTGGTACAGACATACACTGTGCTACACTGCACCTCACTGGTACAGACATAGACTGTACTACACCAGACCTCACTAGTACAGACATACACTGTGCTACACTGCACCTCACTGGTACAGACATACACTGTGCTACACTGCACCTCACTGGTACAGACATACACTGTACTACACCAGACCTCACTGGTACAGACATACACTGTGGTACACTGCACCTCACTGGCACAGACATACGCTGTACTACACTGCACCTCACTGGTACAGGTATACACTGTTCTACCACTGCCTCCCCTCGTGGAGGAAGAGAAGATGAGTGAATTTGTTCAATACAATAATTCTTGGGATGGTCAGGAGCATCAACTGTTTTTGTTTTCATACACTCAGGCTAGTGAGGTAGATGGGAATCCAGGCACAGTCACAGCTCTGACTCAGCACTGCCACACAAGGAACTTGCAGGAGAGGCTGGGCCAAGTGCCAGCGCTCACCATGTGAGGGATTGGGACCATGTGCTCCATTAACTCCTTGACTGCTTGAACCCATCAGAAGCACATGTTTTGTGGCTGATTTAGATGGAGCCAGCTCAAGTGGAATGGAATTTCAAACTCATCATGGGAATTGGTCTACAAAGACTAGGATCGCCCTCTTAGTTATAGAGAGTCGTGGTCAGACTCTGCACCACATCAGGGAGGATACATTGTCTTTTGGCATAAACAAACCAGCTCAGTATCAGGGCTGAATTGGTTAAATCATGATTGCAGGTCAGATAAGCTGTGTTTATATTGACATGAGTACTATATGCAAACTGGAGTTGTGATGCTATCTCAGTGTATGAAATGATTTTGATCAGATAGATCAGAGAAACTGACACAAGAATGGATTTGTTGATCATGTCTTTTATGCACTTTACAATTGGATTGTAGATGGAAATCAAGTGTGATGTGTAACTGGGGCCTCAGAATGTGTTTGTGCAGAACACAGCTATTGATGGAGCCCAGAGGGATTGAAGGTGTGGCTTAAATCCTTGGGAAAGGCACTACTGGCATGTCACCTGTGCACTGATTCATGGAGCACAGGTCTCATGATCAATGAAGCAGGAGGAAGACATTTAGGAATCAGATGGCAGTGGGGAAGAAGCTGTCCTTGTGCCACTGAGTAGTTTACCGATGGTAGCAGAGTGAAAAGGGCATGGCCTGGGTGGTGGGAGTCTTTGAGGATAGAGGCTGCTTTTCTAAAAATCTGCCTCATGTAGATGTCCTCGATGGAGTGAAGTCTGGTGCCTGTGATGTCGCAGGCCGAGTTAACAACCCTTTGGCATTTATTTTTGTCCTGAGAGTTGGCGCCTCCATGCCAGGCAATGGTGCACCCAGCCAGAATGCTCTCCACAGTACACCTGTAGAAGTTTTCAAGAGTCTTCGGTGACATATTAAATCTCCTCAGACATCTCTCAAAGTATAGCCACTGGCAAGCCTTCTTCGTGATCACATCAACATGGGATGTAATACTCCAGGCAATCCAAGGTACTATACTGTTTCTTCTTTCCTAATACTATTTTAGTTTTACTATATATATTACATATATATTCTTTTTCTTATTTGGGAGGGTGGGATTGGGATAGGGAGGGAAGGGGAGGGGATATAACCATCATGTAACAAATGAATTTCTCTTCAATTTAAACACTTATGGTATTGTACAATGACATCAATTACATGTATGGAAACATTTTTTAATAAAATATTCAGGACAGATCCTCAGAGATGTTGACACACAGGAATTTGAAGTTCTTGACCCTCTCCACTACTAAGCCCTCAATGAAGACTGGGTCATATTCCCCTGACTTCCTCCTGAAGTCCACAATCATCTCCTTGGTTTTGCTGACAATGAGCGCAAGGTTGTTGTCATTGCACCATTCAATGAGCTGATCCATCTCCCTCCTGTACACTTCCTCGTTGCCATTTGTGACTTTGCCAACAACTGTGATGTCATCAGTGAACATAGATGACATTGGAAATGTGCCTTGAAATAACAGGACAGTTGATTTTATTGTAATATTCCTGCCAACCCTTGTTAACCTTTACTTCTCAAGGATCTATCCAGCTCTGCCTTAAAATTCATTGAACAACTCTGCTTCATTTGCTTTTGAGAAAGAGATTTTTAGAGAGAAAAGGGCATCCCCTTATTTTAAACAGTGCCCTCCCACCTAGTTCTAGATTCTCCCACAAGAGAATCAACACCCGCCCTATTAATGACCTCACTGGTAGCCTCATGATTAAATCTTACATTTAGTTTGAGTGAGAGAGAGAGAGAAATAGGTCCAGGAAAGCTTATATAAATTTAAATGAGAGCACTCATGGGGGCATGAAAGAGTTACAATGACAGACATTTTAAGAGGATTTTTTAGAATCCACAGCATAGACAAATTCCATAAAGAAAAAGAGATTCCAGGTGGGTGTACACTACCGGTCATTAATCCAGAATTAAACATAGCATCAAACTTAAAAAAGGTGCTCTTGACAGGAGACAGGTTGGAAAGTTAAAAAAAAAACAGCAAAGAATAACTAAAAGATTCATAATGAAGGAAAATTAGAGTATAAAGTAAAGCAAGCCAGAAATGAAAAAAATAAATATATATATTTAAAATAAAAAGTGTTAACAAGCTGAATGTTAGAGAATTAATAAGGAAAAACAAGGCAAATAAATTAATTTTTAAAAATAATTAAATTTAGACATACAGCACAGTAACAGGTCATTTCGGCCCATGAGTCCGAGCTGTCCAATTTACACCCCCGGTACATTTTGAATGGTGGAAGGAAACTGGAGCCCCGGCAAAAGCCCACACAGTCTTGGGGAGAATGCACTAACTCCTTATAGACAGCATGGGATTCAAACCCTGGTCCTGTCCTGATTGCTGGCGCTGTAAAGGCGTTGCGCTAACTGCTATGCCAACTGGGCTGCCCAAATAAACAGGTATTTTGTACGAGCCTACATTGGAGGGGACTCAAGTAACACATCCCTTAACTGGGAATCAGAAAAGAGAGAGGAACTCAGGAAAACTACCATTACCAGGAAAGTGGTGTGAGCTAAGTTTTGGATTCCATGGATTCTGATGGACTTCATCCTTGGGTCTGGAAAGAACTAGTTTGTGGGATAGTTGAGAATGGATTTAATTTTCTAAATTCAGGAAATGTTCCATTAGATTGGTAAAAGCAAATGGAGCTCCTTTCATTCAAGAAGGAAATGAGACAGGAAACTAGAGGCCAATTCACAGATGTTATTAAGTATTATAAAAGTTGCTATAATAGGGAACTCTAAAAAAAATCAGGACAATCTAGCAAAGTCAATACGATATTATGAAAAGGAAATCACATTTGACCAGTTTATGGGAATTCTTTAGAAGGGGTAGTTTGTGCCTCACAAGCATAATTGAGTTTTTTGAGGAAGTGACAAAAATTGATAAAGATAGGGTGGTAGATGTGGTGTATATGGATTTTGGTAAAGCATTTGATAAGGTTACCCATGGTAGACTCATTCAGATCACAGGATCCTTGGAATCTTGGCTGTGTGGATTCAGAATTGGCTAGCCTGCAGAAGGTAGAGAATAGTAGTAGTAGATGGAACGTATTCAGCCTGGAGGTCAGTGAATAGTGGAGCTCTTTATGATTTTTATAAATGACCTGGATGAAGAAGTAAAGGGATGGGTCAGTAAGTTTGCAGTGTTATGGATAGTGGAGGTTAGAGGTGTTTTGGATAGTGGTGACGATGGTTGGTTATCACAGGATATAGACAGGATGCAGAGTTGAGAGGAAAAGAAGCAGATGGATATCAATCCGACTAAGTGTGAAGTGATGCATTTCGGAGGGTCAAACTTGAAGGCAGAATACATGGTTAATGGCAGGATTCTTAAGTGCGTGAGGTAGGGAAGGTTTAGTTTGTTGAGTAAGTTTATATCGGTCAGCACAACATCATATAACCACAGTATGTTCCATGTTATGAGGTTTGTAGGTTAATTGATCACAAGGGTGCATTTTGTCAGTGTGGTCCAGAAGGGCCTGCCACCATGCTGTATCTTTATGATATCTCGAAGTGGCATGCGCTGTGAATGAAGGGAAGTTGATGGATGTACCATACTTATATTTTCAGAAGGCATCTGATAAGGTGTGGCATCAATTGTTAATGCAGAAATAAAAACGTAGAGAAGAGGAGGTATTACGTTGGAATATATGTAAAATTGGACTGGCCCACAGGAAGTTGTTTTAATGGCTCTCAACAGGTTGACCAAGTGGTTTGCTACAAGGATTGGTGCTGGGGCCTCCAACGACAGGGGTGAAGGCATCATAGGTTATGGTGTGAAATTTGACAATGGTGCAAAGTTAGTTGAGAAAGTAAATTGTGAGAGAACACAAAAAGGCAGGCTAAATGGGGGAGAGGGGGTCAAGAATCTTGAAAATGGAGTATAATGTGGGAAAATGTGAAATTGTTCATTTTAATATAAGAAATTAAAAGCACGCTACAGGATTTAAATATTGAGAGGTTAAAGAGACCTGAGATGCACAGATATCTAGATTAATCTAACCCATGATTTGTGGAAGGCTAATATGCAAGTCTAGCAAATAATTAGGGAAGTTTGACAGACTCTCATTGAGAGTGGAAAGCAGAATGAAGACTGAAGGGGAAGGTTGTGCTTTAGTTATATCGGGTGTTGGTGACACCACTCCTGGAGTACTGTGGACAGTACTGGTTTCCTTGTCATTTATGTTAATGAAGCATGAGGATATGTTGGACATGCGAGGCTTGAGCTTAGAAAAGTGAGGGAGTTAATTAAAACATATAAAATGCTGCCTGGTCTTTGGCAAATGGATATGGAGATGATGTTTTTACTTCTGAAGGATCATGGAGTTCCTGTTTAAAAATAAGGGATCACTAATAGATGAGATTTTTAAAAAATCCATCATGAGTTGTACCTGGCATGGTTCCTGTATGCAGAATCTTGGCATTGACACTCCAGCCCAGCATAATAGACTGACAGGACATGGAAAGTGATATTGAGATGCCTGTGGTCTTCGAATTTCACCACTTCATAACTTACTAAGTGAAGAAATAGCGGAAAGAAATAGCAGAAAGTAAATAGATAAAAATATGAAAGTTTAAAATTGGTGCTCCTCTAGCCATCAGTTCACCAATCCACATAACGTGCAGTCTCAAGCAAGGAACATCTTCACTTATCCAATTCCCATGGTGGTCACTGTTGGGGGGGGGGGGGGGGGGGTTTACTGTACATGACAAATTAACTCTTCTTTCATTCATTCGCAGTTAGTAGAGCTGAGGGGAACGTTGAAATATCTGTGACAGATGAAACAAGATACTCTAGAACCAAGAGTTATGACCGCTACTGACCAGCCAGCAGACCTCTGTAAAGATTTTAACATTGTCATACCACCATGCCTTTTCCTATATGCATTGACGAAGGGATTTTTGTGTTTTTTTTTGTTTTTTTTTCTTATTTAATTGGACTTTTACAGAGGGAAGGAGGGGTGGAGGGATGGGTTTCCTTGACATTTTGTATTTTGTATGGTTGTTGATTGTTAAATATATTTAAAGTGATAAATATTACAAAAAAAGCCCCATTTCTACATTTTTTACTGGCATCTGATCCATTACCTTCTTTGTATGCCCTGTGCTATGGTCTAGCCCTTCATGTGCTAGAAAAGATAGTTTAGGTCACACCTGTAGTGCCATGTTCCTTGTTGCCTCAGGGAGGATATTATAGCCTTGAGGTACACATTGGCTGCGGTATCAGCTGAACTTGAACCCCATTGCATATTAATAAGGATGACACAGTTGTGGTGTTAGACAGAAGACCCTTTCAAGCAAGGAAAATGCCTGACTGTGAAGGTGCAGGTTCTCCGCCCTTACGCTGAGAGACTTACCTTTCTGAATGCGCCGTGGCCTGCTCCGAGGCATTAAATGCAACCCTTCTCGGTGAAGGATAATCATGAATGTACAGCTACTGCAAGCGGCTGGTTAGGGGCGGGCTGATGGCAACATCAGCCCATGACCCATCCCCTCCATGACACCCTTAAGGCAGGGTGATGGGCAGGAGCCATCAGGGTAGTGGGGGCCAGCGGGAGCTGTCAGGGCAGCGGTGGCCAGTGGGAGCCACTAGGGGCCAGTGGGAGCTGTCAGGGCAGGGGCAGTCGGAGGGGTCGTCGGGGCAGTCAGTGCAGGCTGTGACCGCCTCACTTGGCCGCTTCTGCCTTCTGGGCCACTCTCTGTGGCTCAAAATGTGGCAGAGCAATGACCGTCTTCCCTACCTATAATCCCCCTTGCAGATGGATCTGTTCTGGGAAACACAGAGCGGTTCCAGTTACATGGGGGATTGTGGGTAGGGATAACGACAATTGGTCTGCTGCATATTTATGATGGGTGGCACTACGGCACCAGTTTCCTCACTTCCATCGGCTCCAGAGGGCGCTATGAGGCGGTGCTCATCATGGATGCGACGCTGGAGCAGCCTTTTAGGGCTGCTCTATGAGAGGTAAGTTTTATGCTTTCCCTCCACGCTTGTAGCCAGCTTTCAGGTGGAGGCCTGGCATGAAATGACCTGGACCCAAGTCTTATAGCCTGAATACAGAAGCCTAATAGCCTGAATATGTATGAGATTGTCCGATCTCAGTAGCTAAAGCAGGTTCAGGCCTGGTCAGTACTTGGAGGGGAGACTTCCTAAGAACACCAGGTGCTGTAGGTTTCTGTGAGGGGCACTGGACAAAGTGGTGTCTCTCTGTCTGCCTTACGGTAAATAAAAGTTAAGGAATTTCATGTAAGATACATTCTAAATGTAGTATTATGTGACAATAGTGGAACATTTACCTTTTCTTTACTATTTCCTTTGCAGGAAAGCAAGAAAACATTCTTAAAATGAGAGCAGGAACCCCACCCTATAGACAGGCTACTGGAAATATTCAGGACTAAACTTGCTAGATTTTTGATCAGGAAGTGTTATTGTGCCACATCAGGCTGACAGAATAACACTGTAGTACAGACAGGCCATAAGTGAGTGGCAGAATAGCTTTGATCCTCCAGAGTTCCATAAGACCATAAGAAGCAGAAATAGGCTATTCAGGGATATTCAGCCCATCAATTATGTCCTGCCATTTAAACCAGAACAATTTCTGAATTTAAATAAAGGGAATTATGATGGTATGAGATGGGAGTTGAGTAAGATTGATTGGGTGGTGTTTATGGGGGAGTTGACTGTGGATAAACAATGGAAAGCATTCACAGATCTAATGGAGAAATTGCAAAAATCGTTTATACCGGTTTGGCATAAAAATAAACCAAAAAAGGTGACTCAACCGTGGATAACAAGGGAAATTAGAGACAGCATTAGGTCCAAAGAGAGAGCATATCAATTGGCCAAAAAAAGTTCCACAACCGAAGACTGGGAGCAGTTCAAGATGCACCAAAGGAGGACAAAGGGATTAATCAAGAGGGCAAAAATAAATTACGAAAGTAAGCTTGCGGCAAATATAAAAACCGACTGCAAACGCTTTTATAAATATGTCAAGAGGAAAAGATTGGTGAAATCCAGAGTAGGTCCTTTGCAGTCGGAATCAGGGGAATATATAATGGGGAATAAGGAAATGGCAGACCAATTAAATTCTTACTTTAGTTCTGTTTTTACAAGAGAGGATACAAATAACCTCACAAGGATGTTGGGAAACATAGAGACTAATGCAAGGGAGGAACTGAAAGAAATCAGTATCTCTAAGGACATAGTCTTGGGGAAATTGATGGGATTGAAGGCAGATAAATCCCAAGGGCCTGATAATCTACATCCTAGGGTACTTAAGGAAGTGGCCATTCAGATAGCAGATGCTTTAAGAATTATTTTCCAGAACTCGATAGACTCAGGATCAGTACCCATGGATTGGAGGGTAGCTAATGTTACCCCACTATTTAAAAAGGGGGGCAGAGAAAAAGTGGGGAATTATAGGCCAGTGAGCCTTACATCAGTAGTGGGCAAAATGATGGAATCCATTATTAAGGATGGAATAGCGGAGCATATGACTAGCAGAGAAGGGATCGGACAGAGTCAACATGGATTTACAAAAGGTAAATCATGCTTGACAAATCTATTGGAATTCTTTGAGATGGTGACAGGTAAAATAGATGGGGGAGAGCCAGTGGATGTGGTGTACCTGGACTTCCAAAAGGCCTTCGATAAGATCCCGCATAAATGACTGGCTTCCAAAATCAAGGCTCATGGGATTGGGGGCAAAGTATTGATATGGATTGAGAACTGGCTGGCAGGTAGAAGACAGAGAGTTGGGATAAATGGCTCATTTTCTGAGTGGCAGGCGGTGACCAGTGGGGTGCAACAGGGATCTGTACTGGGACCCCAGCTGTTCACAATTTACATTAATGATCTGGATGAGGGGATTGGATGTAATATCTCCAAATTTGCAGATGACACTAAGCTAGGAGGGGTTGTGTGCACGGAAGAGGGGGTCAGGAAGCTCCAGTGTGATTTGGATAAATTGAGGGACTGGGCAGATCCATGGCAAATGCACTACTATGTGGATAAATGTGAGGTTATCCACTTTGGTAATACAAACCGGAGGGCAGATTACTATTTGAATGGCAATAGATTAAGAGATGGGGAAGTGCAAAGAGAACTAGGGGTATTTGTACACCAGTCTCTGAAGGCGAGCATGCAGGTACAGCAGGCAGTTAAAAAGGCAAATGGTATGTTGGCCTTCATATCAAGAGGGTTTGAGTATAGGAACAAGGATACCTTACTGCAGCTGTACAGGGCCTTGGTGAGACCCCACCTGGAGTATTGCGTGCAGTTTTGGTCACCTTATCTAAGGAAGGATGTTCTTGCAATGGAGGGAGTGCAGAGGCGATTCACCAGGCTGATACCTGGAATGGCAGGAATGACTTATGAGGAAAGATTGCGCAAATTGGGATTGTACTCGCTGGAGTTTAAAAGATTGAGAGGGGATCTCATAGAGACCTATAAAATTCTGGCAGGACTGGACAGAATGGATGCAGATGGGATGTTTCCAATGATGGGAAAATCCAGAACCTGGGGCCATGGTTTGAGGATAATAGGCAAACCATTTAGGACCGAGATGAGGAGGAATTTCTTTACCCAGAGGGTGGTGAATCTGTGGAATTCATTGCCACAGAGGACAGTAGAGGCAGGTTCATTAAATATATTTAAGAGGGAATTAGATCTATTTCTTCAGTATAAAGGTATTAAAGGTTACGGAGAGAAGGCGGGGACGGGGTACTGAACTTTAAGATCAGCCATGATCTCGTTGAATGGCTCGAAGGGTCGAATGACCTACTCCTGCTCCTATCTTCTATGTTTCTATGTTTTCTATGTTAATTGTGGGTACAGCTTCCTTTGCTAAAAGTAAGTTGTGAAATGTTTGGATTTTGACAGCTTCAGCATGATCAGTTTTACTTCTGGATTTGTTCCACACTGTTACCATGGGATTTGTTCCACACTGTTACCATGGGATTTGTTTCACACTGTTACCATGAGATTTGTTCCACACTGTTACCATGGGATTTGTTCCACACTGTTACCATGGGATTTGTTCCACACTGTTACCATGGGATTTGTTCCACACTGTTACCATGGGATTTGTTCCACACTGTTACCATGGGATTTGTTCCACACTGTTACCATGGGATTTGTTTCATACTGTTACCATGGGATTTGTTCCACACTGTTACCATGGGATTTGTTCCACACTGTTACCATGGGATTTGTTCCACACGGTTACCATGGGATTTGTTCCACACTGTTACCATGGGATTTGTTCCACACTGTTACCATGGGATTTGTTTCACACTGTTACCATGGGATTTGCTTCACACTGTTACCATGGGATTTGCTCCACACGGTTACCAAGGGATTTGTTCCACACGGTTACCATGGGATTTGTTTCACACTGTTACCATGGGATTTGTTTCACACTGTTACCATGGGATTTGTTCCACACTGTTACCATGGGATTTGTTCCACACTGTTACCATGGGATTTGTTTCACACTGTTACCATGGGATTTGTTCCACACTGTTACCATGGGAATTGTTTCACACTGTTACCATGGGATTTGTTCCACACTGTTACCATGGGATTTGTTCCACACTGTTACCATGGAATTTGTTTCACACTGTTACCATGGGATTTGTTTCACACTGTTACCATGGGATTAGTTCCACACTGTTACCATGGGATCTGTTCCACACTGTTACCATGGGATTTGTTCCACACTGTTACCATGGGATTTGTTTCACACTGTTACCATGGGATCTGTTTCACACTGTTACCATGGGATTTGTTTCACACAGTTACCATGGGATTTGTTTCACACTGTTACCATGGGATTTGTTCCACACCGTTACCATGGGATTTGTTTCACACTGTTACCATGGGATTTGTTCCACACTGTTACCATGGGAATTGTTTCACACTGTTACCATGGGATTTGTTCCACACTGTTACCATGGGATTTGTTTCACACTGTTACCATTGGATTTGTTCCACACTGTTACCATGGGATTTGTTCCACACTGTTACCATGGGATTTGTTCCACATTGTTACCATGGGATTTGTTCCACACTGTTACCATGGGATTTGTTTCACACTGTTACCATGGGATTTGTTCCACACTGTTACCATGGGAATTGTTTCACACTGTTACCATGGGATTTGTTCCACACTGTTACCATGGGATTTGTTCCACACTGTTACCATGGGATTTGTTTCACACTGTTACCATGGGATTTGTTCCACACTGTTACCATGGGATTTGTTCCACACTGTTACCATGGGATTTGTTCCACACTGTTACCATGGGATTTGTTTCACACTGTTACCATGGGATTAGTTCCACACTGTTACCATGGGATTTGTTCCACACTGTTACCATGGGAATTGTTTCACACTGTTACCATGGGATTTGTTCCACACTGTTACCATGGGATTTGTTCCACACTGTTACCATGGGATTTGTTTCACACTGTTACCATGGGATTTGTTTCACACTGTTACCATGGGATTTGTTCCACACTGTTACCATGGGATTTGTTTCACACTGTTACCATGGGATTTGTTTCACACTGTTACCATGGGATTAGTTCCACACTGTTACCATGGGATTTGTTTCACACTGTTACCATGGGATTTGTTACACACTGTTACCATGGGATTTGTTTCACACTGTTACCATGGGATTAGTTCCACACTGTTACCATGGGATTTGTTCCACACTGTTACCATGGGATTTGTTTCACACTGTTACCATGGGATTAGTTCCACACTGTTACCATGGGATTTGTTCCACACTGTTACCATGGGATTTGTTTCACACTGTTACCATGGGATTTGTTTCACACTGTTACCACTGACAAACTGCATTCATTTGGCAGAATAACTATTCGATAGGACACCCTGAGTGAAGTGCTCCGTTTCCATTCATATCTATTTAGTGGTTTTTGACTTTAGATTGCATTTTTATTATATCTAAACTGACAGCTTATTTTGTTTTGGTTCCCAATTGAATTCTTGGGCACTAGATGCTGCAGGCATCTCTCTCTCTCTCTCTCTCTCTCTCTCTCCCTCTCCCCCTCCCTCCTTAGGAAGTGGCAGCAGGGACCATCATACAACACTTCAATTTATTCAATGTAACCATGAGGCTGCTTAAGTCACATCAGGATAATTAAGAATCCAGCACAATGTGTCAAATTTGAAATCTTTATTGCCATGTGTATTAAGATACAGTGGAAGTATTTGTTTTGTGTGTTATCCAAGCTAATCAACCCATACCTAATTGCCACAGGAGGTACAAAATAATGCACAAGGTCAGATTATAGTGGTTAGAGAAAAACTTCAGATAAAATATGCAAGGGCAGCTTTATTTTACTAATAAGAGAGATCTCTTCATGAGTTTGATAATAGTGGGAAAGAGACTGGTGGTGAGAATTGGCTACTTTGCTGAACCAGTGGAAAGTGTCAAAGGAGTTGTTGGTTGGTTTGCATTAGGGCCTGAGCTATGTTTACCGCTGTCTGCAATTTCCTGTAATCCTGGGCAGAGCTGTTCCCACCCCACGCTGCAATGCATCTAGACAGGATATTTTCTGGAATGCATCTTAAAAAATTGGTAAGAGACATTGTGGACCTACTCAATTACCACAGGCCTCTGAGGCTGTAATTTCAATGAGGTAGGACCAGAACAGGTTGTTGGGGATACTTACACCTATAAACTTCAACTATAAGATCATTGATACAGGCTGGGACGTGTACCCCACCTTGCCTCCAGATGATCAGTGCATTTGTTTTGTTGATATTGAGGGAGACATTGTGGTATGGCATTCTTCCCACTCTCTACATCTTCTTCATGTTTTCCATCTCATCAGTGTCTGTGATCAACCTAGAATGGTGATGACGTCTGCAAACTTGCAGATGGCGTTGAGAAGCAGGTTGCACAAAGAGCGGGCTATGTAACAACAGTAAGGTTTCACAGATGTGTCATCAAGAACACTGTCTATGAGGTTGATTCTCCTGTGAAGTAGTTTGAGGTGATTCGACTGCATCTTCATTACCAGTGGTTACTGTTGTGATGTTTCTTTTATTATAATAAAGAAATGGGTTCTTTTAAAACACTCGATTTATTAACTAAGCAAACAGCACTAAGAAACAGAACACACATATGCCAGCCCTCATGTGGAGGCATCGATCTTGAATCTCCCCAAGATGCAACAGCATTCTTAAGATGCTACACACTCTGTTTCTGACTCCTCCTGGTGGTGTCACTCTATCACTACATCCCCTTTCCTTGAGCTGCTTAATCAAACATGACACCTTCATACAGTATTCTTTCAATTTAAAGTTCAACACAAATGTAACCCAAACATCAACCACACAAACTTTTAAGTGTGCATTTCCTTTTATTTTAGAGATTCAGTCTGTTAGGTGTTTTGAAACTCGTGTGGATCTTCTTAACACAGGTGCTTGTGTTGGTCTGGAGGTCCACTACTGTCTAGCACAGGTGGTGTTTCCTTTGATACTGTGTAGGCTGAATCCTCTGCATCTGTCTCTTCCTGCAGTACCTCTGGTCTTTTCAGCAGCCTCCTTTGATTCCTCCTCAGTATTTGATCATCCTCTGTTCTGTCCCAAGTGTGGGAATTTCTGAGTCTCGCGGTGTCATGTTGTGCCAGTGGACCTAAGCTTCTCACTGACTTGTCATAATTTGTCTTTTGTCTCCCTTGCAGACACTTTTGTTTTCGTATGACATCTCGGTTCTTGGTTGGGTCTGCAGAGTAGGGAAGTGTGGTGCTTAGTCTATGTCCCATCAGAAGCTCAGCGGTTGACATGCCATGTTCAAGTGGCAAAGCTCTGTAATTCAATAGGGCTAGATAAGGATCTGAACCACTGTTATGTGCTTTCTTGAGCAGCTGTTTAACTATGTGAACTCCTTTCTCTGCTTTGCTGGAATTCTCTACAATTGTAGCATGGTCCATTGTCACTGTAGACAATTTGATGAATTCTGTATCTTGCAAAGATCGATGTCATATATTGGATCACACAAGCAACAGATATGCTAGGAAGCAGCACAATCTCTGGATAGATCACTGGATAATCAATAACCAGCAAGAAATTTTTTCCATCCATGTGGAACTGATCAGTCCCAACTTTCTGCCATAGTTCTGCTGGTACATCAGTTATTATCATGGGTTCCTTTGCTCAGTGTGATAATGTTAGATGTGTGATAACGTTAGAGATAACGAATTTGCTATTCCCAAATGGCAGAAGGGAAAACAGGAGGAACACAATGCTGCACTCGTGTTCCTCTGGCATGATGTTGTTTGCAAACCACTTCAACCCATTTCCGATGGCCCTTTTCAGGTCTTACGATGCCACCCAAAGACTTTTGTGATCGACAGGAATGGAAAAGCTGACACAGTTTCCTTCAACAGGTCGAAGCTAGTGTATACTGATGGCCCATGTTCTGCGTCGGGGCCAGAGTCAGAGGACCAGTTGCATCCTTACCAGTCGGACCGTGCATCGCCTGTCTTGCAGTATTGTACAAGGTCGGACCGAACTGTCAACCTTCCAGACTGTTACGTAGTGGGACAGTACCAATCCGTTGCCCCTTGCATGGCTTGGAGGCTGAGGGGGGGCTTGTTGTGGTCGCGTACTTACCTTTGTCAGGAGCGATGCTGGTCGCTGTTGATGATGTAAGCAATGAGATGTGTGGGAGTAATAGCACACATGCGCAGGTGTGTTAAGCGCCAGTATATGGGTGATGAATCTCAGACACACAAGGAGGAGAATGAGCGACAGGACCACCCATGTCATGGTGAACCAATGAAAAGGTCAAAGGGGTTTGGCTGGGTGGTGTCTGGGGAGTTGAAGAATGCAATGTTGGGTCTGCAGAAAATAAAAAGAAAGTCGATTTCATGGTGTGATGAAAGAAACGAATGAGTATATTCTTTATTTCTTTGTAGTGTGGTAAATCAGTACAGTTACAAAGTATCTTCACTGGTAGATTGGATTGTAAAGAGAGCTTTTGGCATATCGGTCTTCATAATTCATATTTCTGAGAACAGGAGTTAGGATGTATGTTGAAGTTGTATAAAACATTGGTGAGGCTAAATTTGGAGTATTGTGTGCAGTTTTGGTCACCTGTCTACAGGAACAATATCAATAAAATTGATAGAATGCAGAAAAAATTTACAAGGATATTACCTGGACTTGAAGAGCTGAGTTATAGGGAAAGGTTGAATAGGTTAGGACTTTATTCCCTGGACTGCCAGAGAATGAGGGGAGATTCAAATGTGTGCAGATAGAGTAAATGCAAACGTGCTTTTTCCACTGAAGTTGGGTGAGACAAGAACAAGAGGACATGGGTTAAGTGTAAAAAGTGAAATGTTCAAGGGAAAAATTAGGGGGAACTTCTTCATTCGGAGGGTGGTGAGAGTGTGAAATCAGCTGCCCGAGGAGGTGTGGATGCGAGTTCGATTTCAACATTTAAAATAAGTCGAGATGGGAGGGCTAAAAAAGGGTTATGATTCAGATGTAGGTCAATGGGACTGGGTAGAATAGTTTGGCACAGACTAGATTGGCTGAAAGGTCCAATTCTGTGCTGTAATGTTCTGTCATTCTCTGCAAAACCTCTGCTGGCAACGGACCCTATAAAGAAGGATGGGGGGGGAAGGTGTATGGGTATATTGATCCCATTGGTTCCGTGTGACAGCAGTTAAGAACAATTGTACATTGGGACTTTAGTTTTCAGATTCTCTCCTACACTGCAGTTGTGGCAAGGCCACAGGTGTTCTGGTTTGGGAGCATGGGAGTAGTTGACTCGCTTGACAGAGTCTGTTGGCAGTCTGCCCCTTCATATTCAACTCCCAGAAGAAAGTGATGCACCAGGTGTATTCAGTGCTGCTGGACTTGGTCATCCCTCCAAGGTGTTGACTGAGATGCTGCTCTCCCATTTCTGCCTGTCCCCACCCCCCCCACACACACACACACACACACACACACACACACACACACACACACACACACAGCTCTCAGGATACACGAGGCAGGGTTTAATGAAACAGGGATGTTCGCAATACATTTAAAGATATCACTCTTCCTGTTGATTGCGAAAAGAAGGAGGCCTTTTATGAGGAGATTTCCCCATCTACACCAAGTTCCCAGCTTTGAACACTCAAGGTCCTCCACAAGTGATGGGGAGTTATGCTCGGAACAGCATTTTAATGGCAGCTTTGTTTTTGCTTTGCTGCTTTCGTAGAAGATATGCAAAAACAAAACAAAATCAGAAACATAATGGAGGAGCAAACAATGAGCTGGTGGAGGGACTTGGCATCCACAGAGACAAATGGCTAGTCAACATTTTGGTTCGGGCCTTTTTTATTGATAAGTGGGTCTGACCTGAAACACTGACTGACCATTTCTCTCCATAGATGCTGCCTGGCCCACTGAGTCCCTCCAATTTTGTGGTTCTCATGGAGACCTGGGTGAAGTCACTGCTTCTTATGTTATTTCTTGAGATGCTTACAAGAAGTTGGATAAGACAGACCGGTATTGCCAAGGTAGCATCTCCTTCGCCCAAGGCCTGGCACACTTGCTCCATGATCTTTTAGACTCAGTATATAGAAACAACCAACTGAAAAACCTCACAAAGATAAGCGTATACAGAGCCGTTGTCATACCCACACTCCTGTTCGGCTCTGAATCATGGGTCCTCTACCGGCATCACCTACGGCTCCTAGAACGCTTCCACCAGCGTTGTCTCCGCTCCATCCTCAACATTAATTGGAGCGCTTTCATCCCTAACGTCGAAGTACTCGAGATGGCAGAAGTCGACAGCATCGAGTCCACGCTGCTGAAGATCCAGCTGCGCTGGGTGGGTCACATCTCCAAAATGGAGGACCATCGCCTTCCCAAGATCGTGTTATATGGCGAGCTCTCCACTGGCCACCATGACAGAGGTGCACCAAAGAAAAGGTACAAGGACTACCTAAAGAAATCTCTTGGTGCCTGCCCCATTGACCACCGCCAGTGGGCTGATCTCGCCTCAAACCGTGCATCTTGGCGCCTCACAGTTTGGCGGGCAGCAACCTCCTTTGAAGAAGACCGCAGAGCCCACCTCACTGACAAAAGGCAAAGGAGGAAAAACCTAACACCCAACCCCAACCGACCAATTTTCCGCTGCAACCGTGCCTGCCTGTCCCGCATCGGACTTGTCAGCCACAAACGAGCCTGCAGCTGACGTGGACATTTACCCCATCTATAAATCTTCGTCCGCGAAGCCAAGCCAAAGAAAAGAAAAAGATAGAAATGGCACTGGTAAAATACACAGAGGTGCTGGAGAAACTCAGCAGGTCATGAAGCATCCAAAGGAAGTAAAAGGCAGATGATGTTTTGGACCTGAGCCCTTTGTCGTGAATGTGGAAACGCAAGTAGATGCCTCTCAGCATGGCATGGTAGGATTGGAGCATGAAACCTGATGTCTGTGATAACACTATGCTTGCACACCCAAGTTACATTCCAGTGACTTCAGCCCTTAATCCAGACCAACATTCCAGTTCAGAGAGTGAGGGGGATGTAAAAGTTTTAATGCCACTGCTTCAATGATCAGCAGGTAAGTTGTCCTCGCACCTTGACTAACATTTATTACTCAAACATCATCATTGAAATCACCAAGCTCTTCATCCTCACATACCCGTTGCTGTATTTTGTTGTGCACAACCCCCTGGCTGTGTTTCCTATACAGTGTCTGCACTTCATATGTCTCTCTCAGGCCAGAAAGCATGTTGGGACATCTTGAGATCTGGAAAAGCACTCAGCAATCATGAGTTCTCATTTCTTAAATCTGCTACTTAGTGAATACCAGAGAAAGACTTCCCTCCATAGACAGGGTCAGAGATTGTCCAGTTAGGTGGAACTGAAATCTGATAGGATTGAAAACCCACCTCCTTTCTGAGTGACAGAGCTGGGACATCACGCTGCGTTCCGCAAAAGATGAAATTCATTTCAGCACCTGTATCGTGTGACTCCTCAACACCTGGTAACTTGAGCAATTTGCCAATTGCAGCTGGGGAACCCTAGGGCACTCTGATCAGCTTTTCACTCCTCTCTGCCAGCTATCTGCTGGACCATTTCTCCTGGTTCCAGTCTTGTCCATTGCCTTACAGATGCTCACTTGCATATAACCACTTAGGCTGAACTTTTGTTACTTTATCAGGAACCAAAGACACTGCCTTACTTTTTGTGCAGTATTTTTTTTATTTTTTACAGTAATGTTGTAAGATGATTATAATATGAAAGTTTGCACTTTGATGCTGTTGTAAAACTCCGAATTTCATGACTTTTTCATGACAATAGATTCTGATTCTGATCTCATTATAGGTTGCAGCTCCCAGACTAGAAAAAATCTGCACCAATTTGTTTCTTATCTGTATCTTCCGAGCATCAGTTTCCGGGAGAAACAATTCTGCCTGTAGAGTCTTCCAAATTCAAGCACTCATCAACTTTCCTGAATCCTAGCCCTCTCTGTTCTAAGAAGAGTCATCGCAGCCTCTTCAATCACTCAAACTGATCCCTCGTACACAGAGATATCACAGCAGCTCTCCTCTCCAGCACCTACCAATCTGACTGCCTTAATTAGTATGCAGGATGCCCAGCCTCATTCCACAAAGAGGACATCCCAATTCCCCAGCTAACTCAGGTCCAGCTCCTGATGGAACTGGTGCTCCATTATGTTGGATGCTCTCCAGCGACTGCTGATGTCCCACCTCTGAGAGCATTTCAGTCCTATCATGGCCTGCTGGAACTCCATTGGATGTTAGGGACAGTTCCCAGGGGCAAGCAAACTGAAGCAGCCAGTTGATCATGTTGGGGACCTAATATGTACATAAGAAACAGGAGCAGGAATTGGCCATCTGGCCCATCAAACCTGCCCCACCATTCAATAAGATCATTGCTGGATTTCACACTCCCACCCCCACCACCCCCATGTTCCGCATAATCCTTAATTCCCCAATTGTTCAAAATTCTATCGATCTGTATCTTAAATACATTCAAGAAGAATAAAGTAATATTACAATAGTGAAGACAGTGTAGTGTGGTGTCAGAGCAATTTATGATTATTGTAACAAGGGAAGGTTTAAGAGCCTGATAGCCATTGGGAAAAAACTGTTCTTGAACCTCAATGTGTTGGTCTTCAGGCTTCTGGACATTCTGCTTGATGGGAGCAGTGAGAAGAGGTTGTGACCAGGGGGATGTGGTCCTTTATGACATTCTGGGGTGATGCTTTTACCAGTGGTGGTGGAGTAACCAGCTTATCTGCTAAAACTACTTGGTGCTAACTGATGCTGGGACACAGCAAGCAAACCACTTCAAATCTCCATGTTGCTGGGCAGTGCTTTGATTAGCAGGTCAGAATCAGCATTTATTTTCATGAACATATCACAAAATTCATTGTTTTGCAATAGCAGCAATAGTGCAAAAATTTCTATAAACCACATTTCAAATTAAACAAAAATATTGCAAGAGAAAGAAAAAGACAAAGTAAGGTAGTGTCTATGGTTCATTGTTCATTCAGGAATCTGATGGCAGAGGGGAAGAAGCCATCCTTGTGCTTGTCTTCAAGCTCCTGTACCTTTTCCCTGAAGGTAGCAAAGTGAAGAGGGCATGGCCTGGGTGGTGGGGCTCCTTGAGGACAGAATCTGATTTCTTAAGACACCACCACTTGTAGATGGAGTGAAGACTGGTTCCCGTGACATCACAGGCCAAGTTAACAACCCTCTGGAGTTTTATGCATATTAAAGTAGTTATGTTTAGTACTTTGTTGCATATCCCTTGCATCCAATGACTACTTGAATTCAGTGATTCATAGACATCACCAGGTGCTAAATATCTTCTCTGTGATGCTCTGCCAGGCCTCTACTGCAGCCATCTTCAGCTACTGCTTGTTTCGGGAGCTTGTCCACTTAAGTTTTCTCTTCAGCATATGGATGAAGCACTGTTCAATGAGTTTGAAGGTCTTTGCTTGAACCTGAGTAGAAGTTTCTGTCCACCTCAGAAATTGTTTTGCTACTGCCATCAGCAGTTACATCATCAATGAAGAAGAGTGCACCAGTACCTGTGGCAGCCACACATGTCCAGACCATAACACCCCCACCACCAATTCCACAGGTGAGGTGGTATGCTTTAGATCTTGGGCAGTTTCTTTACGCATCCACATTTTACTCTTGCCATCACTCTGATACAAGGTTAATCTTGGTCTCATCTGTCCATGAGACCTTTTTTACGAATTCTGCAGGCTCTTTTAAAATACATGTAATAATCTGGTCATCCTGTTTCTATGACTAACTAGTGGTTTGCATTTTGCCGTGTAGCCTCTGTATTTCTGTTCACGAAGCCTTCTGCAGACAATAGTCATTAACACATCCACACCTGTCTCCTGAAGAGTGTTTCTGATCTGACAGACAAACGTTTGGGGATTTTTCTTTACTATGATGAGAATTCTCCTGCCATGAGCAGTGGGGGTCTTCCTTGGTCCACCAGTCCTTTTGCAATTACTGAGCTCAGCAGGATGCTCTTTCTTCTTAATGATGTTCCAAGCTGTTGATTTTGTTAATCCTACGGTTTGGACGATGTCTTTTACTGTTTTATTCTAGTTTTTCAGCCTCATAATGGCTTCTTTGACATTCATTGGCACAACTCTGGTGCTCATTGAAAAATGACAACTCCAAAGGTGATCAAAAGTTTAGAAGCAAGCTTAGCTTTCTTATACCTGCACTAATGAAGCAGTTAAACATACCTGTGAAGCCAATGTCCTAAATATTATGGTGCCCTGAACTGAGGGGACGATGTATAACATTAAACTGAGCTGTAATTTCTGCATGGACAAACCAAAATATATATAAATAACCTTGAATCTGGAATGTGCACTTTAATTACATGTGAATTGTTTGATTACAAATTTAAAACTGTGGAGCACAGGGGCAAATAAAGGAAAGAAGTGTCTTTGTCCCAAACATTATGGAGGGCCCTGCATTTCCCACCCTGGCAGTCCTGATTTTGATGCTTCTGTACCTACTTCTTGATGGTAGTGGGTCAAAGATACTAAGTGATGGATGGAAAAGGGTCCTCAATAATTTTGAGCCCTATTTAAGCAATGCTTCTGGTAAATGTGGTTACTAGAGGAATGGGAGACCCAAGTGATCTTCATGACCATTTTGATAATCCTCTATATTGACTTCTGGTTCAATGTCTTACATCTACTTTTGACAGAACACACTCAATTGTGTTCCTTTAAAATATTGTCAAGATGGGGGGGGGTTGTTAGCTTTGGCCTTCTCAACCTCCTTAAGAAGTGTTAGTGCTGCTGTGCACTCTTGACTAATGAGTAGGTGTTGTGAGTCCAGGACCTGAGCTTACAGGGTCTCGCACAGAAAATACAGGAATGTTCAGTAGGGCATGCAGTAGAGTTAATGTTTCACATCATCGGAACCTGAATTTGCATCAAAGAACTGCACTGAAAAATTAATTCTGTTTCTCTCTCCACAGGTGTTGCTTCATCAGTTGAGTCTTGCCTTTGGATCAGAGTTGGCCACTTTTATTCTGAGCCATTCGTCCTTCACACCCTTCACTACAAGACATCTCCTGCTTTATGGAATCATGCTGGCTGAGATCTGGGCTTCCTTCTCACTTCCCTGTCACTTCCTTCACCATATTATTCCTAGCTAGGCTGCTGAGTGGGTACATGTCAGATAGAGGAAGCATGCATTCATAGATCCCGCATCAGTCCTCATTGCAGACACCAACTTACACATGGGCTGCAACTGCATCCTACCACGCACCCTGGAGTTCCATGCTCACCCAGACTCATGCATTAATAAGGACACAAGAGCAGGAGTTGGTCATCTGGCTTATTGACCCTGCTCTGCCATTCAATAAAACCGTGCCTGGTCTGGCCATGGACTCAGCTCCACTTTTCTCCAGAACCCTAATTTTCATACTATGCAAAAATCTATCTAACTGTGTCTTAAATACATTTGCTTCCTTGGGCAGAGAATTGCACAGATTCACTGAATCTTGAGGCTAAGTCCCCTATTTCTAGTCTCAATTGCAACTCTGGTCTTCTGTCACATGGAAATAATTAGTTCTGTTTCAAAATGCCACATCCTCCCCCCCACCCCCAAATGTAAGTAACTGATGATCATTCGATAGCACAAGTGTAGGGCATGTCCTTGATCCTCAGACCTGTCCTCCACATACTATGCACTTGGTTGTACAGGCAGCTCCCAGGTTCTAAATGTCCAACTTACGGACCACTTGTACTTACGAACAAATTGTGCCCCCAATTCGCGTATGTACACAATGTTACCTCACGAATGTCCTTCGAATATGCAAGACATCGAGAGAATGAGAGTAAGTGTTAACTTTTAATCATGATCTTTTTTTTCTATCTATCTGTTTTAAGGACTGTTTATTTAATTTTTTCACTGTACTAAGACAAACATTTGACTAACTGATGCTAAATAAGAACCTTATGTACTTGTTCTGACTTAGCTACAAATTCGACTTAAAGACAGATAAAGGAATGGATCTCATTCATAACCAAGGGACTGCCTGTAATTACATATCTGAGAATCAATTTAACAGGGGAGCCACCGATCAACCATTACAGGTGAAATTACATCATTCATGTGCCCTCCTTGTCCGACATGGTTGACAGCCACATCATGTCCTGTGCTCTACAAAGTCCCCCATGGTGATTTACTTTTTGCTTTGGAAATCAGGTACAGGTGGCTTAAAAATTGAGTGCAGTGCAGGTGAATTTCTCAGCCACATCCTTCACTTTTAGCTAAGATGATCAGCATTCTTTTCCTCTGGGATTGTTCACTTTCACTCCATGTTCTGAGCCATTGTTTGTCAGCTGCCTTTTAGGTAGTTGAGATTGGTTCCCTCTGGAGCTTGAGGAGCGTCCTGACGAAGAGCTCATGTTCCCTGGTTCGTTAGGTACATGGTTTGACATCAGTTTTAGTTTAGATGCGACTTGCACTGCAACTGCAAGATGAAGGGAGAAAGTCTTTCATTCCTTGCCAAGCCTCTCGGCATCTTGCTTTGCATCAATAATCTTTTGAGTCCCAGCCTCCTCTGCAAGTAGTTCTCCTGATAGCTGGAAAGTGCCCCCTCTAGAATAAGAAAGGTAGAAAACAGCATGCACCTTATCTGAGTGATGGTTGCAGCATGTAACTCTTTCCTCCAGTTTGTGTCAGTGTGGGGGAGCATGCATTATATGAACAGTGAGTTGTCAGGAATGACTCCTGTAGAAGGACTTGGACCTGAAATGTTGACGGCCTTTTACTTCTAAAAAATGCTACGTGCAAAATATGCTGAGTTTCTCCAACACTTTTGTGTACTCCATCCATCTAAATTTCTTTTGAATGTCAAAATTATACCCATTCTGAAGTTTGCCCTTCAAGTTCTTTCCAGATGCAGATGACCCTCTAAGTGAAAAGGTTGCCTCCCAGGTCTCTTCTCTCACCTTAAATTCATGGCCTCTGGTTCTAGAATAATTTACCCTGGGAAAAAGACTGTGAGTATTCCATTTATTTGTTACTTACAAATCCAGCCTTACTTTGCTATATATTGAAGCAATTTCATTGCTTTAACTGCACTTAGGTCGTTGCACATAAAAGCAATAGTCAAGGAAATTATCCTTGGTGATCAGGACATCATTAATACTTCAGTTGATAAAGGTGCCTAACCTTTTATCTGGGATTCCGAAAATCGGCAACCTCCATAAACCGGCACTTTTTTTGGTAATGAAAATGCCAGACTGCCTCATTCCTAGCCCCTGCCATCTGCTCCCTGCCCCCCAGCTGTACTTCAACCCCCCACCCCCAACCATCAATCAGTCACTCCCCCCACTCCTGGCCATCCATATGTCACCCATCCCGCCCCTATCCGCCCCCCCCACCACTGGCCGACCGTCAGCCCCCTCCCACAACACCGATGCAGCAGCAGGGGTGCAGTGCTGCTGAGGGAGTTCACTCACGACGGCAGCTGGCGATGGCTCAATGTGAAAGCAATGGCCGTCCTCGTTACCCATAATTCCCCATGTAGCTGGAACCACTCTGCCAGCATTTCTGACAACTTATTGAAAAGATTATATTTTTTTCCAAAAGCCTTCATTGACTGTGGAATGGTTTGTATTGTCCAGAGTTGAAATGTTTAAAAATAATGCACCTGTCCTCCAGGAGAGGTGTGTAGTTGAGAAAATATTGCAGATTCAGCAAATGCAAACTAAACTGGTTTGACTGCATTTCGTCTATTTGCAGTAGTGACAGAGGAGATCTTTAACAAGTCTATCAGTGAACTGGACAATAAGCCCATTCAAATACTTTACAATGTTAATTCTCCCTCCCCCCTCCCTGTATTACACTTCCTCAGCCCATTTCAGCCCTGGACACCATGATAGGGGCTGGAGAATTCCTGAGTGGAGTTCTCCACTTCGAGTGGGAAGAATGATAATGATTACACAGAAGTGCTGGAGAAACTCAGCACATCGCACGGCGTCCAGATTTTTCAGATTTCAGATTTATTGTCAGAGTGCGTAAATTACATCACATACAACCCTGAGATTCCTTTTTACTGCAGACATAGCAGAATTACCACTAATTGGTAGTGCAGAAAAAAACTGTACACAGTGTAAACATGTAAACCATCAAAGAACTTTAAACAAATAGCGAATGTAAACAAACTGACTGCAATACAAAGAGAACAAAAAAGAAAATCAATAAAGTGCCCAAGTAAGAGTCCTTAAATGAGTTTCTGATTAAGTTTGTCGTTGAAGAGTCTGATGGTGGAGGGGTAGCAGCTGTTCCTGAATCTGATGGATATTTTTCCCCAAAAAATATACTTCATTCATTATAATTTTTTTACCAAAAGGAAATTGTTCAAATCTCTTCATACTCTCAGTGTCATATCCATACATTTCCATCATTGTGCACTGTTACTGCCACCTCTGTGGCACTTTGTCATTACTTTCCCCCCCCCCCCTTTTGTTTGATGGATTTCACCTCGGTCTCAGCCCCCCAATACCCATTAATGGAAGGACTGCAGACCATGGTCCCTCCCCACACCACCTTCGCATTGGCCATGCCAAGCCTCAGTGTGTTGCTCAGTATGTACTCCTGCAGCATGGAATGTGGTAGTCAGCAGGATTCCCTCATCAACATCTCTGTGTACTAGAAACCAAGATGTTTCAGGCAGACCAAAGTGTGTCATGTTGCTGCTGGGGACGAAAGGACCCTTGTACCTTTCTCCACACTTAGTGAATCTGAATTCTGCAAAGAGGAGGGCGATGTCTCCACTTCACTGCAGTCATCTTGGGGACAACGTGCATTGTGGGTGATAATCCTATTGTTCTGGAATGATCAGACCTGGAGGGTTCTGTCACTGCCAGCCAAGACAAGTCCTTGTTCGTGAGCACAGGCGATTAGGTATTCTTCCAGATGACCTGGACAGCCTGCTCAGGGAACCACCCCATTATCCATTGAATCCTTGTCTCTCCAGCAAGAATGTGCCTGCAGAAGCAGATGCAGACCTGTGAAATGGTCATTCAGGTGGCAGTGCTAAAAGCGCAGTGCTGTCCACCTGAAAGGGACAGCTGCAGGAGAGGAGCCTCGGAACCCACTCCGGCTCCTGTCTCTTTGGGACGTCAGGGCTGGGGCATCTGCATTGGCTACTCCAGCCCTGTAGTCTTTGCTGGCCGCCCCAGCCCAGTCGTCCCGCACTGGCTGCCCCAGCCCTGTAGTCCCGCGCCGGCCGCCCCAGCCCTGACGTCCTGTGCCGGGGACAGAAGCAGTGGGGGGGGGGCGGGGGGGCTGTCAGGTGCTCGCCAGCTGATTGTCATCCCCTTAGCAGCCACTTTCAGGTGGCTGAATTTGGGTGCCTATGGGGACTTCAGTGCTCCGACGATTATCCCTCTTGGAGGAGGGGTTGGAAAGTGCGCCTCACAAGCACCTCCTGCTCTTTTAGGTGGCCTCCTGACAGCTGATTATGGGTAGAATATGCGGCTTTACGTCGAGGTATTTTGGCCACCCGAAAGTGCCTAATGTCTGCAGAACATTCCGTGCTGATCACTCCCTAATGGATGTGATCAAAGGTGTTTGTCTGGAAAAACTTTTCCACAAAGGATAGATGGTGTGGCAAAGTCCAGCTCACTAGGACATTGCACAACAAAGGCGCCAGACCGATCCTTTGGAAAACCTGGGACAGGTGTACCACATAGTGGCATTTGGTGCCCTCAGACTTTTGTTGCAATTTAGCCAAATGTAGCCGCACACAAAAGTGGTCATCAGGATGAGGCCTACATAATATAACCACCGTTTCGAGCCTGAGACCTTTGCCAGAGTATGAGCAGAAAGCAGTCAGGGCCCTGAATAAAAAGGGGAGGAGTACAGGCCAACAGAGAAGAGGTCATGGGTGGCTTGGGTGGGAAGGCAGGGATGGGGGGAGAGAGAGAGAGAGAGAGAGAGAGAGAGAGAGAGAGAGAGAGGAGAGGGGCTAAACAACTGGAAAGGTTGATGTTAATGCCATCTGGTTGGAGAGTGTCCAGATGGAATGTTAGATACAATCACAGTGCTGGAGAAATTTGGCTGGTCAAACAGTATCTTATGGAGCAAAGATAAAGATACATAACAAACTTTTCTGGCTTGAACTGTATGTATCTTTATCTTTGCTCTATAAAGTACACTGTTTAACCAGCTGAGTTTCTCCAGCATTGTGTTTTTACTTCAACCACGGTGTCTGCAAACTTTTGTGTTTTACTTATGGTGTGGTTCCTCCAATTTGCAGGTGGCCTCGGTTTGGTGCTTTGGTGCATGAGCCCATGGACAGAGTTGTCTCTGATGTAACTTTTTTAAAATTTAGAGACATGGTTTCTCCTCTAACTACAATCAACTCACCCCTTAACTGTATCTATTCTACTTCCCACACATCTGCCCTGGACTCACTGCCCCTAGACTCAACAAGAACAGGATTCTCCTTGTCATCCTTCGCCTACCACCCCCACCAGTCACCGCATCCAACATATTATCCTCTGCTATTTCTGCCATCTACTACGTGATCCCAACACCAATAACATCTTAACCTTGCCTCCCTTCTCTGCTTTCCACAGGGACCCCTCCTTCCAGGGCTCCTGTGTCCACTCATCCCTTCTCACTAATGGACCCCTTGGTACCTACCCCTGTGACCTCAAGAAGTGCTACACTTTTGCCCATTTTCCTCCGTCACCACAATTCAGGGGCCCAAATAGTCCTTCCAAGTGAAACAACACTTCACGTGAATCTGCAATAGTTATCTACTGCATCTGGTGCTCCTGTTGTGGTTTCCTCTACATTCACTATTGATTTTGGTTCAGTCCGCGCGCATGCAGATACACACACACACACACACACACACACACACACACACACACACACACACACACACACACACACACACACACACACAAACTCAACAACGAGAAAAAAAGTTACAGGCATAACTACTTCAAAAGTAATTTGTTAGCACTGAATTTTTAGAACATTTGATGAATGATGAATGATTCAGGGGCAAACATTTGCCATTTAAGATTTCATATCAAGGCAAGCAGTGTATTTATTGACTGCACAATTAGGTACTGCCTCAGTATGAATAGATCATTGTGACATCCAATAACAATCCCTCAGGACTATTGAGTTTGGGATTAAGCTGACGGAACAAAACATTGTTGTCCCATGAGTGGACCTGACGGAAGCTCTGAGTATTGGGCAAAAAGTAATGCTTGAGGGCCTATGCTGTCGAGTTTCATCCACAGGTGTACTGGCCATCTGACACTACTTGGGAAACAGCTGTTACCCAATGCTGTAAATTCCTATGAACTACAATGCTTTATTGCAACTGACAGGCTGACTTTGTCCACACTGAAGGATACCATTTGCTGCATTTTTGCCTGTGTTAGGAGATTTTCCTATGGAAATTGATGTTATTATTGGGATTCTTTTTTTCAGAAAAGCAGCACCTTTGATTACTCAATCTCTCATCCATTGCAGACATCTATGTGAGGCACTGCCTCAAAAAGGCAGCCAGCATCATAAAGGACCTCCATCACCCTGGTCAGAATTGCTTCTCGCTGCTATCTTGGCACAGAAGATACAGAAGCCTGAAAACCAAGACCTCTAAGTTCAATGCAAAAGCGAACAATGCACATAAAAGTGCGAAAGAAGCTCAAGCTTGAAACATCGTGCAACCTGCCGGGTTTCACCAGCACTTTGTGTACAGCACTAGACGCAGCAAGAACAGTTCTTTTCCAATGGCTACCAAGCCCTTGAATGTCAACCTTGTAATGCTAATTACAGACTCCTCAAACAGCACAAAAGGACTGTCTGCACTATTGTAATGGCATTTCTTTTTTTGTTTTGCACTTTGGTAACTATTTACCTTTCACCTTTCATATTTATTAACTCTTTTTAATTCAGTTTAATGTACATTTTTGTGTTTTTTTGCATGAATTGCCCAGTTGGCTGTTGCAAGTAAGAATTTTGGTGACAATGTATTTGACAATAAACCCATTATCATTATTATCTTTTGTTTTAGAGTGAATTGAGCAGGAACTAGTATCACTCCACACAGGAAGCAGAAATCACTCACAGATCCACAATGATTGAAGACAAAATCAAAATATTGCAGATGCTAGAAATTTAAAATATAATCAGAAAGCTGGAATCACTCAGCACCTCAGATAGCATTTGTGGAAAGAGAAGTAAAACTAAGTTTCAGGTTGAAGCTTTCCAGTGTTTTCTGTTTTTATATCAATGATTGTAGACTCACTCCATGCCAACAGGTCACCAGTGGTTGGAGACTCACTCCATGCCAACAGGTCACGAGTGATTGGAGACTCACTCCATGCCAACAGGTCACGAGTGATTGGAGACTCACTCCATGCCAACAGGTCACGAGTGATTGGAGACTCACTCCATGCCAACAGGTCACCAATGGTTGGAGACTCACTCCATGCCAACAGGTCACCAGTGGTTGGAGACTCACTCCATGCCAACAGGTCACGAGTGATTGGAGACTCACTCCATGCCAACAGGTCACGAGTGATTGGAGACTCACTCCATGCCAACAGGTCACGAGTGATTGGAGACTCACTCCATGCCAACAGGTCACCAATGGTTGGAGACTCACTCCATGCCAACAGGTCACCAGTGGTTGGAGACTCACTCCATGCCAACAGGTCACGAGTGATTGGAGACTCACTCCATGCCAACAGGTCACGAGTGATTGGAGACTCACTCCATGCCAACAGGTCACCAATGGTTGGAGACTCACTCCATGCCAACAGGCCACCAGTGATTGGAGACTCACTCCATGCCAACAGGTCATGAGTGATTGGAGACTCACTCCATGCCAATAGGTCACGAGTGATTGGAGACTCACTCCATGCCAACAAGTCACCAGTGATTGGAGACTCACTCCATGCCAACAGCACCCTCACAATTCCTGGACCTGATACCTGGTTCCCACGAGCCAACTTCCAGCAACCAGTAGCCTGGTGTGAGGCCCTCGTTGGCTGGATCCTTCCCTGCGCACTCTGATTCTCTTGTAATAAAGGTCATTGGCTTCCTGGTCACGTCCTCCATCTACATGCTGGCCTTCAGTGATTCAGGTACACGAATAGGCATCAACATTACCTGATCTCCACCATTAAAAATAACACGCTCAGCCTTCTCTTTGTGCATCAAAGTGGATTAACTTCATAATTTTCAACATTATATTTCACCTGCCGATTTTTTTCCTCACATATCTCCTCCGCTCACTTAACCTCTCCATGTCCCCTTTATCTCCTCTTCCCTCCTCACAATCCCACCTCGTTTGGCATCGCAGCAAACTTTAATTCAGTTCCCTCACCTGAGTCGCTGTGGCTCTCCCTCTCACAGTCCCTGCTTGCTTCCTGGCCAATGGCCATTCCTCAACTCTATTTAACTCCCAATCTTTTGGAGGAATGATCTGATGTGACAGTTGAAGCATGCAACTGAAGAATATTGTCGCTGTGTTTTCATTGCTGAATTCTTTGTTTCCTCTGTGATTTGAAAACAAACCAACCTACCGCCTTTGTAAAAATACACAAAGCTGGAGAAACTCAGCAGGTCAAGCAGTGCCCTTTATCTTTCTTTCTTTTTTCTTTGGCTTGGCTTCGCGGACGAAGATTTATGGAGGGGGTAAAAAAGTCCACGTCAGCTGCAGGCTCGTTTGTGGCTGACCAGTCCGATGCGGGACAGGCAGACACGATTGCAGCGGTTGCAAGGGAAAATTGGTTGGTTGGGGTTGGGTGTTGGGTTTTTCCTCCTTTGCCTTTTGTCAGTGAGGTGGGCTCTGCGGTCTTCTTCAAAGGAGGCTGCTGCCCGCCAAACTGTGAGGCGCCAAGATGCACGGTTTGAGGCGTTATCAGCCCACTGGCGGTGGTCAATGTGGCAGGCACCAAGAGATTTCTTTAGGCAGTCCTTGTACCTTTTCTTTGGTGCAACTCTGTCACGGTGGCCAGTGGAGAGCTCGCCATATAATACGATCTTGGGAAGGCGATGGTCCTCCATTCTGGAGACGTGACCCATCCAGCGCAGCTGGATCTTCAGCAGCGTGGACTCGATGCTGTCGACCTCTGCCATCTCGAGTACCTCGACGTTAGGGGTGTGAGCGCTCCAATGGATGTTGAGGATGGAGCGGAGACAACGCTGGTGGAAGCGTTCTAGGAGCCGTAGGTGGTGCCGGTAGAGGACCCATGATTCGGAGCCGAACAGGAGTGTGGGTATGACAACGGCTCTGTATACGCTTATCTTTGTGAGGTTTTTCAGTTGGTTGTTTATATAGCAAAGGTAAAAATACATAACTGGTGTTTTGGGTTGAGTCTTGCATCAAGGTATGGGAAAATGTCAGTAGGTGTCCAGACAAAAGAGTAGGTGGGGGGAAGGGGTGGTCACAAGGCAGAAGGTGAAGGGAGGGAGGGGATAGCAGAGATCAAGGGGATAGCTAAGTGAAGGGAGGGAGAAGGGAAGGGGAGGAGGGGGAAGAGGAAGCAGATTCGCAGAAACCAGAAAAGTCGATGTTAATGCCATCTGGCTGGAGAGTGCCCAGGCAGAAAATAAGGTTTTATTCCTCCAATTTGCGGGTGGTCAGGGTGGGATAGTACATAAGGCCATGGATAGACATATGAGTGCAGGAGTGTGACACAGAACTGAAATGGTTAGCTACTGGGAGGTCTCTGTTTCTGTAGAGGACAGAGCGAAGGTGCTCAGTGAAGTGATCTCCCAATTTGTGTCCAGTTACTTCAATGTTGAGAAGGCCACAAAGGGAGCCCCGGATGCAGTAAATCAGTCCTGTGGATACACAAGTGAAGTGCTGCTTCCAGGGGCCCTAGACCATGGTGATGGAGGAAGTGTGGGTGCACATTGCACCTCCTGTGGCCACAGGGGAAGGTGCCGGGGGAGGGGGGTGATTGGTGGAAGGGATGAGTGCATGAGGGAGTCACAGAGGGAACAGTCCCTACAGAAGGCAGAGAGGGTAGGAGAGGGGAAGATGCGTCTGGTGGTGGGATCCTGTTGTAAGTGCGAGAAATTCCAGAGGATAATTTGCTGGATGCGGAGGCTGCTGGGGTGGTAGGTGAGGATGAGAGGGGTCCTATGTTTGTTATGTCTGGGGACAGAGGTGGCGAGAGGAGATGCAGGTGAGGGCTGAGTCGATAGTGGTGGAGGGGAAGCCACGTTTGTGGAAAAAGGCAGACATTTTGGAAGATCTGGACTGTAAGATCTCATCTTGTGAGCAGATGTGGTGGAGACAGAGAAATTCAGAGAAGGGAATAGAATCCTTGCAGGGGATAGGGTGTGAGGAAGTGTAGTCCAGGTGGTTGTTGGTGGAAAGCCTGTCTCCTAAGATGGAGGCAGAGATCCAGGTAGGGGAAAATGTTATTGGAGATGGACCAGGTGAATTTGAGATTGGGATGGAAAATGGCTGCGGTGGATGAAGTTGACAAGTTCATAGCGGGTGCTTAAGGCAGCCCCGATGTAGTCAGAGATATATTGGAGGAAAAGTTGAGGGAGCTTGCAGCAAGAATTGCTCCACAGACAGGCGGGTCTAACTGGGACCTGTGTGGGTACCCATGGCTACTCCTTTGATTTGGAGTAAGTGAGATGAGTTGAAGGAGAAATTGTTTAAGGTTCTGCCAGGTGGAAGAGGGTGGTGGTAGAGGCGACTGGTTGTGTCTCTGGTCTAGAAAGAAGCAAAATGCTTTAAGAGCTTGTATGTGTGTGTGTGTGGGTGTGTGGGTGTGTGTGTGTGTGTGTGTGTGTGTGTGTGTGGGTGTGTGTGTGTGTCTGTGTGTGTGTGTGTGTGTGTGTGTGTGTGTGTGTGTGTGTGTGTGTGTGTGTGTGTGTGTGTGTGTTGGGGGGGGAATGGAGATATAAAGGGATTGGACATTCATCTTGAAAATGAGGTGATCCAATTTGGGGAACCTGAAGTCATTGAAGAGAATGAAGGGCATGTGAGGTAGGAGGGGGGTGGAGGAGAGTGGGGGAGGTCAGGGGTGCGGAAGATGAGGTTCTGAGAGTGAGGAGATAGGGGAGAAGAGAGGGAGAGAGGGGTGGAGAAGGGAGGAGTAGGGAGATGGGGAAGAGTCAGGAGTAGTGGGGGAGATGAGTAAGTGGGATCCAGCAGCGAGATCAGGACTACAGTAGGAGTCTATGACAGGAGCCACGTGGTTGGAGTCAGCGTGGGGAGCTCCAGCCTGAGGATGGCTGGTCTCAGATGGGAGTCGGAAGCATCAGATTCGGGATCTCCTGCAGGTTAGTGGATGGGGTCAATGCTGGAGTTGATGGTCAAAGTGTCGGGAGCTCTGTTGGGTTGGTGGCCGGGGCTGGTGTTTGGGTCAGCGGCAATGACATTGGGAGCTCCAGTGAGTTGGTGGCCTGGGCCAGGGTCCAGGTTGGCGACTGTGGCATTGGGAGCTCTGGCAGGTTTGAGCCAGTATTTGGGTCAGTGGCCATGGTGTTGGGAGCTCTGCTGGGCTGGGGGCCGGGGCAAGGGTTGGAGTTAGCAGCGAAGCTGAGGATCCAATGGGCAAGAGGACAGGGCACCGGTTGGAGACAGCAGAGGAAGTATAGGGAGCTCCCAGAGGCAAGGCAAGATGGGGACCCACGTTGAGGGTCACAGAGGCGGCATTCTCAAGGGAGGTGAGGTTGCAATCCTTGACAGACGTGGGTGGGTGAAGAGCTGGCGGGTGAATCCATGGTGCAGCACAGGAGGGCTCTGTTGCAGGCCATGACTGGCAAGGTCTAGGGCTGGGGCAGGGAGAGGGCGAGTTGCCACTGATTGTTCCCCATCGAGGCCAGGGTGATGTGAAGGAGTCGTCAGAAGAAGCAGAGAGAGCAGCAGTCGATGCTGTGTATGTACCTGAGATCCTTATAGGGGCTAAACTGCGAGGCCTGGAATTGGAGCTGGAAACCATGAGGCACAAGATGGTGGCGGAGGCAAGTAACCAGGAAGGCAACTTCGCTGTGGAATCGAGTCTGGGTGAGTACATGGTCGTAGAGCTTGAGAGCAGCAGGGATTACAGATGGGGAGCAGTGAGAGAGAATCCCACAGAACTCCTTTCAAAGAGCAAAGGATAACTTCTTCAGCGTAGGCACCCCTCCAAGAGATTTCACAGAGTTATGCAGCAGTCTCCCCATCCTGCTCTTCCAGTCAGGCAGGGACACTGCATGTTTCTTGTTCTTGCTGGTTGTGGTTGCAGATGTTGTTTCTAGCTCACCACAGTCATGCCATGAGGCTGGGAGAGGCTGTATGGTTCTGAGCCACATTTTCAGTTACCCTCTCAAGCCTGAACTGGGAAGATTTATTGTGGGCACACACTGGACCCATTCTTTCTGCTGCCGTTATCAGGTTATCAGCAAAGAAGCTTTCTGAGGAAAATGCAACTCAGACAAAAGTTTTTAAAAGAACAACGCTTGCAAACACTCTGAAGTGAAGAAGTAAAGTGGAATTCCATCTACACTCCTGGGTTGGAAAGGATGAGCAAGGACATCCCAGCCTCTAACATTCTTCAGCATATCCAACCGATGTTGTGGAATTGCAGAGTGCAAGATGGGCTGCATGCAACCTTTGTTCTTCTTCCTCCTGCAGGGGAAGCAGCTGTGGTTGTACAGTTGTTCCACTTGACTGCAAACCTCTACAGTACTATGCCCAGACAAGTGGTGCTGCACGCCCAACCCTGGTCCATGATTGAAAGGCTTTATGGCATCAGGAGGTGGTCATGTCTAAACCATGTACAGTGACGACTGTGTTAATCTCCATGTACCTCTTCCCTCACACACACGCTGACTGCAGTGAAAACATGCTGGATCTCTACTCCCATATGTACTCTGATTCCAGTGAAAATGCCCTTGTCCCCATCCACTTTTCACAACAGTCCATTGGGATGATACCCTCTGCGTCTCTTTACCTATTCACCCAATCTCCAATGAGTCAGTCAATCACTTACACACTGTAAATATCACAGGAGGAATGCTGCCCCCATGTCACATCATACTGGTATGTGGAGAGGTTTATATTCATGCGTGCTGTTCAACATCCAAACATTCCCATATTGAGGTTAATTCCAAGTTTCCTGAAATTCTATTTATATATTTCATTCATGGATTTTAATCTCTGTATTCTGGAGAAGGATTTATCATTAAAATGTGTTGATTTTGTTGCGTCCTTTGAGCTAATAGTTTACTCAGTCTGCTGGAGGAACTCAATGGGTTGAGCAGCACCAAAGAGAAATTGAACTTGAAGTGTTAGGAGGGTGCTGGATTTATTCTTTCAACCCTAGAGAAGCACTAAATAGAAAACAGACTTTTTGATTTCCCTCTGGTGGCTGAGGATTGGTTTGGGAGGGAACTGCATGCTGAGCTCTGCCTGAGACGTAAGATGTTCTGCCCCAGCATCTGCAGTTAAGTGCGATCTTGGAGTGAAGCCCAGCTGGCAGCGGGCCACCTCTGAGTAAAGCTGCTGCTTTCTTTTGGTTTTTCAGTGAGGACCTATTCCCTCTGCAAGGAGAGAGACAAAATGAGGTGACAGAGAAACATGCTGAGTCTAATTATATCCAAGCTTCCAGAAATGGAGAAGATATCTGCATAAGATATCCTCCTAATTAATTGCCCCTCCGTGATCTTTGAACTCAATGGAGATCCCTCAATGAAAATTGAATATGGCTTGTAAATTGTAAGTAATTCTAGGAACCTATGAAACAAATAAAGAGAATCGTGTGTAAAAAAAGAGGGAAGAAGCTGTACCTGATGTAGCAAATTTCCATGGGCTTTGTGATAGGCCTGGTCGAGCAGAGATTCTTTCATGGGGATTAGAACTAGAGGATGCACTAGCCATAGAGGGAGGTAGATTCGGGGAGTAGAGAACACAATAGTGTACGTGGTAGAGCAGCTGCTTCACACCTCCTGAGACCTGGCTTCAATCACCATCTCGGGTGTGGAGTTTGCACGTTCTCCCTGTGAACACCTGGGTTCTGATTTCCTCCCTGGGCTTAGAGAATGGTAGGGTTTGAGATTGAGAGATGGAGATTGATACAGGGCGGCAAGTTCCGAGCCACTGCTCTGTCAATGAACTTTAACAGTAGATGGTCAAAGAGGAGGGAAGGCAGCTTGCACACCATACCCACTTACAGTACTTCCAAAGTGGCTGTCCTGTAAACTAAAAAAGCCTGCAGTCCATTCAAGCAATGGTTAGCAAGGTACCTATGACCAGAGAAATATGGTGTTCTTCTGTTACTTTCTTCTGAAAGGAAGCCCTCCCTTTCCACCCCACTGAGGCCTCCACATTTCCTCAAAAAGACTTAACATCTATACTCACAGGTTATATAATCATGGGCTTCACCCAGAGATTTTGTTTCCTTCCACATTACAAGGATGTGCATTTAATAGGTTAACTGGATGCTGAAAATTAACCCTAAAGTGACTGTGTTGTAGGATAATCCGATGGTTATTGGGCATCAGAAATAGAATAGGCTGTAGGGATACCTCTGTGCAGCATAATGGGCCAAATGGATTCTTTCATCCTTTCTGTAAAATTTTTTTAAATGCCCGGATAAAGGCACTACAGATACCTTGCTAAAGTTGCTAATGTCATGAAGGCAGACTTGCCTGCATTTTGTCCATATCTTCCAAGCCAGTGGTTCTCAACCTTGTTTTCCCACTCACAAACTATTTTAAGTAATCGCTTACTAACCACTGCGCACCTATGGCATAGGATTAATTAAGGTGGTACGTGAGTGGAAAAAAAAAGGTAGAGAATGACTGAACTCGAGAGAGTACAAAACTGGATCTCCTATTTGGGAGCGAGACAAGTCAGATGGCAGAAGTATGTGTAGGGGAACACTTTGGGCTCAGAGATCACAATGTCATTAGATTCCAAATGCATGGATAAGGATAGGTCTGGTCCTCAGGTCGAGATTCTAAATTGGATAAAGGCCAATTTTGAGGAAATGAGAAAGGACCTAGAAAGTATGGATTGGGCTAGATTTGTTCCTGGCAAGGATGTGCTCAGTAAGTGGAAGGACTTCAAAGGTGAAATTTGTTCCTGTCAGGATTAAAGGCAAAGTTAACGTGTATAAAGAACCTTGGTTTTTGGGGATAAGAAGAAGAGAGAGGTGTACAGTAGGAATGGGCAACAAGGAGTAAATGAGATACCTGAGGAGTATTAAAAAAATGCAAGAAAAACTGAAGAGGGAAATCTCACACTTGTCTGCATTAAATTCCATCTGACATTTTCTGGCCCATTTTTCCAGTTGGTCCAGATCCCTCTGAAAGCTTTGAAAGCCTTCCTTGCAGTCCACAATGCCTCCAATCTTAGTCTCGTCAGCAAACTTGCTGATTCAATTTCCCACATTATCATCCAGACCATTGATATAGACAACAAACAACATTGCACTGATCCCTGAGGTACACCACCAATCACAGATCTCCAGTTTGAAAAGCAATCATCCACTACCACTCTCTGTCTTTTCCTATTCAGCCATTTTCAATACCTAGTGTCCGAACCTTCTGAACTAACCTCCCATGTGGGACCTTGTCAAAGGCCTTACTAAAGTCCATATAGACAACATTCACAGCCTTTCCTTCATCTACTTTCTTAGTAACCTCAAAAAACTCTACAAGATTTGTTAAACAGGACTTAACACACACAAAGCCATCCTGACTATCCTTAATCAGCCCTTGGCTGTCCAAATACTTGTATATCCAATCTCTCAGAACACCTTCAATAATTTACCTGCTCTTGATGCCAAGCTCACTGGCTATAATTTCCTGGTTTACTTTTGGAGCCTTTTTTAAACAACAGAACAACATGAGCTGAACAACATGAGCTATTCTCCGATCCTCCAGCATCACCCCTGTGGCTAAGGACATTTTAAATAATTCTGCAAGGGCCCCTGCAATTTCTATACTAGTCTTCCTCAAGGTCCGGGGGAATATCATGTCAGGCCCAGGGGATTTATTTACCTTTATTCGCTGTAAGGCAGCAAGAACCTCCTCCTCTTTAATCTCTATATGTTCCATTCCATCACTGCTTGTTTCCCTTCATTCCTTGTACACTATGCCAGTTTCCTGAGTAAATATGTACACAAAAAAACTGTTTAAGATCACCCACATCTTGCTAGGCTCTACTCTGATAATCTAGGGCAGAGTTTCCCAACCAGGGGTGCGAGATAGCATTCCAGGGGGTGTGAGATAACATTTCAGTTTTTTTTATAAATCCATACTCCTTCAATTTGGATAATATGTTGGATGATGAAGAGCTGAAGGAAGATCATATTGAACTGTGCACAAATCGTGTTCTTGAAAGGCAGTTTGAAAGCAAAACTTTGGAACAATATTGGTGTTCGGCAATGGATATGTTTCCAAGACTTTGTGAAAAAGCACTAACTGTGCTCATCCTATTCGCAACGACATACTTATGCGAGTCTGGATTTAGTGCCCTTTTGTCAATCAAGACAAAATCTAGAAATCGCTTGGGTGCACAGGCAGACACGCGGACTGCTATCAGCAACAAAGTGCCACGTTTTGAAAACTTTTAAGCAATAAACAGGAACAAAAGAGTCATTAAATTTAAATTGGCATATGAACATTTGAACATTCTTTAATTTTTTTTAAAGAAATTTCACGCATGGATGAAAATTTAAATTTTTTGTACGATTTATGCAACTTTTAATTTGTTGTAATATTTTTTCTTTTCCATAGGTTTCATTTTTGTTTATTCTTCTTTGGATTGGCTTCGCGGACGAAGATTTATGGAGGGGGTAAAAAGTCCACGTCAGCTGCAGGCTCGTTTGTGGCTGACAAGTCCGATGCGGGACAGGCAGACACGGTTGCAGCGGTTGCAGGGGAAAATTGGTTGGTTGGGGTTGGGTGTTGGGTTTTTCCTCCTTTGCCTTTTGTCAGTGAGGTGGGCTCTGCGGTCTTCTTCAAAGGAGGTTGCTGCCCGCCAAACTGTGAGGCGCCAAGATGCACGGTTTGAGGCGTTATCAGCCCACTGGCGGTGGTCAATGTGGCAGGCACCAAGAGATTTCTTTAGGCAGTCCTTGTACCTTTTCTTTGGTGCACCTCTGTCACGGTGGCCAGTGGAGAGCTCGCCATATAACACGATCTTGGGAAGGCGATGGTCCTCCATTCTGGAGACGTGACCCATCCAGCGCAGCTGGATCTTCAGCAGCGTGGACTCGATGCTGTCGACCTCTGCCATCTCGAGTACTTCGACGTTAGGGATGAAAGCACTCCAATGGATGTTGAAGATGGAGCGGAGACAACGCTGGTGGAAGCGTTCTAGGAGCCGTAGGTGGTGCCGGTAGAGGACCCATGATTCGGAGCCGAACAGGAGTGTGGGTATGACAACGGCTCTGTATACGCTTATCTTTGTGAGGTTTTTCAGTTGGTTGTTTTTCCAGACTCTTTTGTGTAGTCTTCCAAAGGCTCTATTTGCCTTGGCGAGTCTGTTGTCTATCTCATTGTCGATCCTTGCATCTGATGAAATGGTGCAGCCGAGATAGGTAAACTGGTTGACCGTTTTGAGTTTTGTGTGCCCGATGGAGATGTGGGGGGGCTGGTAATCATGGTGGGGAGCTGGCTGATGGAGGACCTCAGTTTTCTTCAGGCTGACTTCCAGGCCAAACATTTTGGCAGTTTCCGCAAAGCAGGACGTCAAGCGCTGAAGAGCTGGCTCTGAATGGGCAACTAAAGCGGCATCGTCTGCAAAGAGTAGTTCACGGACAAGTTTCTCTTGTGTCTTGGTGTGAGCTTGCAGGCGCCTCAGATTGAAGAGACTGCCATCCATGCGGTACCGGATGTAAACAGCGTCTTCATTGTTGGGGTCTTTCATGGCTTGGTTCAGCATCATGCTGAAGAAGATTGAAAAGAGGGTTGGTGCGAGAACACAGCCTTGCTTCACGCCATTGTTAATGGAGAAGGGTTCAGAGAGCTCATTGCTGTATCTGACCCGACCTTGTTGGTTTTCGTGCAGTTGGATAATCATTTTGAGGAACTTTGGGGGACATCCGATGCGCTCTAGTATTTGCCAAAGCCCTTTCCTGCTCACGGTGTCGAAGGCTTTGGTGAGGTCAACAAAGGTGATATAGAGTCCTTTGTTTTGTTCTCTGCACTTTTCTTGGAGCTGTCTGAGGGCAAAGACCATGTCAGTAGTTCCTCTGTTTGCGCGAAAGCCGCACTGTGATTCTGGGAGAATATTCTCGGCGACACTAGGTATTATTCTATTTAGTAGAATCCTAGCGAAGATTTTGCCTGCAATGCATTTTTGTTTATATATTATTAAAAATTGATTATACAAATTTGTTTTGGTCACCTTCACCTTTTTTCTTATATAAATTATTACTTTAAGGGGTGCGAGAACATATTAAAATTTTTTAGGGGTTGGGAACCACTGTTCTAGGGGATCAATTTTGTACCTTTACTATCGTTTTACTCTTAACATTCTTGTAGAAACCCTTCGGGTTTACCTTCACTTTATCTGCCAAAGCAACCTCATGTCTTCTTTTTGCCTTCCTAATTTCCTTCTTAAGTATTTTCTTACATTTTTTTTTATACTCTTATAGTACCTCATTTTCTCCTTGTTGGTAGATAAGGTTGTAAAGAGTTTTTGGCACATGGGCACAAAATCAAGGAGTTAGGATTTCACGATAAAGTTGTATAAGACATTGGTGAGCCAAATTTGGAGTATTGTGTGCTGTTTTCGGCACTTAACTACAGGAAAGGTATCAATAAAATTGACAGAATGCAGAGAAGTTTCACTAGGATGTTGCTGGGACCTGAGGGCTGGATGTTATATATTTGGACTTTCAAAAGATGCTTCACAACATTAGAGCCCATAGAATTACAAGAAGGATACTAGCATGGGTAGAGCACTGGCTGATTGGCAGAGAACAGAGAGTGGGTATATAGGGATACTATTCTGATTGGCTATCGGTTACCAGTGGTGTACCTCAGGGGTCAGTGTTGGGGCCACTTCTGTTCATGTTGTATTTTAATGATTTGGATTGGAGAATAAATGGCTTTATGGCTATGTTGGCAGATGATACAAAGGTAGATGGAGAGAAGATGGTGAGGAGGAAATAGAAAGGATGCAGAGAGATTTACTGTAGATAGATTTGGAGAGTGGGGAAAATAGAAAATGAAATACAGTGTTGGAAAATGTGTGGTCATGCACTTTGATAGAAGAGCAGACTATCATTTGGATGGGGAAAAAATTCAAAATTCAAAGGTGCAAAGGGACATGGGAGTCCTTGTGCAGGATATCCTAAAGGTTAACCTCCAGGTTGAGTCAGTGGTGAAGAAGGCGAATGCAGTATTGCCGTTCATGAGCAGGGATATGATGTTTTGCCTTTATAAGGCTCTGTTGAGGCCTCACTTGGAGTATGGGTATAGTTTTGGGCTCCTTATTGAAGAAAGGATGTGCTGGCATTGGAGAAATTTCAGAGAAGATTCACAAGAATGATTCCTGGAATGAAGTGATCCCATATGAGGAACATTTGACAGCTCTTGCATTGTTCTCCTTGGAATTCATCAAAATGGGGAGGGGGGAAACCTCATAGAAGCATTTTGAATGTTGAAAGGCCTGGACAAAGTAAATGTGGCAAAGTTGTTTCCCATGGTAGGCGAATCAAGGATAAGAGGGCACAACTTCAGGACTGAAGGGCACCCATTTAAAAGAGAGGTGCAGAGGAATTTTTTTAGCCAAAGAGTGGTGAGCCTCTGGAATGTGCTGGTCATTGGGTATATTTAAGGCAAAGATTAATAGGTATCTAAAAACCCAGGGCATCAAAGGTTATGGGGAGAAGCCAGGGGAGTGGGGCTCATGAAGGAAAGACTCCACAAGCTGAATGGCCTGCTTCTGAGCTCAGATCTCCAATCAGAATAATATCCTTCCACTACTACCTTCAGACTCTTTCCATGATTTGATCACCTCCCCTTTGATCCATAACCTTCCAGACTAGTATGCCATATGGAACCTTGTCAAATATTTTGTTAAAGTCCATATATAGAATGTTCTCTGCCGTATCGTCATTAATCCTCTTCATTACCTTTTCAAAAAGATTTATCAGATTGTGAGACAAAATTTCCCACGCATGATGTGAAGCCATGCTGACCAACTCCAATCAGTTCCTGCCTATCCAAATGCTCGGAGATGCTGTTGCTCATATTCTCCTGCAAAAATGTTGTGACCGCTGATTTCAAGCTTGTCATTCCCTGACTTTTCCTTGCTGCCCTCTCGAACTTACTACATGAGCCAGTCTTCTGGCACATCACTTGAGGCCAAAGATTATAGAACTATCTCAACAAAGGCCTCCACACTTATATATAGATACGTTTTTGGGAGATAAATTGGGAAATGTTTGTTAGAGTAGGTCGCATACAAACACTTTAAAACAGATCTTATTTGAAATACTGGAGCTCTGCCTCATGCTAGACATATCAGGGCCTCAGAGATTTTGCAAGAGCTTTGAAGAGTTCTCAAGAGACTTCACTAATGGATTGTTGTTTACAAAAGGCAACAGATGAAAGATCTCGCTGGAGCCGCATATTGTCTGGAAGATAACTTACTGTTCTGAGAGGATCATGTGGTTTTGCAAGGAGAGAGAGTCAAACAGGTTTTCTCTCAGAGAGAGAGTCACACACACACACACACACACACACACACACACACACACACACACACACACACACACACACACACACACACACACACACACACACACACACACACACACACACACACACACACACACACACAGAAATCAGTTCTGCAGTATTATAGCCAGCAGAAGTACCTGGGACTGGAACAGGATAAGCTAGCAAGCTTGTGGAAAGCCATTTGGACCATGGCCTGGTCAAAGTCCTTGTGGTTCATCCAAGTGGAGAGGACTGGCTGTCTAATGTTTCACTTAGAATAAGGGAAACAAAAAGGAACTCTGAGGTGACCTGAAAGAAAGAGGTCATCATCTGGAGAACCCTGAAGGGGCAAGTTTCGTCAGCAAATCACTGGAGTGGCTGATGGAAGTACATCAGTTGTGGATGTCCTGGAATAACAAATCTCTCTCTGAAAACCGACAAGAACCTTCCTGAGTGGTAACCATTTACCTTTCAAGCACCAAAGCCTGGTGAACGTTTATAAATGTTAAATTCTGTGCACAATATAAGAATTGCCTGCAACCAGTGAACTTGGAGGAATGAGAAATGAGATTGGGCTGTGAACCAAAGAACTTTTCTGAACGTACACACACATTACATACACGTGCACTTAGAATTAGAAGGGGGATAAGTTAGGTGGAGTAAGTTAATAGTGATAAGTTAAAGTTTGATTTTATTTTCATGTTTAAAGATAATTAAAATCAACTTTTGTTTAAGTAACCATTTGTCTTGGTGAATATCTATTGCTGCTGGGCTTTGGGCTTGTAACAGGCATTAGCCAGTAAGTATGTGAAAATTAACTACATCAACTGCTATTGCATTTGATCTCAGCTGGTTGTAAGGTTGGTGCAATTGCTATGAAGATGGCGACATGTGAGCAAGATCTGCACTGCCCGAAGGAGTCAGAACTTGCTTAGCACTTGAAGAGTAACCATGCCAGAGGGGCACAGAGAAGCAGTGAAGACACACTTACTTCCTCATACTGCGTGATCCTCCATTCCCTTCACATCTGATGCACTTTCCATCCTCCCACTGGAGTGCCTTCTGCCACCATTTCCTGGGATTACCATTCCCAGTCCAGAGTCTACTGGCAATCAGTGAGAAAAGTCTGCTTAAAAATTAGGATGCTGATTACAACATGTGGAGAGAAATCAGTGGTTGTGTCACTTAATCCCATGAACCAGAAGTGGTGAGCCCACATGGTTTACATAACTCCACTGTCTGGGTTTGAAAGTTCTTGTGAAAAAACTACTGCCTAAGTAACTTTTGTAAGCTCTGGTAGAAATGAAAGCATCAATGTTCTGGAATGGTCTCAACAATGTGGTTTCACTCAGGAACCAGCTCATCCAGAGATTTAAGCTCTGTAGATGGGGGAGAAGTGATTGTTCAGTTGCAAATGCAAGAAATTACCTGTTACTCTTTTGACTAAGGGTTACACATACATTTTTAACAGTTATCCCTCCTCTTTCACAAGATTGTTATGTAATCCATCTGTTTCTTGGCTGGAGTCAGGTTCCTGGAATCTATCTGTTCATTTTTCACCATTACACCACACTCATATCTGATCAGACCTGACTTCTTGCTCAATGAATGTGACACCGCACTCATATCTGATCAGACCTGATTTCTTGCCCAGTGAATGTGACACCGCACTCATATCTGATCAGACTCTACTTCTTGCCCAGTGAATGTGGACATGAGGAAGGGCAGATTTGTCAATGCTGCTGCAATCCAAGCTGAACAGGAAAAATTTGATTGTACACTGATGCCTGGAACATAGGCCACAGAACAGTACAGCATAGGAACAGTCCCTTCAGCCCAACTGTCTGCACAGAATATGATGCCCAAATTAAATAAAACTCCAGCTTGCACATGAAACGTATACATTTTACATAGAATTTTATACAGCCTAATTTTATACAGATGGAATGACAAAATTGATCACATCACATTTGAGAACATAGGAACCATGGAACAGGAATAGACTTGTCAGTTCATTAATAGCAGAACTGGATCTTAACTCCACCTGATCTCCATGTACGTGTTTTTATTTATTGATTTTTCAGGATTTGAGTGTTGATGGCAAGAGCAGCATTCATTGCCCATCCCCATCTACCCTGGAGAGTGTGGTACTGAGCCATCTTTCTGAACCACTGCAGTTGTAATGGTGAAGATACCTCCACAGTGCTGTTGGGAGGACAGGATTTAGACCCAACAACAATGAACAACAGGCAATATATTTCAAAATCAGATGGTGTGCAGTTGGAGGGGAACCTGCAGGACATCAAGTTCCCTTGTGTCTCCTATCCTTGTCCTTGCCTCTGTATCAAGTTCAAGTTCAAGTTTAGAACATAGACATTACAGCACCGTACAGGCCCTTCTGCCCTCGATTTTGTGCTGACCTATATATTCTTATCAAAAAATAATACTGAACTCTTCCTATCTCATAATGCTCTATTTTTATTTTATCCATATGTCTCTTAAATGTTCTTAATGTTTCTACCCCCACCACCATCTCTGGTAAAGCATTTCAGACACCCACAATTCACGGTGTAAAAAAAAACATGCCCCTGATGTCTCCCCTAAACTTTCTTCCTTTCACTTTGTAGAGATGCCCCCTGGTTTTCTTATTCCTGCCCTGGGAAAAATTCACTGGCTGTCCACCTTATCTATTCCTCTTGTAGATCTCTATTTACATCTCTCTTCATCCTTCTTCACTCCAAAGAGAAAAGTCCCAGCTCTGCTAACTTTTCCAATCCAGGTAACATACAGGCAAATCTCCTCTGCACCCTCTCCATAGATTCCACATCCTTCCAGAACTGAACACAAATCTCTGGTCTCACCAGAGGTTTGTAGAGTTGCATCATAACCTCTTGACTCTTGAACTCAATTCCCTGACTATTGAAGACCAGCATCCCTTAAGCCTTCTTAATTATCCTATTAACCTGTTGGCAACCTTGAGAGATGTATGGATTTGGACCCCATGGTCCCTCTCTTCCTCCACACTGTTAAGTAGCTTTCTGGTTTGACCTTCCAAAATACATCATCTCACACATCTAGATTGAACTCCATCTGACACTTTTCCACCCAACTCTGCATCCTGTCTATATCCTTTCATAACCTATGACAACCTTCAGCACTATCAACAACTCCTCCAACCTTCGTATCATCCACAAAATTACTTACCCATCCTTCTACTTCTTCATCTAGGTCATATATAAAAATTACAAAGAGCAGAGGTCCCAGAACAGATTCCTGCCGAGCTCCACTAGTCGCTGACCTCCAGGCAGGATTATTTACACCCACTACTTCTCTCTGCTCTCTACATGCAAGACAATTTTTAATCCACTCAGCCAAGGTTCCATGGATCCCATGTCTCATGAGTTTCTGAGCAAGTCTCTCATGGGAGACTGGCAAATGCCTTATCTTCATCAATTTCTTTTGTAACCTCCTCAAAAAGCTCAATTAGGCTTGTGATTCCCAGGATTCTCCTTATTACCTTTTTTAAACAAGGGGACCACATTTACCATTTTACAATCCTCCGGTACCTCTCCTGCAGCCAAAGAGGATGTGAAGATCTTACCCAATGCCCCAGCTATGTCTTTCCTTCCTTCTCCCAGCAACCTGGGGTATATCATGTCCGGTTCTGGGGACTTATCATTCTGAACGTTTTTAAGAAGAACCAAAACTTCTTCCTTAATCTCAATGTCGTCCAGGATACAAACCTGTTCTATTCCGACCTCACTCTGATCAATGCCCTTTTCTCTCATGAAGCATTTAGGACCTTCCCAACCTCCTCTATCTCCAGGCCCATGTTACCTCCTTTATCCTTAAATGTCCCTACCTTCATTCTCATCATCCTTCTATTCTTCATATATCCATAAGACACCTTGGGTTCTCCTTAATCCTACGCCAAAGACTTCTCATGTTCCCTTCTCAGCTTTCCTAAGACCTTTCTCCTTCCTGGCTACTGTATAGATCTCATAGCCCTTCCTGTTTCCTGCCTCCTAAATCTAATGTATGTTTCCTTCTTCCTTTAAACTAGCTGGCCCGCTTGTCCTGTCAATGATGGTTCCCTTTTCCAACCACCTTTCCCCTGTCTCAGGGGAACAAACCTATCCTAATCCCAGCGCTAGTTGCCCCTAAACATCCTCCATATTACTTCTGTGTTTTTCCCCCACGAACATCTGTTCTCAACGTACTCTTCCTAGTTCTTGCCTTAGCCCATTGTAATTAGCCCTTCCCCAATTAAACACTTGCCCATTTTGTCTGTTTTTATCCTTGTCCTTAGCTATACTCCCCTGCCGCTTGCACCAGCTCTTCAGCCACATCTGCCACAACTTCCAATTCCTACCCTCACTGGTGGGTGGCACAGGCAGCAATCCTGAGATTACCACCCCTGAGGTCCTGCTTTTCAGTTTCCTTCCTAGATCCCGATATTCCCTCTTCAGGATTCATCCCTACTCCTATCTATGTCATTGATACCAATGTGGACCATGACTTCTAGCTGTTCACCCTTCCACTTGAGAATGCTGTGGACTCAATCAGAGATATCCCTGATCTTGTCACCTTAGAGGCAATATACCATCTTGATCACAGAACCTCCTTTATGTTCACCTAACTAGCGAATCCCCAATCACTATCACTCTCCTCTTCTCCCCCCTTCCCTTCTGAGCCAAAGTATCAGACTCTGTGCCAGAGACATGACCATCTTAGCTTGTCCCTGGTAGATCGTAAACCCCCAACAGTATCTAAAACACTATGCTTATTGTTGAGGGGAATGTCCACAAGAGTGTTCTGCGCTGACTGCCTATTCCCCTTCTCTTTTCTAACAGTCACTCAGCTACTTGCCTCCTACCTTTGAGGGTGGCTTTCTCCCTGAAGCTCCTGTCTATCATCCCCCCACCCGCCTCCCAAATGATTTGGAGTTCATCCAGCTCCAGCTCCAGTCCCCTAACTCAGTCTGTAAGGAGCTGCAGCTGGATGCACCTCTTGCTCTCCCAGATTTCCCACATCCTGCATTTGGAGCATTACTCTGCCCTCGCTGCTGTCTCATTACCTAATCTTTGTTAATATGCAAAGATCTTTCCCGACATTAGTTACCCGAAAGAAGCTCGTCCTCAGCTTCTTTTCACCGAAGCCTTAAACCACAACTCCTACACTGAGTCACTCACTCACTGGCTGCTTTACTCTCAAGTCTACAGAGGTATAATGAAAAGGTTGTTATGGGTGCTGGCCAACAAGTCAACCCATATATAGATGCAGCTAGTAAAACACAGAACAGAGACCAGAGTTACAAAGAGAGATTAATTAGAGCAGAGCAAGATTATTCATGTGAGGGAAATTAACTGGTGGTGCACAATTTTACACTCATGAATTTTCTTTCTATCAGAATGAGAGGGAAGAGAGTGTGGTCGGAATGAGGTGAGTTCTTTAATATATTGGCTGCTTTCCCAAGGCAGTGGGGTGTATAAATGGTATCAATGGAGGGGAGGGGAATTTGATGGTCATAACTTTCTGCAGGTTTTTTGTGACCTTAGGCATAGTACTTCATGTACCACACAGTGATAAATCCAAACAGGATAGACTAAAGGTTGTTAAGGGTCACAGGGCGCATGATGAATTTCCTGCTGAGGTGCTGGTATGCTTTCCTGGCCACCACATCTACCTGGTTGCAGCAGGACAGATAAATGGAGATGACTTTGCTCACAATTATTTACTACCTGCATCTCTCTGCCATCTGTTAACGTCCTTACCTTACAAACGAAGTGATTAAAAATGAAGTGATTAAACTGTCTTGAAATTTTCAATCCAACCTCGAGGGTTATTTTTGGGGAGGGGTGTCGTGGTGCAGACCCCCAGATTTCCACTACCCTCTCTGAGAAGCACTTTTCAAAAACACTGTCTTTCTGGACTGCCTCATCAGAGAGATTAACTTCTTTACATCTGCTTAATAACATTTAAGTCTTAAACACATCAATTATAAACCATCCAGCACTTCATAAGGACACATTTTCAGAATCAGAATTAGGTTTCACAAAATTTGTTGTTTTTTGGCAGTATTGTGCAAAATTACTATAAATTACAAGTCTGTAAAAACAATATTTTAAAAAACTAGTGCAAAAAAGAGTCGTTTAGTCTTTTGAAGATGGCTTTATTTATATGTGAAAAGTATAAAATTTTTGAAGTTTCACTGATCCACATGTTTTGGCAGTGCCCAAATTTAGAGAGATTCTGGAAAGACATTTTCCAAACTTTATCAACGATTTTTAAGATCAAAATAGAACCGGGTTGTTAATTGCTTTGTTTGGTTTTTCACGTGAGCCAAATATACCTCTGTCTGCAAGTCAGGAGAAGGTTTTAGCCTTTACCACGCTGATAGCCAGACGAGCAGTTTTAAAGAAATGGAAAGACGACTCTTCACCTCCCCATACACAGTGGTTACATGATGTAATGGCCTATTTAAGCTTTGAGAAAATTTGATACAACATTAAAGATAGAAAGTTTCTATTTGTAAAGATGTGGGGCCCATTCATAGAATACGATCATGATTGGAAGATTTAAGAATTTTGAATGTTCCGGAGATTCTCTGTCCAATATCTGGAGGTCGCTATTCGATCCATAATTTCCATTTTCTTTATAAAGTTTACCTGATTAGAGGGAGGGGGTAGATTAGATTTAGTTTTTAGGTTTTTTTGTTTTATTTTTAATAAGTTTTATTTAGATTCATTTGGCAAATATGGGTTTAACATGGTTATCATAGATTAATTCAATAACTTGTTTCACATGTGGATTAAGGAACTGTCTAATCTACATCCATTTTTTGTACATTTTTTCATATATATATGAGATGGCTTGCTATGAGTTACCTTAAAATTTTGTATGTAAGTTTAAGTGTTAAACTCAATAAAAGTATTTAAAGGGAAAAAAAGAGAAAAAGAAGGGTACTGTCCATTCAGAAATCTGATGGCAGAGGGGAAGAAACTGATTTTTGTGCTGTTGGGTGTTCATCTTCAGGCTCTTCTACCTCCTTCCTAATGGTAGCAGTAAGAAAAGGGCATGGCCTGGGTGGTAAAGGTCCTTAATGATGGAGGCTGCTTTCTTGAGACACCACCTCTTGTAGATGTCTTTAATGGAGTGAAGATATTATGATGATGCTGGCTGAGTTTACAATCCTCTGTAGCCTTTTTCTATCTTGTGCATTGCCACCTCCGTACCAGTCAGAATGCTCTCCACATTACACCTATAGAAATATGCAAGAGTCTTTGGTAACATATCAAATCTCCTCAAACACCTAACGAAATATAGCCGCTGGTGTGTCACTTCATAATTGCATCAACATGATGCCCCCTTTATAATTTTCTTCATTGGTTATATTTAACTCTGGAGAAATTAAGGAAATATAAGTTTATCTCTTCTGATTTATATTTCAGATGTCATAAGGAAGTTGGTTCTTTTTTACATTCTACTTGATTGTGTGAAATGGTGAAACCTTTTTGGGGCAGATTTAAGGAACTTTTAGAAGCTATTTTTAAATTGAAAATTTCACTTGATCCTTTGGTATTTTTATTGGGTTATATTAAGAAAGTGAGTTTGGAGTTAAAATTAAATACATTTCAAATTGCTTTTTTGAGATTGGCTCTAGCTGTGGCTAGAAAATATTTGGCAATTACTTGGAAAAATGAGACTAATTTGAATATTCAGTGATGGCATTTGGAAAAGATAACATATAATTTACGTAATAATTATTTTTCTGTTAAAACCTGGAGCCTGTATTTGGAATATATGGGGTTAAATTATTAATCTTTTTCCCACGCATTGATGATGTTGCTCCGAACCATGGCAAATAATTGAAGAGTTATGTTAATTGATCTCTTTTTTCTTTTCTTTTCTTCCTTTTTTTGGGAGTAGTTTAGAGGGGGGTTAGGAGGGGTGGGTGGGTTAGAGTAAGGGGTGGGGGGTTGTAAAGGGGAAAAATATCATGTATATATTATGTTTTATTTGTTTGTATCTTTATTGTATGATTTATCATGATTAATAAATAAAATTTTCAAAAAGAAAACATGATGGCCCCAGGATAAGTCTTTAGAGATGATGACGCCCAGAATTTGAAGTATCTTACCCACTCCACTGCTTCTCCTCAATGAGGGCTGGTTTATGTTCTCCTGGTTTTTCCTTCCTGAAATCCACAATCAATTCTTTAGTTTTGCTGACATTGAGTGCAAGGTTGTTGTTGTGACATCACTCAACGAGCTAATCTGTACAACTTCCTCATTGTCTATCGACAACTGTGGTGCAATTGGGAAATTTGTAGATGGCATTTGAATTGTGCCACACAGTCAAGAGTGTAGAGAGAGTAGAGAAGTGGGCTAAGCACACATCCTTGAGGTGTGCCTGCATTGATTGTCAGTGAGGAGGAGATGTTGTTACCGATCCACACTGCAGGTGGCCTTCCATTGAGGAAGTCAAGGATCTAGTTGCAGAGGGAGATGCAGAGGCCCAGTTCTGACTTTTGCTGACCAGTATTGAGGAGAAGATGGTGTTGGTGATGAAAAGCAACCTCATATAGGTATTGCTGTTGTCCAGGTGATCCAGGACGGAGTAGAGAGCAAGTGAGATTATGTCTGCTGTGGAACGGTTGTTGTGGTAGGTGATTTGCAGTGGCTTAGATACAAGTTAATTCAGCCCATGGTCAACCTCTCAAAGCATTTAATCACAGTAGATGTGCATGCTACTGGGCGAGAGTCATTGAGGCAACTCATTCTGCTCTTATTGGGCACCTGTACAATTGCTGCTCTTTTAAATCAGATGGGAACCTCTGACAGCAGCGGTAAGAGATTGAAAATGTCTGTGAACACTCCAGCTAGTTGCTTGGCACAGATTTTTAGTCCCTTGCCAGGTATGCCTTGTGAGGTTTCATCTGCTTTTTTAAAAAATTTTTTATTTTTCACACTATAGATCACATTATTCAAGATATACACATTTCTCCTTTCAAATATATACAGTGTCGTTTTCTCCCCCCCTCCCTCCTCCCCTCCCCCCCCACCTCCCCCTCCATCCATTCAAAACTCTGAGTCCAAGATACATCAAACCCATCGAACAATGTTGTCACTCAACATTAACGAACAAAAACTTCCACTGAGTCAATTCTTTCCATTCTCTTTTCTTTTTGTCATTTTAGGTGATAGATGTCCCGGTAGGTTTTCTCTATTATATTCCATGTACGGCTCCCATATTTGTTCAAATAATGTTATATTATTTCTTAAACTATATGTTATTTTTTCTAATGGAATACATTTATTCATTTCTATATGCCATTGCTGTATTTTCAAATTATCTTCTAATTTCCAGTTTGACATAATACATTTTTTTGCTACAGCTAGGGCTATCTTAACAAATCTTTTTTGTACACCCTCCAAATCAAGTCCAAATTGTTTATTTTTTATGTTACTTAGGAGGAAGATCTCTGGGTTTTTTGGTATATTGCTTTCTGTAATTTTATTTAATATCTGGTTTAGATCTTCCCAAAATTTTTTCACCTTTTCACAAGTCCAGATTGCATGAATTGTTGTTCCTATTTCTTTTTTACAACAAAAACATCTGTCAGATACTGTTGGATCCCATTTATTTAACTTTTGAGGAGTAATATATAACCTAGGTATCCAATTATATTGTATCATACGTAATCTCGTATTTATTGTATTTCTCATAGTTCCTAAACATAATGAGGTTTCATCTGCTTGAAAAATGTTCCGACGTTGGCCTCTAAAACAGATATCACAGAGTCACCAGCTTCTGCAGGGATTCTCAGTTGAATTTCCTTTTTCTTTTTTTTTTTTTAAATTTTTTTATTTTTCACACCATAAATCACATTAGCCATGATATACACTATTTCTTTTTCACACATATACAGTGACTTTTTCTCCCCCCCCCCTTTCCTCCCAAACCCCCCCCACCCCCCCCTCTCATCCATTTTAGGTATACAATCTAGGTTGCATTAAGCCAGTCAGACAATGTTGTCATTCAACAAAATTACACCAGAAATTCTACTGAGTCCATTCTTTTCTTTCCTTCTCCTTCCATCAACTTAGGTAATGTTTGTCCCCGGTAGGTTTTCGCTATTGTATTTAATGTAAGGCTCCTATACTTGTTCGAATATTTCAATATTATTTCTTAACCAATATGTTATTTTTTCTAATGGAATACATTTATTCATTTAAATTTGGTAGTTTCTTCCTTTTAATTTGGTTATGTATTCCATTAATATTTAAAGACATATAGTTCAGCGTAGCCCTTTTATATTTTGTTTATCTTCTCTTTCCGTTTTTCCATCATTACCTTTCCTCCTTTTCCATTTCTGTTTTCTTATTTTCAACTCTTTATAAGACAACATTCCTACAACATCTAACATTTTCTTTATTCTCCTATTTCTATCTTATTTATCCCCAATCTCCCCTTCACCTCCTGAGTTGTCCTTTATCCCTTGTCGGACAACCACATCTCCCCTCTCCATTTGGATTTGCGAATCCACTCGCAAGCGTCAACTGATTTTGCAGTGACCGCTATTTCCCCCCACCCCGCCTCCCCCAGAAAAGATTTCACTTTTCATATGTCACAACGGTCCCTCTTTTAATTCCCTCCTTATTCTCTCTATTCCATTACCTTCCCTTATTAATTCTTGTCTATACTATCTATATTTTCCTCTAAGTACAGATACATTCATGTATGCTCATTGTCTCTATTCACTCTTATACCTCTTTACCTGCATACATATCAATCGTGATCATTTTTACTCTCATTACCCGTCTTCATCCCTCAGTCTATTTTTGTCTTTACCCACATACATATCAGTCGTGATCATTTTAAATCTCATTACCCGTCTTCCTCCCTCAGTCTATTTTTGTAATTGTTCTGCAAATTTTCGTGCTTCTTCTGGATCCGAGAATAGTCTGTTTTGTTGTCCTGGAATAAATATTTTCAATACCGCTGGATGCTTTAGTATAAATTTATACCCTTTCTTCCATAAAATCGCCTTTGCTGTATTGAACTCTTTTCTCTTCTTTAGGAGTTCAAAACTTATATCTGGATAAATGAAGATTTTTTGCCCTTTATACTCCAGTGGTTTGTTGCCCTCTCTTACTTTTTCCATTGTCTTCTCCAGTACCTTTTCTCTTGTAGTATATCTTAGGAATTTTACTACAATAGATCTTGGTTTTTGTTGTGGTTGTGGTTTAGAGGCCAATACTCTATGTGCCCTTTCTATTTCCATTTCATGCTGTAGTTCTGGACATCCTAGGGTCTTAGGGATCCACTCTTTTATAAACTCCCTCATATTCTTGCCTTCTTCATCTTCCTTAAGGCCCACTATCTTTATGTTATTTCTTCTGTTATGGTTTTCCATTGTATCTATTTTTTGAGCTAGTAGTTCTTGTGTCTCTTTAGTTTTTTTATTAGATTTCTCCAATTTCTTTTTTAAGTCTTCTACCTCCATTTCTGCTGCTACTGCCCGCTCTTCCATCTTGTCCATTTTTTTTCCCATTTCTGTTAAGGTCATCTCCATTTTAATTATTTTCTCTTCTGTGTTGTTTATTCTTTTTCTTAAATCCTTAAATTCCTGTGTTTGCCATTCTTTAAATGACTCCATGTATCCTTTAATAAGAGCAAGTATATCCTTTACCTTGCCTTTCTTTTCTTCTTCTATTTCACTGTACTCTTCCTCTTCCTCTTCTTCTTCCTCTGGGTTGGCCATCTGTTGTTTCTTTGGTGCCCTTTCCTCCTCTTCTTTCTTGTTTCTATTGTCTTCTGTGGTCTCTTCTTGCTGCAGGTGTTCTGCAGCTGTCATTGCCGGCTGTGGAGATCGACTCCCCAGCTGGTCCCCCCTCCCGTCGGTGTGTTTTTTTTCATTCGCATCGCGCATGCGCGGTTGCGCACTTTTACTCGGCTCTGCGAGCCATTTTTGTAGTCCATTATTTACCGACCTGAGGGAGCGGGTTTCTCTCTCCGCAGCGGGCCTCTTCGGACAGGTAAGGCCTTCACCTTTTTCCTCCTTTGTCTTCTCTTCCTCTCTTCTTACCATTGCTTTCGACTTTTCTTTTTTTGTCGCCATCTTCTTTCCACCTTTATACTCACTTTTCTGTAACTTTTATTTCTGTGCCTTTGTGTTTTCTCTTGTTTTTCCCGACTTTTCTGGAGAGGGCTGGAGTTCACCGTCCGGCCACTACTCCATCGCGTGACTCCTCCCGAATTTCCTTTTTCAAAGTGTGCATTAAAGGTGTACAGCTCATTGGGAAGTGAAGCATCACACCCATTTATGATGAATCTTTGAATATGGTCCAGTCCACCGATTCAAAGCAGTCCTACAGGTCCTACAGGTACTCCTCTGACTATACTTTCACCGTCTTCACCACTGGTGTTGAAGTCCTCAGTCTCTGCTTGTAAGCCGGGAATATAGCCATCAGACTTGCCAAAGCGTAGGCATGGGGTGGCACAGTAGGCATTCTTGATGGTGGTGTAACAGTGAACAAGTATGTTGTCTCCTCTGATTGCACAGGTGATAGATATATTGATGGTAATTTGTCAGAGACTTCTTGGGCTGGATGGTTGAAGTCCCTTACAATGTCACTTAGCTGCTGATCACATTACTCAGCCTCTCCAGTGCCAGCCTTATGTCAGTTTTGCATCCTGTCCTCGCTTTCATTCTTTAACCCTTCAGACTGCTTGCGTTGTAGCTCTACCCTGGCAGATGCTTCCTTCCCATGAGGTAAAAGCTTGAGCACTATGGAGTGCAACATTAGTTTGCACAAATCGAAAACAAGTCAAATGAGTTTGGTGGGAAAATCTGAGGTCGATGAAACAAGAAAGTCTACAGATGCTGTGTTAATAGTTCATACACAAAAGTGCTGCAGAAACTCAGCAGGTCCCACAGCATCTGCAGGAGACAAAAAGATATAACCGAGGTTTTGGGTGATTGATGTGTTGGTGCAGATAGATGTTTCATGGTTAATATTGTTTACTGAATGTGGCTTTGGCTCCCCTCCATTGGAAGTGAATAATGTCTGGCTGAAGAACAAACATTTCTGTCAATAAACTTTAACTTTCAATCTGCTGCCAGTTCCTGCAGATGCTTGAAGCCGGAAACAAAAGCAGAAAATGCTGAAAACACTCAGCCAAAGTGGCAAAGGGGCTTCAACCTGAAACGTTAGCTTTGTTTCTCTTTCCACAGATGCTGCTGGACCAGCTGAATGCATCCAGCACTTTCTGGGATTGCTAAACATGTTATTAAACACTCCAATCGGCATCAGCACTTTCCAATCTAGCTGATGTTAATACTTGATGACATGAACTCGTCGGTCTCTGGGATCATTGCAGAATGGTTTCGTGTTACACCCTCTTTGATGCTGCAGACACAAGCTACTCGATGGTGCTTGCTGCCTGTACGGTACTGGTGCTGAAATGGCTGCAATATGATGATTGCTACGCAAGTCAGACTGTTGAAAAGGGTGTTGAGTGATGTTTTCACATCCTGTACCAACGCAACAGAGTCAGTGACAAACCATGGTAGGGCTCTGAGAAGTGCGGTAGAACAGAGGGATCTGGGAATATAGATACACAATTCCCTGAAAGTGGCATCACAGGGGGATAGGGTTGTAAAGAGAGTTTTTGGCACATTGGCCTTCATGAATCCAAGTACTGAGTATAGGTGTCGGTATGTTATGGTCAAGTTGTATAAGACATTGGTGAGGCCAAATTTGGAGTACTGTGTGCAGTTTTGGTCACCTAACTATGGGCAGGATATCAATAAGATCGAAAGATTTACTGACTTAAGGAACTGAGTTACAGGAAAAGGTTAAAACAGTGAGAACTTTATTCACTGGAGTGTAGATGTATAAGGGGTGATTTGATAGACATATACAAAATGAAGATAGGACTAGATAGACTAAAGGCAAGTAGGCTTTTCACACCAATGTTAGATGAGGTACAAACCAGAGGGCATGGGTTAAGGGTGAAAGGTTTAAGAGGAACATTAGGGGGAATTTCTTCACATGAAAGACACGTTCAGACGGCAGTTTCATTCCAGGACATTTTCGGAATTTTGACAGCATGTCTGCTGTTTGAGAAATGCTGACCCGGAATGGGGGGGTCATTTCTGTGACGGCATTTTTCTGCCAGCGGACCCAGTCACAGCCCTGGAACGCCGCACTGTCTGAAAGCTGCTTACCTTGTTCCAGGACCAGCTCGGGTATGGAAGATGATGTTGCGAGGATGCGCAACGTCTCCAATGTTTTAGCGGGAAATATGAACTGAGCAACAGTTGGGATTTGAAATCTAACCGTTACTGAAATTTGCTTGCGGGCCATTGATGATAAACATATTCACAACTAGTAGCATTATCGCTTCAAGCTGTACCACCATTATTTTTGTAGATGGATTTGTCAGGCGCATATGTTTCACATAGCAGTGGATGCTGATGCGGCTGCATCACATGACCCACCTCTTTTAGACCATGAAGGCCAGCCTTCTGTGTGAAATTACACCCTGTCCCGCCATTTTGCCAACTTCAGTCAGTTCTGTGTGAATGACCGGGTCAAGCTTGGAGCCAGGATACTGCCGAGTTTTCCTTATGGCAATATCACGGCATTTCTATGTGTAATGTCTTGAGAGTGGTGGGAGTGTGGAATGAGTTGCCAGCTGAAATAGTGAATTTTAACATTTAAGAAAAATTTGGACATGAATGGGAGGGATATGAAGGGATATTGGACAGGCACATGGATGGGAGGGGCATGAAGAGACATGGGCTGGGCACAGGTCAGTGGAACTAAGCAGAATAATAGTTCAGCTGAAGGGCCTGTACTGTAATGATCTATGGTTCTATGTCAGTCAAGAAGCAGCTCTGATTGGACACTCACACTGGCACACCCTAATTCCATACTGCTGCACACGCCATGAGTTAATGAGACAGTGAGGAGGGCCCCACCACCAACCTGCCCACATAAAAGAATCATAAATGTGCTTGCATTCTATATTTCCATCTATTCTGAATCTGAAAACTATTTCAATTTGCAACACACCGCTGCATAACACAAAGACTCAGCACTCCCTGCTCAATTAAACTCCCCCAAACTTAGGGAAATCAGGTAAAATTCTTAATAATCCCTTTAATACACCCAGGGAAATTAGAGTCAGCCAGCAAAGAGCACCTTTTAAAAAGCTTAACCCGTCACTCAGTAAAGCTGCAACAAATCAAATTATTGAAATAAGAAACTCATGAAGATGTTGGTGACTGGAAAATAACCCCCAGTTGGTGGTGCAAAAAGTGCTACACAGTTGCAGTCTGTTCCTGAGACATGGTTCCTTTTGGCAGACAACATTGTCATAGGGGCAATAAGCAGAATACAGGACAGTGGTAAGCTGAAATGGGCCTGACTATGCCAGACACAGCCATGTGATCAGCCAATTGCCCCTCTAGTCCATGGAACTTTCTTCATCCTTGAAAGGACTCTGAATACCTTCTTACAAATGAAGGCCACGCACACCCACAACTCCTCCCTCACCATCATTTGGGCGCCTAAACAGTTATTCCAAGTGAAGCGAAGCTTCACTTGTTCATCTGCGGGGGTCATCTACTGCATCTAGTGTTCCCATTCTGGTCTTCTCTACATTGGAGAGACTGAACACAGACTGGGAGATCGCTTTGCTGAGCACCTTCGCTCTGTCTGCATCAGTGACAGGCATAGGCGTATCTAGGGTATGCCACATGCCCTGAGCGCCTCTTGAAGGTGGGTGCCACTGTCCTCACCTCGGCCGCCAAGTATCGAACTCCCGAGTCCTGAACCCAACAAAGAATCTTCATCTGACAAAAGAACTTTGAGGTATGGGTGACAGTCTGAGGTTCTTTAATGACACTGATGGAAATCCCTACTCCTGCAGGGAGCCTGAGGTCCCTGCTTCTGCTGGGAGCCTGATGTCCCTGCTCCTGCAGAAAGCCCAAGGCTCCCGTTCCTGCCGGGAGCCCAAAAAAAGGTCCCTGCTCCTGCTGGGAGCCTGATGTCCCCACTCCTGCAGGGAGCCTGATGTCCCCGCTCCTGCAGGGAGCCCGAGGTGCCCGCTCCTGCTGGGAGCCTGATGTCCCCACTCCTGCCCAGAAGTCTATGTCCCCGCTGCTGCTGGGTGCTCGACATACCTGCTCCTGCTGGGAATTTCCCATGGCCGATCTTCAAAACTAGCCCAATTGTGCATGGAAATCACCCAACTGGCAACTTTATTACGATTTTTTTAACAGGGGGACGTAATTTCATTGCTTGCCATGGCCACTATTTTACTGGTGACAGGGATCTCTCAGTGATCAACCATTTCAATTCTGTGCTCGACTCCTACACTGAAATGTCTGCCCATGGCTTCATGTACTGTCAACCCAAGACCACCTGTAACTTAGAGGAGCAACACCTAATTTTTCATCTGGGCTCTCTCCAACCAGGTAGCATTAACATCAACGTCTCCAGTTTCTGCTAGACCACTCCCCATCCTCCCTCTCTTCCCAATCCCACTGTCTTCTCTACTTCAGCTCTCCACTCACAGAGCCATCCCCCTCCCCTTGTTTGCTGTTGTGCTTTCCCTCCCTTATCCATCTATTACCTCCTGCCTGAGGAACTGAGCTCCTCCCCCCACCATTTCATTCGGGTGCCTTCCTACATTTTGTTCATACTTCGATGAAGGGCTCAAGCCCAAAACGTTGGTTATGTATCTTTATTTTTGCTGTTTAATGTACCCTATTTGACCAGCTGAGTTTCTCCAGAATGGAGTTTTTACATTTTTCTTTTAAAACGGATTTATTTCACATGATCACATTTTCCATACACTTTCAACTGTAGCTACTAAGGGTTTTAACAAGAAGTTAAGAAGTAAAATATTAAAGTCTGCAGACACCATGGTTGAAGTAAAAACACAAAGCTGGAGAAACTCAGCAGGTCAAGCAGTGTCCTTTATATAGCAAAGGTAAAAGTACATAACCAACGTTTCGGCCTTGAGCCTTTCACCTTCTCTGACCTGCTGAGTTTCTCCAGCTTTGTTTTTATTTCAACATGAAGGTCTCAGTTTTCTCAAAAACTATTAGCTTTTGCATCGAAATTGGTTTAACATCTGCCATGTTTTTCTGCGATCACTTGTCTTAACAAAGACAGAACCTGGGGGTCTGACTAAGTTATGCAAAGTCTGCACATTTTCTTGGAGATGGAAGAGGAATGGAGGACCAAAGTATGGGACCAAAGTATGGAAGAGGAATGGAGGACCAAAGTATCCTACAGCTGTGCAGGATTTGGAGAGGGACACCTGGCTAACGTGGGCAGTTCTGGTCTTCCCATTCAAGGAGGGATATCTTTGTGTTAGAGGCTGTGCAGAGAAATTTCACCAGGTTAATTCTTGGGATGAAGGGGTTATTCACAAGAAAAAACCTGAGCAGATTGGGCCGAAAATTTTGGGAATATTTTAAAGTCTTATTTATCCCTAAATGACCCTGAGAGTTCCCTTCATGTGGACATTCAGAACTGGAGACAGTTTCTGAGGGACAGATTGTGAGTTAACCTTGGAGGTGAGGAGGCATTTCTACCTTCAGAGTGCAATTAATCTTTTGATTTCTCTAGCCCCAGGAGTGTGGAGATTGAGACATTTTCAAGGCAGAATTTTAGACTTTTGAGAGAATGGAAAGGGGTTTGGCAAGAGCCATTGGTCAGATTAGCCATGACTGTATTGAATGTGGAACATACTAGGTGGACTGTGCGGCCAATTTGCTTTACTTTTGATGCTCTCACATAGGGCCAGGGAATGCAGAGAAAACTCAACAGAGCAGAGAGCACGTGTCAAGAGAGAAACAGAGTTAACTTTTCACACCAATCAACTTGCAATAGAACCAGGAAAAGATAGAAACAAAACATGCTTGAGGTTGTAATAGAGCAGGAGCACACAAAATGGATGTCTACAATAGCAAGGAGAGCAGAAGAAACTAGATGATCCATGGTACTGGCAGAGAATGAGCAAGGAAGGCTGGTGAATCAAAGTATTCTTTGCTAAATGCAAGGAAAGATATTATTGTTTTTCTTGTGGTTCCACAGCTCTTCTGGGCAAACTGTATTCTATGTGAAAACGAATGGATAATATCATTTTCTTGAGCCGCAAAAATAAACAAGTATTGGGCCTGGAATTCTAATAAAAAGAGTTCCCTGGAAAGCAAGGTGTGGCATGGTGGCAAGTAAGAAAGTAGAAAAACTGATATTGTACAAAGGAGTGAAATTAATGCAAAAGAAAATGCACCAGCTTGTGGAAACTGTCTGTGTCTGAGGTGCTCACAGCCCTGCACAATGATGGTCCACAATCTGCTGGGGTATGGAAACTGCAGATATGGAAACTAACATCCATCAGTTTTCTGGCAGGAGGAGTGATAAAGGGAAGGATTTTATCCCTTGGAGGAGTCAAGGGAAAGGACCTTTGTAACAGGTGCAAAAGAAGTAAGAATGAAAATCAAAATCCTGATGTGATCTTTGAGGAGTTCATCATAGTTTCAAACTAAAATCAAATCTTGATATTGTGGATATGAATTCCAATCTCTGAAACGTGAAACATGATGGGAGTGTCAATGACCTTTTGACCCAGAATGGAAGTGCAATTAGATTTAAGAATATGGTAGACCGGTGATTCTCAACCTTTTTCTTTCCATTCACAAACCACTTTATGTAATCCTTATGCCACCGGTGCTCTGTGATTCGTAAAGGATTGCTTAGGTGGTATGTGAGTGGGAAGGGAAGGTTGAGAATCACTGTTCTAGACCCAATTGTTACTGAAATATTTTGCTTGAGAAAAATTGTCATTCGCCCTTTTCCTTTGGACATCAGGAGTTGAAACCATTCACATGAGACAATGAAGTATGATTAACACAGTAGTTTACAAACCTTGTCTTTCCACCCACTTACCACCTTAAGCAATCCCTCACTAATCACAGAGCACCTATGGCATAAGGAATACTTAAAATAGCATGTGAGTGGAAAGAAAAAAGTTGAGATCCTCTGCGGTAGATTGATGGACCAATGGGTTTGGACTCAGCATTCCCAGATGAGCAGAGGTGTTTGATTAGGCGGTGGAGCTCAGGTGCAGTCAGAGGTCAGGAATGTTCACTGCTTGGTATGTTTTTACTATACATAGAATGGGTAACTGAGAGATGGGCTTCTGTGAGAGGCGGAGGAAAAGGGAAGGTTAACATGGTGGGATGGTATCTGTGTCCCCATTCTCTTGGAGCACCCCACTGGGCATGGTGCTAAAAATGGCTGGATTAGTATGGGAAACATGACACTGCACCATACCCTTGGGCTCTGGGTCATCGAAAGCTAAGCAGGCTCAGGACTGGTCAGTAATTGGAGGTGAGACTGCCCAGGAACACCAGGAGCTGTAGGTTTCTGTGAGGGGCTCTGGACAAGTGGCCTCTCTCTGTCTGCCTTACAGTAGACAAAAGTTATAGAATTTCATGTATGTTACATTCTAAATGTAGTAATGAAACCTTTGAAGCGGCAGTTACCCTGCTCCTGAAAGAACACCCACAACCAGACAGGTTGAGCTCAGTGAGCAGACTAATTTATTGCAGGCTGCTGGGCTGTACTATATACTCCTAGCCCGGACCTGGCTCAGGTCGCCGACGTCACCCGGGCGTTACGTGCTCCCCCAATGCGGGCTTCGGAACCCCGTGCTGGAAGGAAGGGAACACCCCCGACGGTGCCATTTTGGTTGGCTGCCCTGCCGCGTGGTTTACAAGCGGGGCTGGTTCGCCTGCCTACTGGTTAGCCGCCACACAGCCCACCCCACCCCCCCTGAGAACCGGCACCAATATGCTTTTTCGTCGGGTGGCCTCGCTTCTTGGGCTGGGCTACGACCACGGGCTAGGTGGGATTGAGGTGCGCTGGCTTCAGCCTGTCCACGGTAAACAGCTCCCACCGGCTGCCATTGTCCAGTGTGAATGTAGAGCCGGAATGCTGTACAACCCTGTATGGCCCCTCGTACGGTCGCTGAAGAGGTGCTGTGGTCAGGCCCCGTTGAACGAAAACATACTCCACGGAAAGTAATTCGCCGGGAACATGAAACAGGCGGGTGCCATGCCTGGGCACCAGTGGAGGTTCAAACGAGTCCAAGTGTGCCCTGAGTGAGGAAGTAGTTCGTGCGGCAACCACTGGGGATTGTGAGGTGCATTGATGAACTCACCAGGCGCACCGTAGACCAGCTCAGCTGATGATGCCTGCAGATCTTCCTTGGGAGTGGAATGGATGCACAGGAGCACCCAAGGCAGTTCGTCCACCCAGTCGGGACTGGTGAGGCGGGCCCGGTGAGGCGGGCCATGAGGGCCGACTTAAGGTGGTGGTGCAGACGTTCGACCAGTCCATTGGCCTGTGGGTGGTAGGCCGTGGTGCAGTGTAGCTGGATCCCCAACCTATTGGTGAGCTGTGCCCAGAGCACAGATGTGAACTGGGTGCCCCGATCACTGGTGAGGTGACCCGGGACGCCGAACTGGGCGACCCAACCATGCAACAATGCTCGGGAGCAGGAGTCGGTGGAGGCGTCTGGCATCGGGATTGCCTCAGGCCAGCGAGTGGTGCGGTACACCATCGTAAACAGGTTACAGTTGCCCCGGGAAACAGGTAAGGGCCCGACAATGTCCACGGGAATGTTCCCGGATGTGTTTGAACTCCTGTACGGGCGCCCTGGTGTGCCTGTGCACCTTGGATGGAGGTGAAAGGTCGTGGATGTGACAGAAGACCTGACTGCACCATTGTTGGGGAACCACTGGTCGTGGGGTGCCCATGGAGATATCACACAGGATGGTGCCTTCGCCGCTCGGAGTCGGGAGGTTTCAGAACTGCAGGCCCGTGATAGCGGTCTTGAAGACCCTCGTCTCCTCATCCGACTTCAGTTCCTGGGCGAGCTGGTCGAAGTCGAGGCCAGGCGTCAGCACGCAGATGTCCGGTCACAAGAGTGCATCGGCAACCACATTGTCCTTCCTCGCCTTGTCCCGAATCTCGGTGGTAAACTCCGACACGAAGGAGAGGTGACGTTGCTGGCAGGCCGACCAGGGATCCTTTGCAATCACAAGCGCCTGGGTGAGGGGTTTGTGGTCGGTGAAGGTGGTAAAAGTCCTCCCCTCCAAAGAATAGCGTAAATGCCGCACCACCAGGTTCATGCCCAGTAACTCGTGGTCGAAGGCACTATACTTGTGTTCCGGCGGGCAGAGGAGGTGGCTGAAGAATGCCAGCAGCTTCCAATGTCCATTCACATGCTGCTCCAGGATGGCGTCGACGGCTGTGACAGAGGCATCGACAGATGCAGGTCGGTGTGCAGGTGGGTGAGCATGGTGGCCTTCGTGAGGGCATCCTTGGTGGCTTCGAAAGGGGTGCAGGCTTCTGGGTTCCAAGCGAGCATTTTGTACTTGGCTGCAATGAGGGCAAATAGCAGCTGCATGATGCATGTGGCTCCTGGGATGAAGCGGTTGTAAAAGTTGACCATACCTGCGAACTCCTGCAGCCCCTTGAGGCTGTCTGGACGTGGTAATTCCCTGATAGCGGCGACCTTTGCAGCTGCAGACGTGGCTCCTTCGGCTGTGATAGTATCGCTCAGGAACTTCATGGTCTCTGTCCTGAACTGGCACTTGGCTGGGTTGATGGTCAGGCCAAAATTGGCCAGCCGGGAGAAAAGGGCGCGTAGGTGGGCCTTGTGTTGCACCTGGTTCTTGCTGGCGACGATGATGTAATCCAAATAAATAAAGACGAAATCCAAGTCCCTGCCCACAGAGTCCATAAGGCCCTGGAAGGTCTGAGCGGTGCTCTTGAGCCCGAACGGCATGTGCAGGATTTCAAACAAGCCAAAGGAGGTAATGATGGCCGTCTTGGGTATGTCCTCAGGGTGCACCGGGATCTGGTGATATCTGTGCACCAGGTCAACCTTGGAGAAAACCCCCGGACCATGCAGGTTGGCCAGTGAGGGAAGGGGTAATGGTCAGGAAATGTTGCCTCGTTGAGCCGTCGATAGTTTCCACAGAGACGCCAACCACCAGAGGCTTTCAGGACCAGGTGGAGCAGAGAGGCCCAAGACCTGTTGGACCGCCGAATGATCTCCAGTTCCAACAGTTGCGAAAATTCCTCCTTCGCCACCTGGAGCTTGTCAGGCGGGAGCCAGCGTGCCTTGGCATGAACCGGTGGGCCCTGAGTGGGGATGTGGTGGAACACCCCATGGCGTGGCGATGCAATGGAGAACTGTGGCTTGAGGAGTGTTGGGAACTCGTCCAAGATTCGCTGGAACTCATCTCTGGGCGTGCTGATCGTGGCCATCTGTGGTTGCTCCAAGTGGGAGGCGTCGAGGCGAATGGCCTGGAAGGTACGGGCATCCACCAGGCGCCTACCTCAAATGTCCACCAGAAGCCCGTGTGCAAAGAGGAAGTCTGCACCTAGGATGGCAGTTGGGAGGATGAGACGGTGAACCTCCATACGAAATTCCGTTGGCCGATCTGGAAGTGGACTGTCTTGTCTCCATACGTCCGGATTGCTGTTGCGTTGGCCGCACAGAGGGGAGGTCCACGAGTTCGGTTCCTGGACTCGACGGCCGTGGCCGGGATGATGCTGATTTGGGCTCCAGTGTCAACGAGGAACCGCCGGCCACTGACTGAGTCCTGGAGGTAGAGGAGGCTGTGTTGTTGGCCAGCCGCCGCAGCCATTAACAGTGGCCGGCCTGGTCATTTCCCTGGAACAAGCAGGGCTGATGACACTTCCGAACCTTGGCTCCCCAGCGCTGGTGGTAGAAGCAGAGGCCTGGAGTGGATTCTATGGCCTTGGTTGTGCTCTTGGGGCCCCTGAAGGGGCCGGATGCTAAGGGAGGGCTTGGCATGGTCGTGCCCATGCCTCATGACCTGCTGGACCACTGAGCCCTCCGGGAATTGTGCGAGCCATAGCTCTTGGGCCTTCTGGGTGACCTTCCTTGGGTCAGTGTAGCTCTCCTGGACCAGCAACGGCCGATATCCACGGGCATATGGTCGAGGAAAATGCGCTCAAAGAGTGGGCAGTTGGTGCACTCACCCATGAGCGCGAGCATCTTGTCCATCAGCTCCATCGGGTACCTGTCCCCCAGGGCGTCGAGGTGTAACATCTGAGCAACACGCTGGTGTCTGGATAGTCCGAGGGATCCAGTAAGCACTTGCTTGATGGTCTTGTATTTGTCTTCAGCGGATGGGTGCTGAACGAAGTGCAGCATGCTCCTGGCGGTGGCCTGGTCCAGGGCAGCGACCACATGATAGAATTTGGTCGTGTCGGATGAAATCTGGCGGAGGTGAAACTGAGAGTCTGCGTGGCCGACGTCTCCGGCTCCTGAACCCAGAATTCAGGTAGTTTCATGGCTATAGCACTGATCCCAGACTTGCTTATGATGGATTCAAAGATGTTTGAACCAATCGGGATCTCCAATTGTAGCGGCAGCTACACTATTCTTGAAAGAACACACACAACCAGATGGGTTAAGCTCAGTGAGCAGACTGGTTTATTGCAGGCTGCTGGGCTGCACTTATATTCCCAGCCTAGACTTGGTTGAGAACCGCGCTGGAGGGCGCCAATGTCACCCAGGTGTCACGTGGTCCCCCAGCGCGGGCTTCTGAGCCACGTGCTGGAAGGAAGGGAAATCCCCCGACGGCGCCATTTTGGCCGGCTGCCCCGCCATGTGGCTTACAAGAGGGGCCGGTTCGCCTGCCTAGTGGTGAGCTGCCACACCTTTACTTGCTCCTTTTGTTTCAGCACTGTCTGCTGCAGGAGGTAGCTGACAATAACAGCGCTCGGTGCGAACCGCAGGGTATTTCCACTCTGAAGGAGGCACAACAATCTCACTTTTTAGATACAAATGACATCTCCCACAATGATCCTGGTACTTTACTGGCTCATGATCCATGTGCACTCTTTGCCTCAAAGTACTTCCTGTGGAATGAGTTCCACATTCTCACCCTTTTTTTGAACTCCCTATTTGCTTCCTTGGAAGATTTCTCACACTAATGGCCTTTCCCAACAGTGACCCTACCTTCTCTCTATCCATGCCACCAAAGCTTTTCATATGGACCTCCCTAGGTCACCTCTTTCATCCGTCATGTTTCAGCAAGAGAGAGACCTTTTCCTCCCACATTCCCTCTTGCGTTCCCAGGATCATTCTCAGTTTTATTGAGGCCATTGCACCAAGATATTTGTGTGGAGGGCTGAACTCAGTTCACATTGAAAGGGGTGAAGCCTTCGGTGAGCAATTTGTTTGTTGTGTCTCTGTCTGGTGAAAAAAGCATTAATGTACTGATTCTATTGTTTCCCATGTAATTGTTGCAATTTTGCCTGGAAATGATTACAGACATAATCCATTCCAAGTAACATCAACTATGAGTCACTACCTATTTCTAAAACAACATATACAATCCTATTTCTCAGCTCAAATACTTAAACATTGGCTGGAAGCACTCTGAAATGTAATAAATTACTAGAATACAGATCTGTCAAGCAGAATTTGTAAGAACACCTTGTTCGAACGCAGGGCAGCAGAATGGAGAACACCCCCCCCCCACCCCCCCTGCTGAGAAGGCAAAGTCTGGGAGACAATGCCAGCGGACCAGTGAGGTGCTCAGCAACTGCAGGACCCATACAGCCTGTAGGCTGCTGGAGACTGGCGGCTGAAGGGTCAAACCAGGCTGCTGGTAATTTGTGGTCAAAGGACTCACACAGGCTGCTGGAGATTGTGGGAATTAATTATCGAAACCGGGAGTCAATGGGATGCCAAAGGCAAGAAGGGCTTCTGAAGGGGCCTCAGGTGCTGAAAGTTTCCTGATTGTATCGGACGTTCAGATCTGGGAGTTCTGGTTCACCAATGGATTGAACAGGAGACTGTTTGGCTGCAAGAGAACTGGAGGCTGTCCTAGCTTCTCCTTCTCTTATTGTTGGGAGTACAGCGCTATACTAATGGCACCTCTGTGTGCCTTTAAGGCAGGGAAAAGTCAATGAATTTTGGGTATTAATAAATTTTGTGTACTAATACATGACAATAAAATAATCTAATTAAATTCCCATCTCCAAAATAAATGCCTTGGCAGGAGACATTGGGTAAAATTGGACTTAAATGCAAACTGCAGTAACACTTTGTAGCGTAGATAAAAGCTCACACTCGACTGGAGGGAGAACAAATGGTTTTATTAGCTTACAATACAGGTCGGGTTCATGAACAGACTTCAGAGGGCTTCTGGGTTTAGGCAGGAATCTAGGGTTATATGCGGGCCCCTGGGGGAAGAACCGAGAGGTGGGCCCAGGACATTTCTAGTGAATTCCAGTTCACTACACACTTAAAAATATGAATGAATAAACACAGGTTTCAGAGCTGGATATAATCCTGAAATAATTTCAGTTTTCATAATTGGAGGAAATATTATCCAGATCCTTTGAAGATTATGAGACAAAAATCACAAATTATAAATGTCCACTGTTGATTTTCCTTCCCTTGATATTGCTGCCTTGTGGCAATTGGCTAGCAATACCTAATGTATTGTTGCTTCTGATATTTCCAAAGATGACATTAAGAACTTAAATTTAAAATGTTATTTTGACAAAACAAGTTGGTGCTGGGGATTAGATAATAGAAGACAACCGCGGGTGTGAAAACAGAAGAAGGCGGTGAAATCCAATCCCGACTGCTTACATCATTTCATGACATCCAAATTAAAGACAAGGCCTCACACAGACAGAAATTCACGACCCCACACAGTCAGGAATCAGAAATAAACACCAGAGTTACTGATATTCATCAGAGGTCACGTTCCAGTCTTGGAACACTACCTGGAATAGTACTGAGGGCGATCTGCTTTCATCTGTTTGGGGAGCTCATTTCTTTCCCCCTTCTTTTTATAGGAAAACAAAACGTTGTCTTTTTAATGCACAATGTCTTCTCTCATTTTCTCCAGATGTTGTGTGCATCCAAATGTGTGACGCACAAGTCTGAGACTCAAATAGCTCAAAGGACTGCCAAGTTTAACCATCTTCCTTTGCTGTCCACCCACACACTTCATCCACATTCACAGCGGAACCCTGTAATCTTGAGAGATGGATAATGCCATCTCCACTTATTTTCTCACCATCTGTCTGCTCTGTCCCCTTAATTCAGCCTGGGCACTTGAAAATGAAGGGAGAGAGGCAGCCTTCCAAGTTGTGTAACTCCTCCTTCTGGCAGTCCACTTTAAAGTGGGACTTCACACAAAGAACGAATGGAACAAAGAGGAAACTTCTTCACCAGTATAGTCTCAGAAGAGCAAACACCCTCGAGAAATATTTGTAAAAAATAAACTTCCTCAGTGGTGTCATCTCCAAAGAACTTTCACCCACTCACCACAACTTTAGACCCTCCTGTTTGTGAAAATGTTGGGGTCTAATGTTAGCTGCGGTGCCTCAGCAGAGTTTCTTCTGAAGATCCAGGGGGAAGATCGGAAATCAGACAACTCCCCCGCAGGCCTTCTATAACAAAGGTTTTCACAGTCTAACTTCAACACAACAATGTCCATCAAGGCATGAGAGCGAGAGGTGAAACAAAATGAAGTAAAACCCCTGGTAACCTGCAGCGACGGGATTAGTAGCTGCTGGAAAAGTGAATTTTCCAGTTGCTTGAGACTGTGCATTGCAGGATTGGCGAATTAACGGTGAGGTGTGCCAATTTTAAATTTCTGGGTTTTTTTACCTATTTATTTTCTGCAAATATTTTGCCGGTTGCTTGAATTCCAGACAACAGCGGTTTTACTGTATTCCCAATTTTCCCTTCCTCTGATCTAGGCAGTGGCATGGGGTGGGGGGGGGGGTGGGGGGGGGAGGAAATGGGTGCAAAATGAGATAAGTATAGTTGGAAGCTTGAAGGCCAGCAAGGATTTAATGGACATAAGGGCCTGTTTCTGGCATATGACCCTACAATCCAGTTCTGGACATTCACGTGCCCTCAGGTTTTGTCAGCACTCTGCAGTTGAACTGTAGAGAATAGAAGAAAAACATGAAAGTCTGCAGACACCATGTTTGAAGTACAAACACACAAAGCTGGAGAAACTCAGCAAGTCCAACAGTGTCCTTTATATAGCAAAGGTAAAAGTACATGACTGACGTTTTGGGCTTGAGCCCTTTATCAAATTATGGAAAAATGTCAGCAGGTGTCTGAATAAAAGTGTAGTGGGGAGAGATGGGATCACCAAGGGAGGATGTAATAGGTAGAGAAGAGAGGGGGGGGCAGCAGCAAGCAAGGAGAGGAGAGATGTGTAGTTGAATAGAGAGGGAAGAGGGGGAGGAGAGCTGGAAGGGGGAAGGGAGGAGAGGAGAGGAGAGGAAACCAGAAAAGTTAATGTTAATGCCATCTGACTGGAAAATCAGGTGTTGTTCCTCCCTGGTGGGATAGTACATAAAGCCAGTGTCAGCACCAAGGGGAGGGGGACATTTGTGGGCATTTCCCCCCTCAAGTGAGTATTATGACCCTGAGCCCCCTGTTTTAGGCCAGACAGTCTGTTGTCCTTCATTTGTGGTATTCCAGGGTCCGTAGGCCGTGCGCGGTCACGAGCAGCCATGTTTTTCCTTGCAAGAATGCTAGTGCCAGCTGGTAAGTGCCCCCCCACTCCCACAGAGCAAGTTTTTGAGCGGAAAATTGTGCCCTAATGCCTCCGTTAAGACTTGTTCTGGTGCCGACCCTGCATAAGGCCATGGACAGACATGTGAATGGGTGAGTGTGACATGGTACTGAAATGGTTGACTACTGGGAGGTCCCTGTCATTGGTGCAGATGGAATGAAGGTGCTCAGTGAAGTGATCTCCCAGTCTGCGCCCAGTCTCCCTGATGTAAAAATGGCCATGAAAGGAGCATCGGATGCAACAAATCAATCCTGTGGATACACAAGTTAAGTGTTGCTTTACCTGAAAGGCCTATTTGGGGCTCAGGACTGTGGTGAGGGAGGAGGTGTGGGCACAAGTGTGGGAGTGTAGGTTAATTGGATGTAATTGGGGGGCACGGACTTGTGGGCCAAAATGGCCTGTAAACGTGCTGTATATCTAAAAATCTGTTTTAAAAAAGGTGGTGTTGAGTTGTCTTATTGAACTTCTGCGTTCCAGAGCTGCTGGATGATCATCAGTTGAATGAAAGACACCCTTTCGTCTGCCTGAAACTTGTTGGTGTTCAAGTGCAGTGTGATTTCAATGAGGAAATGCTGCTAACTGGCACATTTCAGGCTGCAGGAATACATGCTGATGGACACACTTAGGCATAGCACAGGCAAAGCAACAGCGCTGTGAGGAAAGACCACAGTTTGGGTCCTTTTGCAAATGAGCATTCAGGGACTGAGACCAATGGGAAAGTCCAAGGCACCACATTAAGGGCAATGGTGCCATGGAGTATGTACAGTAATGAAATGTATGTAAGAATATGACACCATGAATGTAAAAAAACTGCACCATTTTCCTTTGTGAATAAAAGTTATTTTTGAAAAAAAAAACACACATTGTCCTGAAGTTTCTCTGATGCAGGTCCTTCTGGAATGCTGTTGTGGAGGGCCTGTGTCAGAGATGATGTATTTCCAAATTAGGATGGTGGGCCATTGAAAGGGAACCTGAAAGTGATGGTGTGTGCATGTGCCCACTGCACCTGCCCTTCTAGGTGGTATACATTTGGTGATCTTCTCCTGGGCCCTGCATCATTAAATGGGTTAACCAATGGGGGGACCCAGAGGTGGAGACCACCTCACATAGTTCCCATCATCTGTACAGATAATAACAGCGGCTTGTAGAACATTGACAAAGGAATTTTAAGACACTTGAAGGCCTGTCTGGATTGAAAGGAAGCACAGAGGTTTTAAATATGAATTTTAATAGCACAGAGCAATAGAAGCCCATTCTGGCCATTGAAATGCATGTCCAATTAACAAACCAATTCCATATGTCTTTATAACACACTCCGCTATTCCCCAGCTTATTTCAGCCTCTTGACATCCTTGTGCTTCTTATGTGTGCTGCCTGACATGAGGTGACTGCCTCCTACTGTGAGCCAACAAGCCGGAGTAAAAACCCAGGCAAGGGTGGGAGAGTGCTGGATGGAGAATGGTCTGAGTTCTGGAGATCCAGGTCTCTTGTCCACAAACACCTCACCTTCTTGATTCTTTTATGGATCTATCAATCCAAATGTGGAAATCCCTTTCAAATTGTTAAAAGCAAAGGGCTAACTTGATGGGATAGCACAGCCAGGAAGGGTCCAATTCTGATATGTGGTATGCTCTGTGCAGTTTGCTCGCTGCCTCTGGGACCCAGTTGATCTCATTTGGGTCATTCTGTATCCCAAAGACCTGTGAGTTGCCCATGGTGTGAAAGTGATGAGCAGAAATTTGGGTGTCAGGGCCTGGAGCCGATGGGAATTGAGGGGAGGTGAGGGTTGGCTGCAGCACTAAGCGCATGATTAGTGTAAATGGACATATGAGCTTGTTGGCCAAGGGCCCTGTTTCTGTGCTGTATGACTCCTTGTCTGTAATGCATGTGCACTGCATGCAGGTATCTACTGCTCTCAAACTGGCAGCGGAGAAAGTGAAAAGATTTCAACCCTGTGGAGTTATCCTTTGACACTGCAATTTTCCCCCGATAAAAATTTCTTTTGAGTCCTTTACAACAACTGTCCTTTTGCCCAGAAATTCCTGAACTAATCAAATGCAAAGAAGTTATGCAGAACAATTATTATGCAGGGTAATGTTTTGGAAGAACTGGCTGCCCATCTGGTGCCTTTGATCTCTCACAATGTGGTTACTCTGGTTCCTGCTCTGCAGTGAAATTACCATTAAAAGCTTTGATCCGATATAACAGTTGAATCGTACCAAATATAGTAATGATTTCATCCACCAACCCATAATCTCAGGATGATATCTCATCAGGAAGTGGCGAGTTTCAATTATCTCCAAACACGATATCCAGTGATTAAATGGCCTCATTTTTTAATTGATGAATGGAGCGGAGATTTTGAATACAATCAGGAGGAACCCATTTAATGGGAAGGTTTATAGATGTTCACCAAATATAAGAAATATTATCCTAGTATCAAGAAAGGTGGCAACTTACCTGGCCTCTTCACAGTGCAGTGAAAATGAATTACATAACCAGTTTATTCGTGCCAATTCAAGATACGTAGATCATTGGGCTAAAAGAAGTGAACTTATGGCTAGAGCTCTCTTGCCTGGAAACATAACACCAAATGAAAGGTGGGGTAGCTCTGTCGGAGAAAGTGCAACTGCCTCACGGCTCAGTCAGTGACCCAGGTCCAATACTGGCCTCCAGAGCAGAGTGTTCCCCCTGTTGGCTTTCCACGGGAACTCCCGCTTCCTCCCATATGCCAAAGATGTGGAGGCTGGTAGGTGGAATGGCCACTTACGTGGGCTTGAAGCTGATGAAGGAGAATAGACAACCAGGGAATGTGGGGGAGTGAAATTAATGGGATTACTCTGGATGCGATGGGCCAAATTGCCTCCTTTAAAAATGAAGGGAGACTGTCACTGGACGTGAGCTCTCACTGAGGTCAGAATATTTTGTATGTTCACTACATTCACCTCCAGAAACGGGGAGATGATTTTCTCAGCTTCTTTCTTTATAATGAGGCACCTTCTGTTGACCTTGAAGGATTTTTTTCCCCCAGAGAAATAAGAAATATGCAGAAGAGAATGGGGTAAAAAGATTTCACCAGATTATTAACGATGGAATAAAACAAAAAATGCTGGAAAGAGTCTGTTCTCGCTCCACGGATTCTGCCTGACCTGCTGAGCGCTTCCAGCATTTTATTTTTTGACTTCAAATTTCCAGCATCTGTAGTTTTTGATCTTCAGGTATTGAACAGTCAAAGTAAAGGCTGAACAATGACCTGTCAGAGGTCTTTGAGATTAGGACAGGGTTCAACATGATGGGAGGACGTTTAACTTGTGAGCAGGCTAGAACTTGGGGGTCTGCTTCTAAGGCAGACACTAGTACATCTGCAAAGAATTTAAGATTAACCTCTCCACCTAAAGAGATGTGCGTCTGTGGAACAAGGACTGTTGATTTGACAAATTGATAGGGTCAGAGAAGAGAAAGATCACCAATAGGTTAAGGTGAAGAAAAATTGGGAGTACTTTTGCCAAGTTGCCCAGTTTCTGTGTTGGGCGTCACATGTAATTGCTGCTATTTTGGGGATCTTCCTGTGCTCCACCTAATTTCTGGAATTCATAAGATATAACCAGGAGGATAGTTAACTGAATGTGAGGTGATTAGTGATGTTCGGAAGGTACTTGGTCCAAATATAAGATTTTGTGAGTTTGAGAGCACTCAGACTCACTCCCGACACAACCCAGATGCACTTTGCATTCACTCTGGGCTTGAAAATGCAGTCTGATCAAAGAGAAACCCAGAGAGAAATTCTGAACATTGGAAATGGAGCTGACAATAATGGCCTTCAAATTTGTAAGTGAAAAGGAGACATACAAATAGTTCTGATGATGGACCACCAAATGTAAATGGCAATTCTCCTCTGTTCACCACAGAAATGTTGCCTTTTTAAGCAGTTTCTCTCTGGAGGGTCAAAGGCTGATCAATGCTTATAAAATTATGAGAGGCATTGATAGAGGAGACAGCCAGAAACTTACTCCCAGGTTATGTGTCACATACTACCGGACATCCGTTTAAGGTAAGGTGTTCTTCTTCTTTGGCTTGGCTTCGCGGACGAAGATTTATGGAGGGGGTAAAAAAGTCCACGTCAGCTGCAGGCTCGTTTGTGGCTGACCAGTCCGATGCGGGACAGGCAGACACGATTGCAGCGGTTGCAAGGGAAAATTGGTTGGTTGGGGTTGGGTGTTGGGTTTTTCCTCCTTTGCCTTTTGTCAGTGAGGTGGGCTCTGCGGTCTTCTTCAAAGGAGGCTGCTGCCCGCCAAACTGTGAGGCGCCAAGATGCACGGTTTGAGGCGTTATCAGCCCACTGGCGGTGGTCAATGTGGCAGGCACCAAGAGATTTCTTTAGGCAGTCCTTGTACCTTTTCTTTGGTGCACCTCTGTCACGGTGGCCAGTGGAGAGCTCGCCATATAATACGATCTTGGGAAGGCGATGGTCCTCCATTCTGGAGACGTGAAAGGAAATGTGCAGTGCTTTACCCAGAGTGGTGGGTGACTGGAACAGTGGTGGAAGCAGCTATGATAATGACATTCAAGAGGCTTTTAGATAGACACATGAATATGCGGGGAATAAAGGGACACAGAGATGTACAAGCAACAAAGCTTTAGTTTAATTTGACATCATGTTCTACAGTCATGAGACAAAGGGCCTGTGCCTGCGCTAGTCTCCTCTCTGTTCTCTGTTCAATTTTGCATGAGTTATTTCCCTCAGTGCATTACTGAAATGTTAATCTATTTAAGATAAATGTGTTGGAATATCTATTTTAGTGGCTGAGTGAAGACAGGCCTCAAACTTCATTTGATCACTGGAATCCCATGGACTCACGAAGGGCTTTAATTGCATTTATATTTGAACAGTACACGCAGTGCTGATCTCTACTAGGTGTCAAGCTTCAATCATAAAGGATAAAAAGGTACTGAACATACAAGATGCCTTGTTGCCCAGCATGTCTATAGGGAGTGAGGAAAGACATGAGCAGTATTTGTGTAGAGTACTGTGGATAAAAAAAATAGATTCCATCTAATGGATTTCTTTGTAACACTAAATGCTAACTTGTGGGGAAACCATAGCAACACTGATCTGCACTGTTGTGATACAAACCATGGGCGTAGCCACCAAGCAATTGGCAAGGCACCAGATGACAAGATTATAACAGAGGATGGTTGTACATAAATGTCAAAAGACATGAGTGCTGCCACTATTGTTGTCCCCTGCTGATCTCTTTAAATAACAAGTGATGGCAGAGCTAATCCTCAAATGCAAGGATTAAAGGCAAACACACTGAAACTGCGAAAATCTGACATGCAAAGATCTGACAATGTTAATCAGGCCTTTTACCAGCCTGCTCAGGGAGAACAGGGCTGACTGGAATCTAGGTTCTGATCCGTTGGATACAGTGTAGAACAATGTGTTTGTTTCTCTCTGACTTGAAGTCACAGGAATCCAGAGACTTGGATGCATCATGGCTTCTAAACTCCAATGGTCACGTTACACCCTCGTTACAACCTCTACTCACTGCTCCCTTTGGACCAGCACCTCTAGATTCAAGAACAGTTTCTTTCCAAATGCTATCAGGCTCTTAAACCATCCCCCCCACCCCCAGTTCCCGCCTTCCCTTTGTTACATTAATCAGGACTCCCAACACTATAAAAGGACTGTCTGCACTATTGCAAAGTGACTTCTTTTTCCCTTGCACGAGCATAACTGAATATTTATTATCTATCTTTGGTACACTCTCTTTTTAATTCAAATAATGTACACTATTGTAGTCTTTTTTTAATGAAATACCCATTCAGCTGCAACAAATAAGTCTTTTGATGCCAATGTATATGACAATATACTTGTAATTTAAAAAAAACTTTATTTATTAGTTCAAAATACAGATAGTAAATAACATATACAACAATGAACCAGAAACATGAACGTTATATTTTATAGAAAAAAAGAGAAGAAAAATAGGAAAAAAAAAACAAACCCCCTCCCCCCTTCAGCCAGCTCTCCTAAGGAGAGTCATAAAGAAAGGAAAAAAAAATTAAGGAAAAATTAAACATACATATTAAGATCTAATCAATGTAAATCAAAATGTAAAATGTAAATATTCTGAATATAACAACCACTTACTAATAAAAAAATTATAGTTATCATGCGAAACATGTAATTTCTTCCATTATTAAACAATATTTCATCTCATTATGCCATCTATTAATATCAATCATATTCGTATCTTTCCACGTACTAACAATACATTTTTCGTTACAGATAAAGCTAAATATACAAAAGCAAGTTGAAATTTATTTAATCCCAAACCTTTCAAAGGTTGCAAACTACCCAATAAAAATACTATCGGATCTAAAGGTTTTTTAATCTTATACAGGTATTCTAAAAACAATTGAATTTTTAGAGAGCATGAAAAAAAAGTTCCAACAGAATTACCACATCTAAAACACGAATCTAATTCACGAAAACCATACTTTTTTAGTTTTTTCAGGTGTTAAGTATAATTAATATAAAAAAACTATAATTAATCATTGCATAGAGTACATTTATCAGTCTAATTACACTATCATAACAAATATCTAATCAATCATCTTCAGAAAAAATAAAACCAATATCCACTTCCCATTTACCTTTGGATTTATCCCAACCCTTTTTATCCATACCATCCTATAACATTTAATACATAAATGAAATATAACCCTTCTCTGGTACCTTCATAAGAAAAGTCTCAAATTTAGTCATTTCAGGTAAAATCATATCACTACCAAACACACGTTTTACCAAAGATCGAATTTGATAATAAAGAAACAAAGAGTTCTTATCAATACCATAGCTGTCCCTCATCTTTACGCTTAATTGGATTGTTTAAACCTCGAACATTAAAAGTAGCAAACCTCAATTTTAACATATCTACTAATATTACTAAAGACCAATAATATCTTTATATGAAAACTCAAATCATCGTATATAGGCCCTCCAATAGGAGAAAAAAATCACAAATTAAAAGCTAGATAAAATGAAAATAAAAAAAAATAATTAACAAACCCCCCCCCCCCAAAAAAAAACTACCAAAAGATAGTAATCCCTAAACAAAATTTGGGTTTGGATCACCCACCAGTGTCTGATGACTAATAGAACCTAGAACAAATCTCTTCCTCCCCAGCTGAACAAAATATAATCTCAAAATATCACAATAGCATAAAAAGTAAAATAAGAATAAGAAGATTCTTCTATTCATCCAAGAGGTTCCAAACTCGGAGATCCCATTTCAGAAGAAATTGGACTCTTTCCATTCCGGTTTTTCCCATTTCTGTCATTTCTTCCATTTCCAGAACAACCAGATTTTTCTTTAGGAGACAATGGTGGACTATGTCTTTGTCCTCTTACATCTGGCAATGAATCAGTGAAAATCATTGCTTCACGATCATCCTCAAAAAACCGAGATTGATAGTCTCCATGAAACACCTTCAACACTGCCGGATAGCGAAAAATAGACTTATAACCTTTACGCCACAAAACTTCTTTATCTGGATTAAATCAACGTCGACATTGAATAACCTCTTGACTCAAATCAGGATAGAAAAAAACTCTGCTATTCTGAATCAATAATGGAGTTTGTCGTTGTCTCACATTTTGCATTCCCATTCAAAGTATTGCTTCTCTATCCAAATTATTCAAACATCGAATTATTACAGGTCTCGGTGGCTGACCAGGTAAAGATGATCTCCTTAAAGCTCTATGAGCTCTTTCCAATACCAAGCCTTCAGAAAAAAATTCTTGCCCTAGTACTTGAGGGATCCAGTCTTTAAAAAGACGAAGAGGATCTTGTCCTTCCATACCTTCTGGCAAACCGACAATTTTCACATTATTCCTTCTACTTTGATTCTCCAAATAGTCTATTTTCCTCTCTAACTCCTTCTCACATTCTCACAATTCTCTAATGGATTTTTCAACTTTTAACACTTTTTTTGTATTAGAAGCCACTTGCTGTTTACATTCCAAAAAATCAGACTGAAATTTTTAAAAATCTTCACAAGATGCTTCCATACGTGCTTTAACTGTATTCAGTTCTGAACTTATCCTTTGAGCCATCTCATTCATTATAGGCTGGATGACAGCATTTAACTGCTTATATTATAGCTCAGAAAAGCTCAGCCCAGCTTTCTCTAACGTAGTGGCAGAACCAGGTAACTGCAGCTCTTGCTGCAATTCAACAAAAGGCATTTTAACGGTTTTACTGCGGGTCTGGACTCCCAGCGACGGCACCCCGACTTCCTCAGGGGGTCGACGCCATGCTACTCCCGCAGCTTGTTGTTTTTCTAGAAAATCACAGATAAGTTGAAAATCTCCAGGTTGGAGTGGTGCCTGAACCATTTCAGACAATGGAGTCGTCTTCCTGCATGCTCCCTCCATTAAAATCGGCAGGCTGCCAGAATCGGGATCCACTTCTTGGGAACACGCACCTTCCTCCAGAGAATGGATAATTCCAGTGCTATCCTTCAGTTGGTGAGCAGTAGACATTTTCTTTTCAGCTCCCACAGGCAGTCTTTGTGGTTTAGGCACTAAGGAAGTTAAACCTGAAGCTGTAGCAAGTTGTTTAGGCCCCAAATCTTCAACACTTCGAAAATGTAACTTCTTCTGCACTTGAGTTTTAATCTTCTTACCATTAATGGCCATAACCGTTCCTTAATACTTTAAACTAAAATTTAAAAAGTTTAAACTTGAAAACAAAGTGTTAAAAACTGGTACTTAAAAGTCTGGCCAGAGAGGTCGAGATCCCACGTCTAGACTCTATGCCATCTTGACATGCCCCCCCAAAACTTGTAATTTGTACAAAATAAATAATAGGGCTAAGAGGAATCCTTTACCCAGGGCACAGGGGAGAATGTGGAACTGCCCCTCAAACTACGATTGAGGTGGAGGCCACTGCGTTCACAGAATGTTTAGAGGTATCCCAGACAAGTGTGAGGAGATACCATTGGAGAAGGATACGAGCATTAGTACAGAGCAAATGGAAAGAACATTTCTTTTTGTGTTGTAGCTGCTACAGAGATCTACAGAGGCATGCATGAGCTTTACAGTTTCTGAAATAAAAATAAAAATTGCTGAATAGGATGCAGAGGAGATGCACCAGACTGCTGTTTAGGATGGAGTGCTTTCATTGTGAGGAGAGATTGGAGAGGGTAGGTCAGTTTCCCTGGAGCAGAGGAGGTTAAGAGAGGCCATGATTAAGATGTATAAAACGATGAGGAGTAGGAACTTCCTTGGGAGTTTGCAGAGGTTTGGTATGACATCAGAAACTCCGGAAAATTTCTAGAGGTGTGGTGGAAAGTGTGCTGACTGGCTGATTACAGTCTGGTATGGGAACACCAATACCCCTGAGCATAAAGCTGTCCAAAAGGTAGTGGACACAGCCCACGACATCACAGGCAAAACCCTTCCCACTATTGAGTACAATCTACAGGGAACACTGCCTTTGGAGAGCAGCAGCAATCATCAATTACCACCCAGCACATACTCTGTTCTCACTGCTGTCATCAGCAGAGGTCTAGGTGCCATAAGACTCGCACCACTAGGTTCGGGAACAGCTGCTACCCCTCCACCATCAGACTTCAATGACAAACTTAATCAGAGACTCATTTAAGGACTCTTACTTGTGCACTTTATTGATTTTTTGTTCTCTCTGTATTGCACAGTCAGTTTGTTTACATCCATTATCTGTTTACAGTTCTTTGTTTACATGATTTATGCTGTGTTCAGTTTGTTTGTGGCACTGCCAATTAATGGTAATTCTGCCTTGCCCACAGAAAACAGGAATCTCAGGGTTGTACTCTGATAATAAATCTGAATCCAGGAATAATTTTCCCTTATCATCGCAGTTAAGAGAGGCTGGAGAGGTTTTCCTTGGAGTTGAGGAAGCTGAGAGTGAACCTGATACACAATTATTAGGGCCATGGATAGGTGGATGGTAGGGACTATTTCCTTGCCAACAGAAGTATCTAATTCTCAAGGGCATAGGTTCAGAGTGAAGAGGTAAGAGCTTTACAGGGCATCAGAGAAAGAGCTTTTTCTTCATTCTTCTGAGGAAGAAAGTTTCTTATTTGGGACCTAGATGAGCAATTGAATTGTTAAAGGCAAGGAAGCAGAAATTAATTGTTGTTTTATTGTCATGGGTACCAAGATACAATGAAAACTTTGTTTTGTGTGCTATCCAGACAAGGCAGTCTAACAGGTAGTGCATGAATAAGAACAAGTGCAGAGTATTGTGTTACAATAAAAACAGAAGTGCAGGGAATTGTGTTAAAGAGAAAATACTGTTAAACTGTGCAACACATAATCTTTCACTAATGTGTGTTCTGTTCAAGAGTCTGATAACAGCAGGAAAAGACCTGCCCTTGAATCTGTAGGTGCATGTTTTGAGATTCATGTAGCTTCTGAACAACAAATGGGGAGAAGAGAGTGTGACTGGGGTGAGATGGTCCTTTAATATGGTGGCTGCTTTCCTGAGGCAGTAGGAGGAGTCAATGGCTAAGTGTTGGAAAACGGGGTTAGTCTAAGTGGACACTTGATGATCAGCAGGGTGTTGGGCTGAGAAGGGCATGTTCCTCGCTGTGTGAGTCTGTGGCTCTGGATATAGTGACCAAAGGGGTTTCTGTGATGTATGTCTATTCTATGACTTTAAAACTGTGACAAATCCCAATGAATGGATACACAAACATTAATTTCATCCGAGGACCTTCTTGCAATCAGAAGAAGGGTGAATTTTTAATGTGCTTGGGTTGTGGATGACACTGCTCTGCCCAGCTATTGTACAGGTTCCGCGAGACCACTTGGAAAAAGCATTTTGCCCAATTCATTGTCACTTTGGAGTACAGGTAAACCCCACTTTACAAAAACTCGCTTTACGAAAATTCACATATATGAAGAAACCCGTGTTTGTTTTTATGATGAAACTATAATGACAAAAGGCAAAGGAGGAAAAACCCAACACCCAACCCCAACCAACCAATTTTCCCCTGCAACCGCTGCAATCGTGTCTGCCTGTCCCGCATCGGACTTGTCAGCCACAAACGAGCCTGCAGCTGACGTGGACTTTTTACCCCCTCCATAAATCTTCGTCCGCGAAGCCAAGCCAAAGAAGATAATGGGTTTATAATGGGTTTTTGCTTTTACAAAAGTTGCCTCCAATAGTAGTCAATGGGTCTTCCCTTTATGAATTTTCGGCTTACAAACAGTTTCTCAGGGACTCTCTACCTTCGTAAAACAGAGTATACCTGTACCTGGAGACTTCTAGAATTAGGTTTTATTAACTTGTACTGCTGGGGTTTGGATGTGACTGCTCTGTGCTTCACCAAGTATGTGTGCAAATAAAATGAAGACTTTCAGTTATATAACACCCATAGCAACCATAGGATATCCCAAACTGCGGTGCATTTGATGTGTAATTACTGTCATAATAAACTCCGCCCTGTAGCAATGCGACAAGGCCCATATATTCTTATTGAAGAATACCATGGATATCCTTTGAAATAATACAGTGGAATTTTTCAGAAACTCTTTAAAGATTGGGTGGGACATTGGTTTAACTGCATGTTTCAAACTCAGCCCTTCTGACAGTGCTGCACCTACCCAGAATTTTAATGGAAGTGTCAAATTTGGATCACATTCTCATCATTGGTGTCCTCTACACGGTTAACTCCTCTCATGTTGTTTTAGAGCAGCTAACTCAGTGGGATTTCTAGTCAGTGTCATGCATGACAAAGATCTGTCCTTATTCTCTAGAGCAGGGGTGTCAAACTCAAATTCACAGAGGGCCAAAATTAAAAACTTGGACTAAGTCGTGGGCCAAACTAAATATTTATTGAACATTTTTAACAACATCTGCATGTTTTCTCTTCTTTCAACATATATAATGTTAAACTTTTTCTTATTAAAATAAATGTTTAATAATAGTTTTGGTTAAACTCTTTCCAGAAGAAGCATTAACAAATGAGAAATAAAATATTCAATAAATAATATTTCTCTAAAGCCTTTAAGCTCATTTTAAACGTATTTTTTTTCACAAGCCAACAAGTCAAAAAAATAACAACTTGCTTCAATGAAAATCCAATCTTTCAACTATGAACAGTCCAAAGTTAACCAAAGAAAATATTAATCCAAGCTTAGCTTGCTACACTGTGATTTACTCTGATGCACCTGGGTCTAAACCAGATACTTGGCATCTCTTCTTAGATGCAAGTTCATGAAACTCTGGGGTCAGAGTTTGCCTCCCACCCGTCTTGAAAGGTCCTGTTTTCTGTCTTTCGTTTAGCCATTTTTCGTAAGGGGTTTATTACACGTGAGTTGGGCGACAGGTCGCAGATGCTAATGAAAGTAAAGAGAGGAGGTGGGGGCGATTAGCGGGCTGACAGGCCGGTGCCAATGCATTTGCAAAGCATTCTGGGATTTGTAGTATTAGCAGTGCATGCGCTATACTGGCGCGGCGGCCAGCGGGCCAGCTCTATTATATATTTGATATGATCTTGCGGGCCAAATATAATTATATCACGGGCCAAATTTGGCCCGTGGGCCTGAGTTTGACATGTGTGCTCTAGAGTGTGTGAAAGGTTGGCTACAAATTCTGCTGCAAACCTGATGCCACTTTTCACTCTGCCTTGCCAGATTTCTCCACATCTACCAGTGTGCCCACTCACTAGGCTGGTTGATGTTCAGTGCAAGTTCTCATATTCACTATCTGCTATTCGGCTTCACTGCCCTCTCTCCATTGTGCAGTAGATGATAGGATTGATGTGCAATTTCTCAGTGCAGTTCCATAGCTTCCTGTAGCATCATAAGTTGGTAGAGAGGTACAGAAGGCCCTGGGCCTTGGTTGGGGCATTTAATGCAAAGGTTGGCAACTTGTGTTGTAGCTGCATAAAGCTTTGTGGTGAGAACACATTTCAAGTATTGTGTGCAGTTCTGGTTGCCACACTATATTTTCATTTTAAATTTACATTTAGACATAAAGCACGGTTACAGACCTTTTTGGCCCACGAGCCCGAACTACCCATTCACACTCAATTGACCTACAACCCCAGGTACATTTTGAACGGTGGGAGTAAACTAGAGCCCCTGGGGAAAACCCACACAGACACAGGGAGAATGTAGAAACATCTGACCTCGGTTCCGATTGCCGGCGCTGTAACATGTTGCACTAACCGTGGGACTCACACATGAAGGATATGAAGGCTCTTAATAGGGTCTGGACAAGGTTCACCAGCATGTTGCCTGGATTGGAGTAGTATTAGCTATAATGAGAGATTGAACAAACTTGGACTTTTTTTTCTGATCATCGGAGGCTGAGGTGGGAGCGGGGGACAACATGATAGAAGTTTATATAATTATAAGAAGCATAGATAGGGTTGAGTCTTTATCCCAGGATGGAAATGCCAAAGGTTTAAAGTGAGAGAAGATTTGCTCAGCAGGATTGTTACAGAGAGTGGTAGATGCCTTGAATAGGCTGCCAGGGAGGGGATACAAGAAGATACAATAGCAGTGTTTAAGAGTCATTTAGATAGACTCATGAACAGGCAGGGAATGGGGAAATGGATCGTGCATGAGCTGATGGAAGTAGCTTAGAGTGGCATCATAGTGGGCCAGACTTTGTTTGCCGAAGGGTCTGTTTATGTGCAGTACTGTTCTATGTTACCAGAACCAGATGAATATCCATCTGCTGAGCATGCTGCTCAGGGTGTCTGTGGTGCGCTGTTAGACAGAATCAGACATACACAAGGTAAAGACTGTACAACAGGCTTTAATCCACAAAGACTTCCGCAGATCCAGGGTGGCTGCGACTGCAGCAATTCTGTGTGAGGCCTCGGGAGGTCGGCGCAGGCTTATATCCCGGAGGGTGATTGACACCCGACCGGGTGGGGCTTGATCCATTCAGGCCGACTGATTGGCAGCCGGCCAGGTGTTGTCCTGTCCCCTTACACTCCTGCAGGTACAGAGATTGCCCCCTCCAGTAGGCCAGTGGTGTACCACCACATTCACCCTCTTCTTTAAAATTGTCCTGGAGTGGGGGGGGGGGAAAGACAGTAACAAGGAATCGCACCCACTAGGTACATACAATATTTACAGGTTGAGATGATCCGGTGGCCGCTGGGGTCTCTGTGACTGTCGTAGGACTGGCTCCTGGTCACTGTTCAGAGGGAAAATGGGGGGGCTGGAGGCAGGGGTGTGTGTGGCTGGTGTGGTGCCACACAGAGGGGTGGCCGTGGGGGCTGGGTTAGACGCATGCGGATCGTATTGGATGGGTGGGAGGGCGGATTCGTCTCCTAAGGCTGAAAAAGGCCCCTGGTGGGCAAGGAGGCCCTGTGTGCCCCATAGCTGCCTGGGGACAGGGATGTATGCCCAGTCAGCGTCGTCTTGGGTTGGAGGGTGGCATGGTGTGGTGGGTGCTCCTGCTGGTGCCAAGTCCCTGGTTGAGATGGTGTCCTCCCTGCCACTGCCGAACCTAATGTAAGCGTAGTTATGGTTTGCATGAAGGAGGAACACCTGCTCTACCAGGGCTTCAGCCTTGTGTGTCCGTACATGCTTATGCAGAAGCACTGGTCCCAGGGACGTGAGCCATGCTGGGAGTGACATTCCAGTCGCCGACCTCCTGGGAAATGAGAACAGTCGTTCGTGAGGGGTCTCGTTGGTAGCCGTGCACAGCAGTGATCGAATGGCTCTCGGTGCTGCCACTGTCCGACAAGCACTTTGTTACGTGCTCGTTGAACTCGCACGTCCATCATCGAGCGCTCGAGATCGTGGGGGATGTCCCTGGTCAGCGTGGTGGTGGCCAGGACAATCTCGGAGTCGGAGTCGTCACTATCTGGAGGGATGTGGAGCATCGATAGGGCTGCCTGGTCATCGCCCATGTTGATATCATCGACATCGGTCGTGAGGTGCAGCATGCGGTAGCTGATGGCCTCCGGAGGGGTGGGGAGCGTCAGTAGGGCGGCTGGTCATTGCCCATATTGACCACATTGCAGTCGGTCACTGGGTGTGGTGTGCGGCAGCTGATGGCACCCGGAGGCATGGGGAGTGTCGGTAAGGTGGCCTGGTCATCGCCCTTGTTGACTATGTCATTCTCAATGTCATCAGGGGCCCTCCGTGTCGAGCGCTGTCTGGCCCAAGATGGTGGCAGCATGAGGAGAACCGCTGTGTGGCTGGCCTCCTTCCCCAGCCATGTCCGCTGCGCTGGGGGATGTGACATCATCATGGCCGGTGGCAGTGACGTCGTTACATCAGCCGGAAGTGATGTCATGTCATGAGCTGGAAATGATGTCGCTGTAGTTCTCAATGAGCGGCGCCGGCGAGGGCGGGGGCTGGTGCAGATGCTCATGGCACACGCTGTGACAGTCATTGGTGTGGCCGGATGTTGCGCAGTCGAAGTCGGGGAAGGGGAAGCCGTTGCAGGGACAATGGCGTCGCCTGGCATGCGCACGCGGGGGGGTCCGCAGGGAAGGTAGGGAGGTCATAGAGGGTTGCTGTGCTGCCAGCAGGTTTAGAGAAGCACACTTTTGCAAAGTGGCCTTTCTTACCACATCGGGAACAATACTGGTTCCTAGTTGGGCAGTTTTGGCGCGATCGTCGATCTGACCCACACCAGGACCCACAGTACTTACAGGGGTGCCGGGCACCTCCTGCAGCGACGTTCTCCTCCCCAGCTCAGCCTGGGGCTGCAGCTGCAGTGTGAGAGGGCCATGAGGGAGCCTTGATGAACCTGCAATCGAGGGCTTCGACATGCAGGGCTGCTGCTTCCAGGGTTTGGACCACTTCCACAGTCCTGGTTAGGGCATAGATGTTGTCTTCCAGCAGCTTCTGTCGGATGGCCCTCGAGTATAGCCCTCGGATGAAGGCGTCCCGGATCAGCCTCTCAACCTCCTCTACACATACCCCGGGTCAGCCAGACATGGTCGGGCCAACACTCGCATGTTTCCCAGGAAAGACTCAGCTGTCTCCCCGGGTTGCTGGGCTCGGGTGTTGAGGAGGTACCTTGCACAGACTGCATTCATGGGGGGCTTGTACAAGTTCTCGAGAGTGTCCATTGAGCTCATGTATGTGGAGCAGCCTTTGGTTACCTGGAAGGCTTAGGGACCCAGCTTTGACTGGAGTAGGACCAACCTCTTCCGATCGGAGTCCAGGATATTGCCCTCGTGTGCCTTGATGATTGCCTCGACTGTGTGCTGCCAGATCTCAAAGTGTATCTGGGCTTCCGGGTGGCGTGGGTCAACCTCAAGGCTCCCTGCGCTCAGGAATTTTTCCATGGCAGCCGTGGGAAAATTTTGTGGATTAAATTGTGGTGCACTGTTAGACAGAATCAGATACACACAAGGTAAAGACTGTAGAAAAGGCTTTAATCCACAAAGACTTCCACAGAGCCAGGCTGACTATAGCAACTCTGTGTGGGGCCTCAGGAGGCCGGCGCAGGCTTATATCCCGGAGGGTAATCGACACCCGACCGGGTGGGACTTGATCCATTCAGGCCGACTGATTGGCAACAAACCAGGTGTTGTCCTGTCCCCTTACACTTCTGCAGGTACAGAGGTTGCCCTCTGCAGTAGGTCAGTGGTGTACCACACAGTGTCATTGATGGGGAATTACTCATCCGGTTAGTTGACACAACTGGTCCCTATACTCAGCAGCCTGAGATGAGCCACACCTTGAATGTTGAGAAACTGAATCCAGTAATATTTCCAGCAAATATGGAAACACATTCTTTAAATGCGCCCTCCCTATGTACACTGTCAGAGCATGTTGATGGTCGACTTGATGTTTGTCCAGGGACACCCAGTCTGTTAACTGAGAGTTCCTCTAACACTGATACTTCCATGGTAATGAAGCAATATCAGGCCAGATTTTCCCCTCAGCTTAATAAAGGTAGTAACGCGAAGGTTAGTTATTCCTCTGGGTGGACTTTTCTGATCAAATGGTCTGCTGCTTATCCTCTTGGGGTGGGGGGTGGAAGTGAACACAGTGTCCATTGCACTATTGGCTCAGTTTTATTTTCTTCACCAAATGCATTATAATTTTAGATTGGGGTCTTTGGTTGAACACACTGCTCATCACATGCGTTACCTTGCATCTCTCTCTGTCCAATGCACGGTCTCCTCTTCTCACCTATGAATGTATGGTTCCTTCTGGACCTGATCCTCATTCAGAATCACACCTTCAGCAGGGGCACCCTCACCACCAGCCCCATATGAGCCATTCACTGGTGCAGGAGAAAACAATGGGGAACTAGGGCAGGACCATGTGCCTCACACACACATACAAGCACATACATGCAGATACATACATAGGCTGACATACATATGCACGCACACACACACACACACACACACACACACGCACACACACACACACACACACACACACACACACACACACACACACACACACACACACACACACACACACACAAATGCGATACCTAGGCACAGAGTGCTGAATGTCACTTTACATGCATGACTTCACCCAACCCTTCTCCTCCAGTAGTGATAATATGTGAGTTGTGGGAGGGATGAGAGAGATTGGGGAAGTGAAAGTGGGAATTTTGTTCCTGTACTTTTCCCCTCCTGAATGCTGACCTGCATAATTTTCCAGACACACGTTATCCCCCTCAGTGCTTTTGTGTTGCTTTTACTGGTCAGTTTCAGGGGACGAAAGTGAAACATCAGAATCTTTCAAACTCAAATTGAAAAGCCACCATTCACAAAGCTCATGTATAATCTAATTTACTGGAGTCTAATGAACCATATAACCATATAACCATATAACCACTTACAGCACAGAACAGGCCAGTTCGGCCCTACTAGTCCATGCTGTAACAAATCCCCACCCTCCTAGTCCCACTGACCAGCACCCGGTCCATAACGCTCCAGTCCTCTCCTCTCCATGTAACTATCCAATCTTTCCTTAAATGTAACCAATGATCCCGTCTCGACCATGTCTGTCGGAAGCTCATTCCACATCCCTACCACCCTTTGCGTAAAGAAATTTCTCCTCATGTTCCCCTTATAATTTTCCCCCTTCAATCTTAAACCATGCCCTCTAGTTTGAATCTCCCCCATTCTTAATTGAAAAAGCCTATCCACGTTTACTCTGTCTGTCCCTTTTAAAATCTTAAACACCTCTATTGTCCCCTCTCAATCTTCTACGCTCCAGAGAAAAAAGCCCCAGTCTGCACAACCTTTCCCTGTAACTCAAACCTTGAAATCCTGTCAACATTCTCGTGAACCTTCTCTGCACTCTCTCTATTTTGTTTATATCTTTCCTATAATTTGGTGACCAAAACTGTACACAGTACTCCAAATTTGGCCTCACCAATGCCTTGTACAATTTCATCATAACCTGCCTACTCTTGAATTCAATACTTCAATTTATGAAGACCAACATTCCACATACCTTCTTCACCACACCATCTACCTGAATATCAGCCTTGAAGGTACTATAGCCTACCATTTAATGCATATGACCTATTTAGATTTGCCTTTCCAAAATGTAACACCTCACACTTATCTGTATTAAATTCCATCAGCCATTTCTCAGCCCACACCTCCAGCCTTCCTAAATCACCTTTTAATCTATGGTAATCTTCCTCACTGTCCACAACACCACCAATCTTTGTATCATCCGCAAACTTGCTTATCCAATTCTCCACCCCTACTTCCAGATCGTTAATATATATAACAAACAATAGTGGACCCAGGACCGATCCCTGAGGAACTCCACTAGTCACCGGCCTCCAATTGGACGAACAATTTTCTACCACTACTCTCTGACACCTCCCATCCAACCATTGCTGAATCCATTTCACTACCTCCTCATTTATACCTTATGCCTCCACCTTTTTTCCTAACCTCCTGTGGGGAACTTTGTCAAAAGCTTTACTAAAGTCTAAATAGACAACATCCACAGCTTTCCCTTCATCAACCTTTTTTGTAACCCCCTCGAAAAACTCAATCAGGTTTGTCAAGCATGATCTACCCCTGACAAAACCATGCTGATTACTCCCTATCAATCCCTGTACCTCCAAATATTTGTAAATACCATCCCTCAGAACATTTTCCATCAACTTGCCCACCACAGATGTCAGACTCATGGGCCTATAATTCCCAGGTTACATTTGGACCCTTTCTTAAACAGCGGAACCACATGCGCCACCCTCCAATCCTTTGGCACGACCCCCGTGGCCAGTGACATCCTAAATATCTCTGTTAATGGCCCCACTATCTGTCCACTAGCCTCCCTGAGTGTCCTTGGGAATATTTTGTCCGGAGATTTATCCACCTTTATCTTTTTCAACACAGCCATCACTACCTCCTCGGTTATCCTTATATGCTTCATTACCTCCCCACTATTTTTCTTTACCTCAACAGGTTCAATATTTTATTCCCTAGGCAAAGAAATCATTCAAAATTTCCCCCATTTCCTCTGACTTCTCACTCAGCCTACCGTCACTATCTACAAGGGGTCCAATTTTATCCCTCACTAATCTTTTACTTTTAATGTACTTATAGAAACCCTTTGGATTTATTTTTACTCTGTCTGCCAAAGCTTCTTCATGCCTTTTTTTTGGACTTTCTAATTTATTTCTTAAGATTCCTTCTACACTTCTTGTAGTCCTCCTTCAAATGGTCAGCTCCCTGTTCTTTATACCTTTTGTAAACCTCCCTTTTTCTCCTAACCAAATTTCCAATATTCCTCGAAAACCAAGCCTCCCTATGACTTCCAGCCTTTCCTTTGATCCTCACTGGGACATAACTACTCTGTACCCTCAAAATTTCTTTTCTGAATATCCTCCATTTTTCATTTACACCCTCACCTGAAAATATCCTGTCCCACTCAATACTCCCCAAATCCCTTCTTATTCCTTCAAGACTCCTGATGCACTGCAAAGTTCACTAAATTTAACCACTATTCCCAACATCTACATGCTGCAAACCTAGATGTTCGACAGGTTTTCAGACTGGAGATGTTCAGCAAGAATCAGCGCTGGGGCCTCTGCTATTTGCAATGTAGATAACATTATTTGAATGAAATTGTAAAGTAGGTGGTTTGATTAGTAAGTTTTCAGAGGACATGTCAATTTTTGAAGTTATTGGATAGTGAGAAAGATTATCAAAGCATTCAACTGGATATTGGTCATTTAGAAATTTGAGATGGAATTTAATCTGGATTAAATGCAATAGGAACATATACAATAAATGGCAGGAGCCTGGGAGCATTGATGCACAGACAGATCGTGATGTTCAAATCCATAGCTCCATGAGGGTGGCAACACAAGTGGATAGGGTGCAGATAAGACAACAATGTTTAAGTGTAATTCAGACAGACACATGAATGAGCAGGAAATAGAGGAAAAGGACCATGAACAGGCAGATGTCATTAGTTAGATTGGCATCATGGCATCAGTCCCTTGGTGGGGTGAAGGGACTGTTCCTGGGCTCAAGTCTTCTATCTTCCATGTACTGCAATACTTCAGAGAAGTTGGCTCAGAGCTTTTTATCTTGTCGCAGTTGCACTTCTACTTTTCCTGCCAGTCTTGCTATAAATTGTTTTGACAGGAAGTGATTTTTTTAAAACATGCAGAGTGAATGAACGTGGACAGATTGTACCTTGGAGAAATATTTCTACAAGCCAGTTATATGCTCCCAGCTCATTTGCAGAAACATGTTCACTTCAGATCACCATCCAGCTCAATTTAAAGTAAACAGCCTCACCTGCCATTAGGCTTCTTAGTATTTGTTTTTTGCAATTCAGTTACAAAAGGATTATTTTTCACCCTTTCTCTCTGTCAGGAACCAATCCAAAGTTTAAACTGACATCTTGTGTTTTTTGGCAGATTAAATTAAAGGTCTGGCCTCATGAGGAACAGCATCTGTTAAACTCCATGCTCTTGAGTTAACGCCTTCAGACCCCTTTCTGAAATGTTCAAGGAAGAGGTTGCATTTAGGCTCATGAGAACAGAGTGTGCTCTAATCTGATCTCTTCTTTCACAAAACGTGCAGGCTCATTGATTTCTAACAGTTGCATTCACCATCTTGTAACCTGGGAAGCTGACCACTGAACTCAGGAAGTGAGTTCAAATTCCACAGAGAGAATCCAGGCTCATCAAGGGCTCACCAATAACCAATTAAACCTTTGCTAATTTCACTTTATAATCTTAATCATCTTCCTCTGGATTCTACCACCACCAACACACTAGTGACCGTTTACAGCTTCCAACCCATGCATTTTTTTTTTTAAATTTTTTTATTTTTCACACCATAAATCACATTAGCCATGATATACACTATTTCTTTTTCACACATATACAGTGACTTTTTCTCCCCCCCCCTTTCCTCCCAAACCACCCCCCCACCCCCCCCTCTCATCCATTTTAGGTATACAATCTAGGTTGCATTAAGCCAGTCAGACAATGTTGTCATTCAACAAAATTACACCAGAAATTCTACTGAGTCCATTCTTTTCTTTCCTTCTCCTTCCATCAACTTAGGTAATGTTTGTCCCCGGTAGGTTTTCGCTATTGTATTTAATGTAAGGCTCCTATACTTGTTCGAATATTTCAATATTATTTCTTAACCAATGTTATTTTTTCTAATGGAATACATTTATTCATTTAAATTTGGTAGTTTCTTCCTTTTAATTTGGTTATGTATTCCATTAATATTTAAAGATATATAGTTCAGCGTAGCCCTTTTATATTTTGTTTATCTTCTCTTTCCGTTTTTCCATCATTACCTTTCCTCCTTTTCCATTTCTGTTTTCTTATTTTCAACTCTTTATAAGACAACATTCCTACAACATCCAACATTTTCCTTATTCTCCTATTTCTATCTTATTTATCCCCAATCTCCCCTTCACCTCCTGAGTTGTCCTTTATCCCTTGTCGGACAACCACATCTCCCCTCTCCATTTGGGTTTGCGAATCCACTCGCAAGCGTCAACTGATTTTGCAGTGACCGCTATTTCCCCCCACCCCGCCTCCCCTAGAAAAGATTTAACTTTTCATATGTCACAAAGGTCACTCTTTTAATTCCCTCCTTATTCTCTCTATTCCATTACCTTCCCTTATTAATTCTTGTCTATACTATCTATATTTTCCTCTAAGTACATATACATTCATGTATGCTCATTGTCTCTATTCACTCTTATACCTCTTTACCCGCATACATATCAATCGTGATCATTTTTACTCTCATTACCCGTCTTCCTCCCTCAGTCTATTTTTGTAATTGTTCTGCAAATTTTCGTGCTTCTTCTGGATCCGAGAATAGTCTGTTTTGTTGTCCTGGAATAAATATTTTCAATACCGCTGGATGCTTTAGTATAAATTTATACCCTTTCTTCCATAAAATCGCCTTTGCTGTATTGAACTCTTTTCTCTTCTTTAGGAGTTCAAAACTTATATCTGGATAAATGAAGATTTTTTGCCCTTTATACTCCAGTGGTTTGTTGCCCTCTCTTACTTTTTCCATTGTCTTCTCCAGTACCTTTTCTCTTGTAGTATATCTTAGGAATTTTACTACAATAGATCTTGGTTTTTGTTGTGGTTGTGGTTTAGAGGCCAATACTCTATGTGCCCTTTCTATTTCCAATTCTTGCTGTAGTTCTGGACATCCTAGGGTCTTAGGGATCCACTCTTTTATAAACTCCCTCATATTCTTGCCTTCTTCATCTTCCTTAAGGCCCACTATCTTTATGTTGTTTCTTCTGTTATGGTTTTCCATTGTATCTATTTTTTGAGCTAGTAGTTCTTGTGTCTCTTTAGTTTTTTTATTAGATTTCTCCAATTTCTTTTTTAAGTCTTCTACCTCAATTTCTGCTGCTACTGCCCGCTCTTCCATCTTGTCCATTTTTTTTCCCATTTCTGTTAAGGTCATCTCCATTTTATTTATTTTCTCTTCTGTGTTGTTTATTCTTTTTCTTAAATCCTTAAATTCCTGTGTTTGCCATTCTTTAAATGACTCCATGTATCCTTTAATAAGAGCAAGTATATCCTTTACCTTGCCTTTCTTTTCTTCTTCTATTTCACCATACTCTTCCTCTTCTTCTTCCTCTGGGTTGACCATCTGTTGTTTCTTTGTTGCCCTTTCCTCCTCTTCTTTCTTGTTTCTATTGTCTTCTGTGGTCTCTTCTTGCTGCAGGTGTTCTGCAGCTGTCGTTGCCGGCTGTGGAGATCGACTCCCCAGCTGGTCCCCCCTCCCGTCGGTGTGTTTTTTTTCATTCGCATCGCGCATGCGCGGTTGCGCACTTTTACTCGGCTCTGCGAGCCATTTTTGTAGTCCATTATTTACCGACCTGAGGGAGCGGGTTTCTCTCTCCGCAGCGGGCCTCTTCGGACAGGTAAGGCCTTCACCTTTTTCCTCCTTTGTCTTCTCTTCCTCTCTTCTTACCGTTGCTTTCGATTTTTCTTTTTTTGTCGCCATCTTCTTTCCACCTTTATACTCACTTTTCTGTAACTTTTATTTCTGTGCCTTTGTGTTTTCTCTTGTTTTTCCCGACTTTTCTGGAGAGGGCTGGAGTTCACCGTCCGGCCACTACTCCATCACGTGACTCCTCCCAACCCATGCATTTTTTGGATGTGAAAGCAAACCAGAGGACCAGAAATACACTAAGGCAGTCACAAGGAGAATGCAGTGAAAACGCAGAAACACTGGCGGAACACATCAGGTTTCACATCGCCCATAGGAGGTAAAGACAAATAACCGATGTTCTGGGCCTGAGCCCTTCTTCAAGATAAATTGGCATGGTTGGTGTAGCGGTTAGCACAACGCCTTTACAGCACCAACAATCAGGACCGGACCTGGGTTTGAATCCCACAGTGTCTGTAAGGAGTTTGTATGTTCTTCCCGTGTCTGCATGGGTTTCCCCTGGGCATCCCACCGTTCAAAACGTACCAGGGGTGTAGGTCAAATGGGTGAAACAGTATGTCATATTAAAAATATAAATTTCTATTTTTACCTCCTCTGGACACTGTGAAATCTACTGTGTTCCTCCCGTATTTCTGTGTTTTACTAAAATAACAGCGTCTACAGACTTTTGTGATTCACCATAAGGAGTCTGCATCATTCCCTTTTTAAAATTTCTTCTCCTTTCCATCCTATTGTAGACTTTCCCTTTATTCTGTCCCAACTCTCTTATCATTATCTAGCTATGCTTTCCTTATTATTGCATGTCAAACGTTTATCATTTCTGATGATGGGTCATTAATCATAAATATTAACTTTATTTTGATCTCTGCTGACCTAGTTTGATCTGAGCATCTGCAACAGTGGCTGTTTTTATTTAAGAAGTTATTTTTGGCAGCCACTTCTATTTTTACACACATAGGGTGTTGGGTGCCTGGAATGGGCTGCCATTGGAGGTACTGGTGGTGGAAGAAGGCCTGAGGTGTTTAAGAGGCTGTTACATATTTATGAATCATGAATAGGCAGGAAATGGAGGGATATAGATCATGAGCAGGCAGAAGAGATTTACTTTAATTTAGAGATCATGTTCGATACAGGTGTCATGGGTTGAGGGACCTATTCTTATTCTATACTGTTATAGGTTCTACAGGACCAAATGCCAAGATTAAACGTATTGTGGAGCTATGAGGCAAACATTTTAATTAATTTAAAATGTCTGAAATAAATAGTTGACAGTGAAATGGTCAGATTGTCAGAAAATCCATTGATTCATTACAATCATTGAGAGAAGTAAAGCAACCATCTGGCCTATTTGTGAAGCAATCCCACTGAGCAACCCCCTCAGCTGTAAGAGCAACCATGCATAGAAATGGTCAGTTATCCTTTCAAGTGGGAATTCTTCCTCAGGACTGGATGAAGTCCAGTGAAATTTCCTCCGTCAACTATACCTCACACTACAAAAATTACATAAATCTAAACGAGACATTTCAGAAATGTGCTTGAGGTGTGGTGTGGAGATTGGAACCTTTATCCATTCAACCTGGCTGTGTACAAAGGTGTGATCCTTCTAGGAAGATCTGGCAGACATCATGAAAAAAATTAAAAAGGTGGATTTTCCACAGGAACTGGAATTGTCCAGATACCAAATTCAGTTTGTGAAGGTCAGTTTGTCAGTAGTCAGAAAGTGTATAGCAGTCATGTGGAAGTCCAATTTCCACCTAAATGTTACACAATGGAATACGGAAATGCAGAGTTGTATTCCCCTGGAGAAAATCACGTACAATTTAAGGAGGAAATGTGGCACATTCATTAGGGTGTGGCAACCCTATCTGCAGCACATTGGTAGGCAGATATAATTACACCCCAACTGAGTAAAGGAAATGCCAGTAGTGAAATGATTGAGATCAATGAAGTGGGTCATGGCGCAGATGACGGGCTCTTATATTTTGATCCTTAACTTTTTAATTTTAGGTTTCTTTGGGTTTTTCTCAAGTTCCCTTAAGGGTTTGTGACTTTACTGATAAACATTTGTTTTGTGTTTGTTTAATTTATATAATCTTTTCTTTCTTGTATTAGGATATGGGTGTGGGGGGGGGGGAGAAAGGGGAGAGGGGTGAGGAAAAATAGACTCTGTATGTTATATACTATTATTGAAAGAGATTGGATTGTTTGTTTGGATTTGTATGAGTCCTTGAAAATCAAAAATATTCCAAAAAAAAGGACTGGATGAAGACTTGATAAAGGGTTCTGACCTGATGCTGTCTCACCCATTGAGTTTCTCCCACAATTCTTTGTCTACTCAAGATTCTAGCACCTGCAACTTTTCTGTCTCTCTTCTCAAATGTATCTCTGAATGGTATTCTTTCCACTTAATGGAATTAATTTCTCTTAGGACCTTTTACACAGGCAATACCACTTTCATTGGCCTGTTGTCTGCTTCAAGGGATTGGCAGGGGCCTCTTAAATATGGTTATGTCAGCAGGAGGCAGTCATCTTAGTTTGTCCCTAACACTCATAAAATGAGGGAAACATTCTTCCTGTTGTAGCAGCTATTATTGTCATATGTGCATTGTTAGATGAGGTTCCCATCCAATTAGATACCTGTAGTCTAGTCTCCATTTGCTTGGTGATTCAGCTCTTAGAGAAACTGCATTGGGTGAAGGTACACAAGGTGTTGCTCTTTTACATGTGTTTTATTTTCCTATTCTCCACATGAATTTCCCCATCCAGATTTACAAGTTAAATTTGTTGGCAATCTTTGACAATTAACTTTTTACCTTGCCCTTAATTTCTTTCCCCCATCCCCTTCCTAGTTTTTTCCCAGTCTCTTCCCCTTTTCTTTCTTTAATCGCTCCGCCTTGTTCTCATTGCCTTGTTTTCCCTTCATCCTTTCTTGCAGCCTGTCCTTCTCCTCCCTCCCCCCTCCACCATCCTCTGTATCTCAACCCCCGACCTTCTCATTTCCCCAAAACTTTATCTTAATCAGGAAATGTGTCACTAAATCTGAGACATGGGGCTGGTGATATGTATGCACGTCTGAAATAAATGGGAATTTGTAGCACTTCAGCTGGTGGTCACTGGGGGAAGACTGAGCTGTCAGGAAAATCTTCTTTCTGATTTCTTCATGGTCTGTTGGACATTATCCCCTTGGAGTAGTTCATGTCCAAGAGGATTACACAGTTAATGGTGGACACTAAACCCACTCAAGCACCACTTGCCTTGGGATAAAGAATGTGATGCTGGGTTTGAAAATAGTCATCATACTTTATAGCAATATGTGCCCACAATGCATTAGTCTAGGACTAATACCAGGACTGATACGAACAAGGGTACAGGTTGGGCAGAAAGCCCACAGAGTAGAGTTTCCCTGTGTTTGTAGTGATTATCCACGTGGAGTTGCCGCTCACTCAGTCACAAGTCCAGAGCCTATCACCTCGACCGCAGTTGACAATACTAGGTTATCAATATCAACTGAACCCCTTTTGAGCCTGCTTTACTTTGGAAAGTGAGAGCTGGCAGTTGTATCTAATGTAACCGACATGATGATTTATACCATATTGCTCTTTCAACTTGAAACTCATAGTTCACAGCTCATGCCAAACCCCGTCTTTTCCTTTGAAGGGCATTGTTAAAGATATAAAAAAAACTTCTTTCACAAACTCAGAACATGGCAAGTCCTTAGCAGCCAGTGTGAAACATTTTACTTGCAGCTATTACAGCAATGTAGTAAAGATGGTAGTGTGGGATGATGTTCATTAGGGAGCGACATGGAGTAGAGAGTCTGCTGGAGACTTTGACTTTATTTGAACCTGTAGTGAAAAGCACTCGATAAATGTACACATTCTCTCACTCAGCTTTAAAGCAGGCAGGTAAGCTGGCCCAAACCAAAGCATGCAGGAACTGGAAAAACCACTTTAAAACTTTATCTCTATACCCAATGTTTTTAAAACTAATGTTTTGCATGTTTTCAGGAGTTGCCCAATAATTCTGCTCAAAGTTTTAGAATTAAGTAAAAGCAATGACATTCAAACCAAGCTTCAGGTGAGGTTTTAAACTCTGGTGGTTGGCTTCAGCCCATGTTGAAACATGCAAATTTTCCCAACCGAGCCCAGCCCTGATCTCCATCTATCAGTCACTGACTGTTGCAACACCAGAGTTAGTAAGAAGTCAAAGCTTGCAAAATATTCAATAAAGCTGCTGAGAGAATAACAAGCTGGTTCATTATATATATGTATTCAGAAGTTATTAAGACAGATTTTTCACTAATTGTCAATGTTAACTGTGATCTTATACAGAGCCCCTCAACACTAATCTTCCATTCACAATAAAACCTTCAATTTCCAGTGCCAATCCCTCTGATGTAATCGTGAATGCTGTGCAGCCTGTGAGGGATGAAGGTGGGTGGCTATGAGAGGGTTCCTGCAGGTTGGACATAGAAAGAACATAGGGAAAAAGGTACAAAACTCTTACGCGTGTCAAGATATCTGGAGTGGGGAATAAATCTGCAAATCCATCTGAGTTTGGGCCTCACTTTAGTATCTGAGGTCAGCTCAGGATGGAAAGTGAAGACGAGTGAAATCCTTCTTTATATTTCTCGTAAAGGAGGCAATTAAACCCATCAGGCTTATGCTCTCAGAGCTATCTCCTTAGTCCCGTTCTCCTGCTCATTTCTAGCAAACTTTTTTACTTCCCTGATTTTCCTCCAATCCACTCAAACTAGGGAAAACTTGAGTATTACCAGTTAATGCTACTGATGATCAGCATGACTTTGAGATTGAAAGGAAACCGAAGCACCCAAAGGAAAGCCACACAGTCACAGGGGGAACATGCAATCTCCACACACACACCATCCAAGGTAAGGATTGAACCTATGTCTCTACAAGTGTGAGGCAGCTGCTTTCGGAGTTGTGTCACTGTGCTTCCTTTAATTAAACTGTCATGAATTATAGCTAGTAGTTCAAATCTTTGGTGGGAGAACTTATTTGAAATTACTTTTAAGGGCCCATTAAAAATATCTAAAATCTAACCAGAACCCTTAACAAAAGACAGATAGTTGGAGCTCATCAGAATTTTATCATCGGTTTTCATTTGTTTTGCTTTATAATTTAAACATTTCCAATGTAAAATCTGCTAAGTAGGTTGGGGCTACATACTCCTGTTTAAAAAAAAATCCTTTACTGAGTCTGATAATGGTCCCAAACCAAAACAGTGATTGATTATTTCTACCTTAGAAACAGAATCAGAATTTATTGTTATGAACAATCATGAAATTCGGTGTCTTTGCGGCAGAATCACAGAGCAAACATTCATATTATAACCATCTTACAACATTACTATAAAAAATAAAAATAATAGTGCCACGAAAAGTAAGGTTGTGTCTTTGGTTCATTGAAATATTCAGGAATCTGATGGTAGCGGGAAGAAGCTGTTCTTGTACCGCTGAGGGCTTGTCTTTAGGCTCGTGTATCCTTTTTTCTGATGGTAGCAGAGTGAAGAGGGTATGGCCTGGGTGGTGGGGGTCTTTGAAGATAGAAGATGCTTTTTTTGAGACACTGCCTCATGTAGATGGAGTGAAGTCTGGTGCCTGTGATGTCGCAGGTCGAGTTAACGACCTCTGGAGTTTATTCTTGTCCTGAGAGTTGGTGCCTCCATACCAGGCACGGATGCAACCAGCCAGAATACTCTACACCTGTAGAAGTTTACGAGAGTCTTCATCGACAAAACGAATCTCCTCAGACACCTCACAAATTATAGCCACTGACTGGCAAGCCTTCTTTGTGATTGCATCAACTTGGAGGCTCCAAGACACATCCTTGTAGATGTTGACACTCAGGAATTTGAAATTATTCTTTCTTTTTCAATCTTTTTATTAACATTTCATAATATATATAACAAAAGAATAGAAATAACACAATTGAAATTGGATGTCCAAGTCTACATAGTTTAAGTATCATGTAGAAATTCCAAAGAGTGAAAATGTGACATATTAGAAATAATTTTCCTAACAAAGAAAATAGAGATAAAGAAATAATGGAATTTGAAGTCCTTGACCCTCCCCACTACTGAGCCCTCGATGAGCATTGGTGTTCCTCTGACCTCCTCCTGAAGTCCACAATCATCACCTTGGATGCTTCCTGGCTTACTGAGCCCCCCATCTTCTTGCAGGATGAGAATTCCTCTTTATTATGTTAAAGGACTGTATCTGTTAACAGAGGTACCTTCTCAATCATAACTTTGCTGGCCTTGCTGCTGCTACTTAGATCCTAGGAATGAACAGTGCCAATGACCTGGATTTGAATTTGGCGCTGTAAGGAGTTTGTATGTTCTCCCCATGTCTGCGTGGGCTTTCCCCAGGTGGTCCAGTTTCCTTCCACCCTCAAAAACATATGGGGTTGTAGGTTAATTGGGAGTAATTGGGAGGCACAGGTCTCAATGGCTGGAATCGGCCTTTTTCCATGTTGCAAATAAAATTGAAAATAAAAAAGGGATATGACACAATAATCCAATCTCCTTTCAGTGTGAGGCTGATGGTACGGCATTGGTTAGAAGTATGTGGATTGGATTAAACCCACAAAAGCAAGACCAGCTAGCTACCTGTCAGCGGTGGGAAGGAAGCTGACCATTTCAAAAATCATGAGCCAGGCAATGAAAACTGGCACCAATTTGTTAAAGGCATGCTGTAGGGAGGAAATGGGTCAAATCCAAAAGATAGTTGTCAGTTGTGGGGAGAGGAACAAAATTAATAAGATGCCAATGTTAGATCCATGGGTCCTCCTGGGGGTTTCAGAGTTGGTAGATAGATGGGGGGGGGGGGGGGGGAAGAAGCCATAAAACAACGTAAACATTCTACTCTTATATTTCTCACATCAAAGAAGGCCATTTCTACATCAGATCTCAGAACATTCCTATTCCACACTTATTTAGCTGTGACCTTTTCTCTCTCACATATAACCATATAACCATATAACCATTTACGGAGCGGAAACAGGCCATGTTGGCCTTTCAAGTCCGCACCGGTTCACTGATTTTGTGCGCCATCTTCAGGCATTGGTCCCGGTAGATCTTCATTCAATAATGATGTGGTTCCTTTGTTTAAAAAGGGTTCAAGGAGCAAGCCTAGCAATTATCGTACATGTCCAATCCCAATTCTACTTGCCTTCCCTGATTTGCCAACCATTCATCGGCAGTAGGAGTAATTTACAGTAGCCAATAAACTTGCCAACCAGCACATCCTAGGGGTGTGAGTAAACACCGTACTGGTGGAGAACAAATGAGTTACCTGTATTCAGGCCTAAACCAGGGATGATTACAGGTCTTTGATGAATGTCAATGGTAGGGACGTTATTGGAGAAAATTCTGAGGGATTAGATAGTTTGGAAAGATCAAAATTAATCAAACACAATCAGTATAGCTTTTTTGGTTGAAGGCTTTTGAAGAGATAACAAATTGCAGTGATGAAGGCAGTGCAGTTGATATGGAGCACAGAATACAAGAGCAGCGAGATGACATTGGCTATGTCACAGCTGGAGAACTGTGTATCAGATGGATGTGATTTTACTGGAGAAATGTTATATGTGGATTGTGGAGAAGCACGTGGCCTTCCTACCTGTCCAGAATATTGTGGATTGTGGGTGATCACATGTTCTCCCTGTCTGAAACTTGTATGGAAGTCATATCAGCTTTCAATTAAGGTTGGACTCCAGGCACCTATTAGTGCACACCTTGCCATTGGCTAATTTAAATCACATAGGGTCATTATTAGCTAGATGCATAGATCAGAACTGTATAAAACATTGGTGCATAGCACACTCTTTCTCTCTGCCTCATGGTCCAAGCCCCGGACATCTCTCCACACAAGGTTGCTACTGTGGACGTTGCTGGAAGTGTGCAGGTAAGGTGTGCACTACACTTAAGATGAGCCATAGTAGTGTGATAGATCAGGGCTCGCAGAATGCCGCACCCCTGATGGTACAGGGAAGCAAGAGTGTGCGTGAAAGTTCCTGACTGTAGTGTGTAGAGCAGTGGTTCTCAACCTTTTTCTTTCCTCTCACATACCACTTTAAGTATTCCTTATGCCATAGGGGTCTGTGATTAGTAAGGGATTGCTTAAGGTGGTATGTGAGTGAAAAGAAAAAGTTTGAAAACCACTGTTTTAATTGTACCTAATGGACTCGTTATGTTCACAGTTTCAAAACTCCAAAGGAAATGGGGCAATGACAATTTTTCTCAAGCAAAATATTTCAGTAATAATTGGGCCAAGAGCAGTGATTCTTAACTTTCCTTTCCCACTCACATTCCACCTTAAGCAATCCCTTACTAATCACAGAGCACCGATGGCATTAGAATTACTTAAAGGGGTATGTGAGTGGAAAGAAAAAGGTTGAGAACCACTGGTGTAGAGTATAGGCAGCCACTGGTATCGGAGTCCAATCTGGGTCCAATGTGAATGTCTATATAGCTGCTTAGTAATATTTTAATTGAGGATTGTTTGACATTCTACTGTTTGTCTCCCATGTGACCATTAAAGCTACCTGTGATTGTAACACTTATCTCCAGACTCGACTCTCTACGTACCCACCAAATCTGATACTCTTGCAAACACAAGAGAATGTAAAGAAGATTCACCAAGATTGCCAGGGATGGAACGCTCCATTCATCAGGAGAGACTAGAGAAGTCAGGATTTTTTTCCTTTGAGTAGAGGAGGCTGTAAAGGTTAAAACCTTATGTTTTTGATTCTTAGTTAATTTTGTGCCTATCTCTTGAAGAAAGTATTGTTTGTAGTGTTACCAGAGTGACTATGACATAATATGCCATAATATCCGAGCAGACCGAGCTTACATCTCATTCTTTGATGAACCATGAAAGAGACGTGAGCTTGAGATACTTTTCTTTGGTCTTATATCATTTTATTTCATCTTATTTTGTTCTATTTCTTCTTGTATTTATTTGAAGTTGAATATCATTATATCATTATACAGTAGGCTTTGTTTGTTCATCATTATGAAAGTCTTAATGCGAAGTTATTCAAAATGTTTATCCGTTTTATCAACAAATTAAAGCTACATAAAGCTGCATTTACAAAGTTTGATTTATTGGAATAATAAGGGTAATTCGGAGTATCGACCTCATGTTTCATTGAAGATTACACAGTTTGAAACTGGGAAATTCTAGAACTTGGAAAGTGTCATCTATTGAGGCTAAGTGAGGGCCTGATGGAGGTGTGCAGAATTAGGATGGGCATAGAGAGGAGACATAGTAGGAAACATTTCCCAATGAATGAGGGGCCGAAGGGTTGAGGACATAGTTTAGAAGAATAGCTTAGAGATTTAGAGGAGATCAAAAGGGAAGATAATTCACCCAGTGAGTAGTTGGCATCTGGAATTTACTGCCTTTGGGAATGGAGGAGGCAAAGGTTCTCTCATCATTAAGTACCAAGCCAAGCACTTGAATCACCAAGGCTATGGACCAAGTGCTGGAAAACAGGATTGTTATGGATTGATGTGGTGGACGAAATATTCTATCATGCTGGGAATGGAGGAACAATCAGGGTTATAAGGAGAATGTGCAGATTCTACACAGACAGCACCAGGAAGTCTGGATCGAACCTGAATCACTGGAGTGTGGGGCAGTAGCACCACCTGCTGCATCAGTTTGCTGCCCTACAGCACAAACTCTCGCCTAGGGGAGAGGAAGTTAGTGTAGATCAGTGAAAATAGAGAAGTTTGAGTGTAGTGGGATATACTGTTCAACTGGATAAGAAGTGACAACATATTGGGAATGGAGGATTGGAGACTGGTCTAGTGGGAATGCAATAGGCTGGTCTGGAGTAACCATGGAATGAATGAGAGATCCTGCAGCAGGAGAGCTGAGTCAGGGTTAGGGTGAATCTCTGAAGTTCACAAAAATTAAACTCAGGTGCAGGTTTGCCCATCAGGAGAAAAGAGAGGGTGGCGCACTTTGTTGTGAATAAGAACTGTTGAAGTGGACGATAATTCCATTCCCAGACCGGTGAAGTTGGAGAATTGTGACAAATCCACAGGAGCTTTCCTGTTCCTGCATTGAGGGGCTGAGGATAAATTTTAGGGAAAGTAATTTTACTGAATTTAGAGGGTGAGTGCAAAATGTACAGAATGATGCCCAGAACAGAAAGGCAAGGGGATATGCGAGGTTTCACCAATTTTCATGGGGAAGATCATTCATGCTGGTTCCCAACTACAGGCCAGTCTTGGCCATTGATAGACTGTCTGCTACTCCCATAATGGCTGAATGGGACCAGTCTCTATACAACTATGAATACCAACAAGAACAGTAAATCCAGAAGAGCTGCAGTGCAGATCCTTATCGAGATAAGTGCAATGTATGTAGAAAACAAAGTTTGTCTTGAACAGGCAGCAGGAGGGTCATAGTCATAGAATTTTACAGCACAGAAACAGGCCCTTCGCCCCAACTTGTCTCTGGACCAAGTTCTTTTATAAGACAGACAGCAAGCATGGTAACAGGACCTCTTGGCCCTCGAGCCTGTGCAGCTCAATCACATCCAATTGACTTACAACCTGGTTGGTTTTGAAGGGTGAGAAGAAAACCCATGCAGACACCGGGAGAACGTACAAATTCTTTACTGACAGTGGCACATTCAAAACCAGTCACTGGCGCTGTAACAGCTTTGCAATAAACACTATGCTAACGGTGACCCCCCACGTCCTAAGGTAGTTGAATTTGTCTGAATTTGGCCCATATTCTTCTAAATCTTTCCTATCCTTGCCCTTGTCTGAATGCCTTTTGAAAATTCAAACTGCATTCGCCTCTACCACTTCCTCTGGCAGCTCATTCCACCTTCCCGCTCCCATCTGTGTGAAATAGGTGCCCTTCTGGTTTTTTTTAAATCTTTCCCCTTTTAGTTTTAGACTTCCCAGTGCTGGGAGAAAGACTGCGACTATTTACTTTTGCCCCACTCATGCTTTTCTTTCAGAGCAGTAGAATATTGTCAGAGGTGGACAAAAGATGAGATTGGGAAACAAATGTATGAATGTACATGAACTTGTGTCCTGCTGTTACCTGCTAAACTCACAAATTCACCAGGCATTGTTCCATGTGTGGTCACATCTTGGCCAGAATCAGAAATATTATCTTAAATATGTGAAAATGATCAGTTTTTTTGAAGAATTTTTTTTTTTGAAAAAGCAGTGTGTTTATGTTTCCAAACAATAATTCTCATAGAGTTAAACAGCACAGAAACAGGTTCCTCGACCAATCATCAACACCATTATCTACACTAATCCCATATGGCCAGTGGCCTACTAGGCCTTGGCAATTCAAATAATTGGCTAGATGCTTCTTAAATGTTGTGACAGTATCACCCTCCCCCACCTTCACAGGCAGAGTGTTCCAAGTTGCAACTACACTCTGTCATTCATTTAAAAGTTGATTTACCTGAACAACTGTTCTCCAAATACTAACATTTATAAAATTTTGCAGGTGTTCTGGGATGAACCCTTGAATAAACCACATGTTGTTTGATCTCTCTCTGTGTCTCCCATGCCTGTTCACTCTCCAATGGATATCAATAGAAATCCTTTCTCTTATGCTGTTGGAAACTGGGGGTAGTGAGAGGGGATTTTGAACAGGTAGTTTGATAACATGGGCAGTGTGTTTTGAGAAGCAGGGATGAGTGTTGCTGGTCTTCCTGTGCATCATATGTGGGCTTGTAGACATCGACACCAAGGTGCAATACATGGCAAAGGAACAAAAGGGAGCATGCAAAGTGGAGCAAAGTTAATGAAGTTAAAAGGTGGCTCATTTGACCTTTACAGTGCCAGTGATTGTGATGGTCGTGTGTTCGAATCCTGTGCTGTCTGTTAGGAGTTTGTATGTTCTCCCCATGTCTGTATGGGTTTTCTCTGGGGGCTCTGGTTTCCTCCCACCCTTAAAAACATACTGGGGTATAGGTTAATGGGGTATAAATTGGGCGGCCTGATCTGAAGACAACTGGAAACGCAGGAGGGAAGTTACACTGAACTGGAGAATAGGGGAGATGCAGGAAGATGGAGAGGCTTTGATTAGAGATTGCAGGGCCATCTAGGAGTACAATAAGATCCCACCCCAGAAGATGCCATTTAAAATGTTGCTTGTGCCCTTTGAACTTTGAAGCAGAGTGAAACCTGATGTGAAAAGATGAAACAGGTCTACCTTAAAACATGTACGAGTTTAGCGAATCAAACCAATGAAAGATGTTGGAGAAGGTTGGTGACACTGAAGTAATTAGAATGGATGGGAGGGACGTAAAGAGTTACTGTTGTGGGAGAGGAATGATGACAGTTCTATAGAAGAGGAATGAGGCAATACCCGAGGAGAGAGAATCATCTGCAAAATGAGCGAAGCATCAGGAACTATATCCTAGGACAAAATCACTGGGTGGCCTGCTATCATTAATTCTGGGCAAAATGTTAGTAAACTGCTGGAGACAGTATGATGGGGCAGAACCAAACACATTCTTCAGAAACACTTATATTCCTGGCTGTCACCTGACTGATTCAGAACAAACCCATGATGTTTACAGCCACGCTGTCAGCTGTAAACCAGTTTACCATGTCTGTGTGCTGAGGGGATTTGGGTAACACATCAAATTTGTTGAGTGTCTGGTCCAATCTCATGTTACAAATCACCTCTCCACAAACTAGTTGAAGAATTTTGAGGGTACTTACGCTGCAGAATCTGTTGATAATTCAATTTTGTGACAACTGGTGCGAGTGTGAACTGATTGATAAAGCAAGGGGATGAGATCATGTCACAGCCAGAACTATAATCTTCAATCTCTCAGCGTGCTGACTCAGCCACAGTGCTCACGATTTGCGAACTGTAAAGTTGCACTCAAGCAGTTTAAACACATAATCCTCATGGAAACTCTGGTATGCTGCAAAAGGCCTGCCCTGCAGGCAAAGGTGTTGTATCTGAAACACCATGTTTTACTTTTCCAAGTAAATGTGAAAGGTCCCCTGATGTGATGTGAAGAATTGCCAGGGACGAAACTCTGGTGTCTTAGTCAATGCTTCCCAGCACCTAAAAGCAATCTTTAGATATTCGTGTACACAGAGTGACTGTCCTGTGGCCCAATTACAATGGTGATATAATTCACAAGTGCTTAATTAATTAGGGTGGGCCAGAGATACAGCAGTCAGTGACCTCAAGTCCTGACTGTGGGAGCACAGGACAGAGAAGAGTAGAGCACAGGGACAGGCTCTTTGGCCCACATGTCTCAGTTTTCAGAGTACATACATGACATTACATACAACCCTGAGATTCCTTTTCCTGAGGGTGAGGCAGAATTACCATTTATTTGTAGTGCAAATACTGTACAGTATATACATGTAAACAAATAAAGTAATGTAAACAAACTGACTGCAATATAGAAAGAATTTTAAAAAATCAATAAAGTGCACAATAAATCCTTAAAGGAGTCCCCGATTGAGTTTGTTGTGGAGGTGGAGCAGTTGTTCCTGAACCTGGTGGTGTGAGTCTTGTGACACCTCTACCCCTTTCCTGATGACAGCAGTGAGAACAGAGCGTGTGCTGGGTGGTGTGGGTCCTTGATGTCTGCTGCTGCTCTCCCACGGCAGCGTTCCCTGCAGATGTTCTCAATGGTGGGAAAGGTTTTGCCTGTGATTTCCTGGGCTCCGTTCTCTACCTTTTGCAGGGCTTAATGCTCAGGGGTATTGAGCACAGGTTTTTAATAACTTGACTAGGTACTCCATCCGGGCTGGATGTTTTCCTTGGGTTCACTCTCCTGAAGGCAGCATGCACGTATTCCTCAGATACGGATAGGATGGGATCATCAGGGGGCGTGGGCGTGCGGAGGGTTAGTTCTTCAATGTTATGGTTGTCAAATTGGGCGTAGAAGGCATTGAGTTCCTTTGGGAGTGAAGCTTTTCCATCTGCTACTTCATTAGATATGGTTTTGTAGCTGGTTATGGCATTGAGGCCCTGCCACAGGTGTCACGCGTCCCTTGTTGTTTCCATTTTCAACTGGAATCTCCACTTCGGCCAGGAGAAAGCTGGGCTGAACATGATGTCTAAATCAAGCTAACACTCTGCTGCTTGGGCCTGATGGATATCCCTCCATCCCGTTCAACTTCTTGTGTCTATCTAGAAGTCTTTTAAATGTAACAATTAAATCTGCTTCCACCACTACTGCTGGCAGCCTGGTCAGGCTCCCACCACTCTGTATCGTATATTTCCTGTGTGTAACTCCATTAAATTTCCCCTCACCTTTAATGCATGTTCCCTTGCCTGTGATGCATGTATCCTGGGAAACAGATTCTAACTGTCCACCCTATTTATGCCTCTCTTAAATTTATAAACTTTGATCAGCTGATGTCACTCCAGAAAAAACACCCCAGGTTTGTCCAATCTATCCCCTTGACTCATGCTGTAATAGAAGAACTGTTGCTTGTGTGGACCTGAGGATAGCAGGGAGCAGATACACAGTGCTTCCCCCACAGGGTCCTACCACCTAGTCCAACTACCATCAGCTCCCTGCAGGTTTTAAATGGCCTGTTAAAGGAGCTGACAATGTTTTATTTAAAATCCTGAAACTGCGAGGTCTGAGCTGAAAATGGTGGTGCTTGTGTTCGGCAGTGGCCTCAAGGGGTTACAGACTCCAGGGGAGCAGGAGGCTGGTGTAGGGCACTAGTAATAGGGAGAAGATGTCCTGTTGAGAAGGAAAAGCAGATGAGACCACAGATGGTGACCATGGTGGCAGACCAGTGAGGGCCTCTGCAGCTGAAGACACACAAAGGTAGCGAATATGGCTTGAGGTCAAAGGACTTGCACCTGGCTCATGAGAACCAGGTATTGGACCTGGGATTTGAGAGGATTCTGAGGGCAAGGAGGGCTCCAGAATGGCCCTGGGGGCTGAAAGCTTCCTCATGGTGTCGGAGCTTTGGATCTGGACTCGGGTTCCCAATGATTTAAAATTAACTGGAGTCTTGTGCAGCTGCAGAAGCTTCAGGAGTGCTGGAGGTGAATCCATGGACACTTGGTGACTTTGGGAAGGACTCTCTTTTATGTCTCTTGTTTGACTGCAAGGAGGGCAGGGCAAAGCTAATGCTAATTTGGTTAATTTTTCATTTTTATTTTATTACATGACAATAAATAGTATCTGATCTGATTGCCCAAAACATAAATGTATCAACATAATTATCTTCTATGAATGCTGCCTGAATTGCTGAGTATTTCGAGCACTCCTTGTGGCTTTGTGAAGCTAATGCTGCAGCTGTGGAGTGATTAGAATTGATTATATCTTCACTGACTTTGGGCACACATTTATTGTCTTGTTACTCTGTCCTCCAGCTTCATGCTGGGAGTTGGTCCTGAATGTCCCCTCACACAATGCTGATTCCGTGTGGACATTAGGACTTCCTGAGTATCTGTGCAACTTTCTAAAGTTCTTCAGTTGGATTATGGGATCTGAGACAAGGTTAATCTGAGCTCGTCCAAACTTAATGTGGGAGCTTCACCTGTTACAGCTCGCATATCGAGATTGCAGTCTCACTTTTTTAACCACGTTTGGACCCTTTGATCCTCTCCATCATTTCCTGGGATCATGACTGATCTGACATTTCTTGTCCACATTCTCACTCTATTCCCGTAAGCCTCTTACTGGCTACCTTAAACATACTCAAGGACTCATCACCACATCAAGGAATTCAAAAAGCTCTCAACTCTCACAGAAGAAATTCTTTCTCTGGCAGCACAATCCAGGCACCAAATTCTGGGAAAAAACCCAGCCTGCATATCTCCTTTAAAATCCACCCCTCAACTTAATTTCATGACTTGCTCGTGATAATAAATTCTGATTCTGAAATCGATGCCTTCTTGTTCTTGACATTTTCACCCTGGGGAAACATTCTCTGCTGTCTACCCTATCATTCAAACATGGCAAAGAGTAAAAGAAGGCCATTCAGCCCTTCATTATTCAATACAATCATGGCTGATGGTATGATTTCAGTCCCCAATTCTTGCTTCCTCTTTAGACACTTGATCCCTTTAGTTAATAGGGCCACATTCAACTCACTTTTCAATATATCTAACAAATGGGCCTCAACAACTTTCTGTGGTAGGAAGCTCTACAAGCTCACAACTTTGAATGAATAAAATTTCTCCTCATTTCAGACCGAAATAGCCCATCCGTATCCTTTGCTCTGACCCCTTGTTCTGGACTTCCCCACCATCAGGAACATTCTTCCTGCATCTTCCTGTCTGGTCCTGTCAAAATGTTATATATCTCAATGAAACCGCCCCCCCACCCCCTCATTCTTCTAAATTTCAATGAGTATAATCCTAATGATCCAGTCTTCCTTCATATGTCAGTCCTGCCGCACCAAGAATCCATTTGGTGAACCTTCTTTGCACCTCCTCTTTAGCAAGATTTCTATGCTTCTTATAATTTGATAGATTCTATAGAGTCCCAAACTGTTTTTTTTTTTCCCAGTAAGTCTACTGTTCCATACCTGGGATCATCCTAGTCAACCTTCTCTGAAGTGGTTCCAATGAAATTTTACCTTTCTTTAAAAATGAATAAGCAAAATTGTTCACAGTATTCTGCTCTCACTAGTAGCATGAATCACTGCAGGAAGACTTAGATTCATAGATTTCTACACCAGGGAAACAGGCCCTTCAGCCCAACTTGTCCATACCAACCAAAGTTGTCCGATTTGCCTGCATTCCCTTTTAGAAGGCACATAACCTTCTAAACCTTTCCTATCCATATAGAGTCTAAATGTCTCTTAAATGTTACAATTGTGGTCATCTTTACCATTTCACCTGACAACTCATTCCATACCCACCACCCTCAGTTGAGGAATGTGTCCACTTTTTAACCTTATCTCTACTCCTCATGATTTTATAAACCTCTATAAGATCACCCCCCACCACCACCTTAGCCTCTAGGGAGAAAAGTCCCAGTCAACCCAAATTCTATTATCAAGCCTGCTCGCATTCTTGTGAATCCTTTCTGCACCCTTTCCAGCTTAATGATATCCTTCGTATAGCTGATTGACTAAAATTGCACACACTAATCCAGTATGATGTCCCTGCTCTTGTACTCAATGTCCTGACTCACAGGCAAGCAGGCCAGTCATATTCTTCACCACCCTGTTGCTACTTCCATGCAATAATGAACCCTCAAGTGTCTTGTGTAAATCCTACTCTGATTTAATCTAAAATGGAAAACTCTCTATTTGCCTGGATGCGTGTTGTTTCAACTTATTTCAGCACCATCCAGGACAAAGCAAACCTCCTGGTTGGTTCCCCATCCACCAGCCTAAACATTAATTCTGTCTGCCACCTGCACAATGTGGCTGAAGTCTATGCCATCTGCAATATGCACTGCAATTACCACCCAGGTTACTCCAACAGTACTTCACAAACCCACTATCTCTACCACTAAGAGCAAGGGCAGCAAATGCATGGGAACCTCACCACCCACAGGTTCCCCTCCCAGTCATACACCATTTTTTCTTAATCCTGCAGATACCAATCCAACATCCATAAATTACAGGTCTGCAATGGATGCCCTTGCTCCTTTAAATGATTCAAGTTCTAAAGCCTTGAAATATTTAGAGCATTGGTTTTCAAACTGCCCCATTAAACTCACATTCCACTCTAAGCAATCCCTATTCCATTGGTGCTCTGTGATTAGTAAGTCAAGTCACTTTTATTTATTGTTCATGCCATGCGCGCATGGTAAAGATGAGATAGTGTTTCTCCAGGACCAGGAATCATAGTTACATAATGTGTAAGGAAAGCAGTTAACATATTAAAATATTAAGGTGTTAAGACGTATGCATTGAAAGTCCACGGTACACTATCCACATCTGTACTGGGAGTTCAGGAGCCTGATGGCTTGGGGGAAAAAGTTGTTTCCCACTCTGGACATAAGGGCCCAAATGCTACATTACCTCCTGCCAGATGGCAGAAGGGAGAACAGTTTACATGCAGGATGTGTGGGATCTTTCATAATGTTTATTGCTTTCCACCTGCACTGAGTGTTGTAGATGTGCTTCATGCTAGGAAGAGGTTCCCCAATGGTCTTTTCTGCTGACTTCACTATCCTCTGCAGGGTCTTGCAGTCTGAGGTGGTACAGTTTCCAAACCAGGTGGTGATGCAGTTGCATAGGATGCTTTCAATACATCCTCTGTAGAATGTAGTGAGGATGGAGGGTGGAAGATGGACTTTCAACAGGCTTCATAGGAAGTAGAGGTGTTGCTGGGTTTTCTTGGCTATGGAGCTGGTGTTAAGGGATCAGGAGAGAGTCTCCACCAGGTGCATTTCAAGGAACTAGAGTGACCTCAACAGGAGAGCTGTCAGTGGTTGATTGCTTAAGGTGGTATGAGAGTAAGAAGGGAAGCTTGAGAACCACTGTTCTAGACCCAATTGTTACGGAAATATTTTGCTTGAGAAAAATTGTCATTGGTCCATTTCCTTTGGAGTTATGAAACCATGTACATAACGAGTCAATTAGGTACTAATAAAACAGTGGTTTTCAAACTTTTTCTTTCCACTCACATACCACCTTAAGCAATCCCTTACTAATCACAGAGCACTATACATAGGGATTGCTTAAGGTGGAATGTGTGTTTAGGGAGGCAGTTTGAAAGGAATGTTGACCAGTAACAAATAGGCAACAGAGAGAATTATTCTCAGATCAAGCCCCAAAGGTGTTGGAGTTCCTCACGATATATGTCAAGGAACATGAAGGTATTCTATAGAAACAATATAGTTTCATCCAACCAACACACTAATCTCTTCATCCTTTCATAAAACACAGAATAATTTCAATTCAATACCACCAGGTTGAAAAGAATGTTGAGAGATTGGTTTTAGGGTTTTATTATCATTTAATTCATTTTGATTCGTTATCTATGGGACAGAAAGGGCTCAGTGTTTCTAATCCCACTTCACTCATCACCATCTTTTACAGTAGGCATTTTATCAGGTGCTTGTGAAATGGTTTGGCATGATCTCCGGGACACTTTATTGTCCCCTGTCAGAAATGAACTAGTCTGCAGGCTCTTGGCCATGGTTGAGTTGCAGGGAATGTGCTTTAATTTCCATTGTCCACACTGGGATTGACAGAACCTACCCTGTTTCAGTAAGTCACAAATTCGTCAGACTCATTGAATCGCTGGCAAATCATCCTCACTATGAGAATGAGGTAAACAAATTAATTCATTTGCAGTGACTTAACTTACGTTATTTCTGCCACAGCTACTTTTTGAAAGTTGTATTCCTGTGACCACTTATTGCTCGTCTCGATAAAGGGCCCTGATCTGAAATGTTGATTGGCCAATTCCTGCCCATGGATATTGCCTGATCAGCTGAGTCCCTCTTGTTTAGTGTTGGCTCAAGATTCCCGCATCGGCAGTTTTGGTAATCTCACCAGATATTAATTTCCTGTGATTGTGATAGTTTAGTTGATGTCGTCACTTTATACCAATTAGTTTGGCTTCTGATTTACCTACAGTGATCTCTGGTGATGGTGTTAACTAGAATTTGGAAATGAAAAAACTAGAAATTCGATATAGCAAGAAGAAAATAATCCTGCAGGGAGGTGACTATGGCAGTGGACCAGCAAGGGGCTTGGCAGCTGAAGAACCTACACAGGCTATGGGCTGTTGGCGACTTGTGGTTGAAGGACGTACACAAGAGTGGGCTGCGAGAGACTGGGTCATGGGAACCAGGTATCAGAGCCAGAATTCAAGAGGGTGCCTGGGGCTCCTGAAGGATCCCGGGTGCTGAAGCTTCTTGATCATATTGGAGGTTTGGATTTGGAGCTCGGGTTGCCGATGGTTTGAACTGGAGTCTGTGTGGCTGCATAGGGTGCAGGAGCACTGGGGGAAAATCCATGGACACTCTCTTTTTCTTCTTTCTCCTATTGTTAGAGGCACCAGGCAATGCTCATGACAACACTTTGTTTGCCTTATGGAAGACAAAAGTTAAAGGATAATTATGAAAATTACATTTTTAATGCATTATTAAATGACAATAAATGGAACCTTTGACTTTAACAGGTACAATTAATGCTCAGGAATGGAAACCTGCCCTCCTTCCTAGATAATTGAATATTTATTATCCTTTTTTCTTTTATTTTTATTGTCTCTTTTTTGTAATATTTTATTTATCATTTTAAATATATTTAACAATCAACAATCATACCAAATACAAAACATCAAGAGAACCCCTCCCTCCACCCCTTCCTCTCTATATATCTTATTAAACAGGGAAAGAATTAAAAAAAGAAACACATTGTCAGTGTGTACAGTAAAACATAGGGAGACATGATAATACCCGCAGTGTTAAAATCTTTGCAGGCATCTACTGGTTAGCCAGTAGCTATCATAATCCTACATTGGCACCAGATTTTTAGGAAGGTGTTATGTCCCTTCCTAAAATTGTATGTGACCTTTTCAAGTGGGATGCAGGTATTCTATCCATGAGTAGATGGGATTCAGACATCCATGTTACTGCTGTGCACTTCCTAGCCACACATAAGGCAATTTCTGTGAATTTAATTTGAGAATTAGTTAGTGACCTACCAATTGTGGCAAAGTTCCCCAGAAGACAAAGCTCTGGGTCTACTGGGAAGGTGACTCCCATGATCTTGGTTAGGGTGTCACAGAGGTCATACCAGAAGGGCCTCACCTTCATGCAAAGTCAGGTAGTATGTAAAAAGGAACCAACCTCTACACCACACCTAAAACACATCTCTGATAATTCAGGTTTATATTGGTGTAATTTTATTGTCCCTTTAAGTATACTGCTTTTTAAAAAATCAAAGTATCTGGCCGCAGAAAGGATTTCAGTGCATATGTATGTTGTACAATGTATAGACATATAAGGCAATTGAACAACTGAAAAGTGGCAAAGCAGCAGGTATGGATGGAATCCCCCCAGAGGTCTGGAAGGCTGGCGGCAAAACTCTGCATGCCAAACTGCATGAGTTTTTCAAGCTCTGCTGGGACCAAGGAAAGCTGCCTCAGGACCTTCGTGATGCCATCATCATCACCCTGTACAAAAACAAAGGTGAGAAATCAGACTGTTCAAACTACACGTTGCTCTCTATTGCAAGCAAAATCTTCGCTAGGATTCTCCTAAATAGAATAATACCTAGTGTCACCGAAAATGTTCTCCCAGAATCACAGTGCGGCTTTCGTGCAAGCAGAGGAACTACTGACATGGTCTTTGCCCTCAGACAGCTCCAAGAAAAGTGCAGAGAACAAAACAAAGGACTCTACATCACCTTTGTTGACCTCACCAAAGTCTTCAACACTGTGAGTAGGAAAGGGCTTTGGCAAATACTAGAGCGCCTCGGATGCCCCCCAAAGTTCCTCAACATGGTTATCCAACTGCACGAAAACCAACAAGGTCGGGTCAGATACAGCAATGAGCTCTCTGAACCTTTCTCCATTAACAATGGCGTGAAGCAAGGCTGCGTTCTCACACCAACCCTCTTTTCATTCTTCTTCAGCATGATGTTGAAACAAGCCATGAAAGACCTCAACAATGAAGTCGCTGTTTACATCCGGTACCGCACGGATGGCAGTCTCTTCAATCTGAGGCGCCTGCAAGCTCACACCAAGACACAAGAGCAACTTGTCCATGAACTACACTTTGCAGACGATGCCGTTTTAGTTGCCCATTCAGAGCCAGCTCTTCAGCGCTTGACGTCCTGTTTTGCGGAAACTGCCAAAATGTTTGGCCTGGAAGTCAGCCTGAAGAAAACTGAGGTCCTCCATCAGCCAGCTCCCCACCATGAATACCAGCCCCCCCACATCTCCATTGGGCACACAAAACACAAAACGGTCAACCAGTTTACCTATCTCGGCTGCACCATTTCATCGGATGCAAGGATCGACAACGAGATAGACAACAGACTCACCAAGGCAAATAGTGCCTTGGGAAGACTACACAAAAGAGTCTGGAAAAGCAACCAACTGAAAAACTTCACAAAGATTAGCATATACAGAGCCATTGTCATACCCACACTCCTGTTCGGCTCCAAATCATGGGTCCTCTACCGGCATCACCTACGGCTCCTAGAACGCTTCCACCAGCGTTGTCTCCGCTCCATCCTCAACATTCATTGGAGCAACTTCATCTCCAACATCGATGTACTCGAGATGGCAGAGGCCGACAGCATCGAATCCACGCTGCTGAATATCCAACTGAGCTGGGTAGGTCACGACTCCAGAATGGAGGACCATCGCCCTCCCAAAATCGTGTTATATGGCGAGCTCTCCACTGGCCACCGAGACAGAGGTGCACCAAAGAAGAGGTACAAGGACTGCCTAAAGAAAGCTCTTGGTGCCTGCCACATTGACCATCGCCAATGGGCTGATATCGCCTCAAACCGTGTATCTTGGCGCCTCACAGTTCGGTGGGCAGCAACCTCCTTTGAAGAAGACCGCAGAGCCCACCTCACTGACAAAAGACAAAGGAGGAAAAACCCAACACTCAACCCCAACCAACCAATTTTCATTTGCAACCGCTGCAGCCGTGTCTGCCTGTCCCGCATCGGACTTGTCAGCCACAAACGAGTCTGCAGCTGACGTGGACATTGCCCCTCCATAAATCTTCGTCTGCGAAGCCAAGCCAAAGAAAAAGAAAGACAGTAAACTCATTATCTAGATCCAAGTGTTGCAACTTGGATCGGTGGCATTTGAAATTTAATGTTCAAAATAGGAAAAAAAAAATCACAATTTGCGGGAAAGATTGATAAAGGTAACAAAATCAGAGGGCAGAATTCGAGCAAGGACTGAGGTATAGGGAGTTCTGGATATGCATGTGTATTTGTTGAAAGTGTCAGGGCTGGTTAAGGACGTGGTTAATCAGCCTATCCATAGCCCCCTGAAGCCTCCAGATCTTGTCCTGCCTGATCAGAATCCCACCTAATTTAGCATCATAAATGATCTTGGAAATATGACATTTGACCTGGTTTGTGACAAGGATCAATATATTCCCTCTCTTTCCTTTCATTTTGAAACAAAATTCTCAATCTATATTAGTGTATTACCCAGAGTTCTGTGAGCTCCAAAATTAAAAAAAATGCTAAAAAAATAATCATGCCAAGTGCATATGAGGAAAGAGAAACTGTTAACATATTAGTTCAAAGACACTTGGTAGAACGCGGTTAATGGGGCTTTCAGTGGTAGAGAAGGTGGGTAAACTGTGGGTAGAACAAATGGAATATTTCTGATAGGGTGTGACCAAATGGGTTAATGTGGGATTAAGCTTCTTGATTTGTGTTATGTACTGCTGGGGTCAACACATCCTCATTTGGTGGATTTGGGGAAGCTGAAACTCCTGGTCAGTGCAGATACTCGAAAAGGATAGTATTACTTAGAAAGCAAAGAATGGGAATAACATGACGTTGTCAGGTTGTCAGGCTCAGACTAGTGCTGGATTATAGAGGTTATTTGGCCCCAGCTATTCTACACCAGCCATTTGGATGAGATGACCAAACATAATTACATATATTATGTCTACTGATGATGCAAAGCCAATGGGAGTGGTGTTGAGGATGCAAAGATGTTTCAAGGGAATGCAGACAAGCAGAACAGCTCAAATGGAGTCCAATGTGGAAAAAATGTGTTCTTTGTTCGAACTATGTGCATTTTTTAATGATGAGAGAATGAGAAATGTTGATGTTCGAAGGAACCTGTGAGGTGCTTGTGTACATGATACCAAAGCAAATATCTGGATGCAGAATGCAAATGTTGCCAGAGGATTTGAATACATTTGTAAAAAGACATCGATCTGCAATTATACAGGGGCTTATTGAGACCACACTTTGAGGATTGCGTTCAATCTTTAATCTCCTTTCCTGAAAAGGAGATACTTGCAATGGAGGTTGTGCAGTGAAGATTCACCTGACTGATTTTGAGAAGACAGGCGTGTCTTATGACTGGGATTCTGCAGATTAAGCAACATGAACATAAGTGATGACTGCAAACAATCTGTACTTAAAACAAGGTATCACTGCAGATAAACTGTTAACAAGACAATAGATTACCACAGATTTACTAAAACCAATACAAAGGATCATTGTCAATAACCAATAGACCTGTGCAGAGTGCCTAACTGCAGCACAATGGATCAATACCGATGCACTGATTTTCCATAATGTATCACAGCAGGTCAACCAGAACCAGTACAAGAGGATCACTGAAGATTACCTAAAACAGTACTCGACATCACTGCAGATAAACTAGCCCCAGGAACTAAGTAGCACAGAAGCTAATAAATATACAAAGGTGTCCACAGGAAAACCAAAATCACATCAAAGGATTTGTAAAGGATCACAGAGAAACTGTACTTGAATAGGTTCTTTAATAGGTTAAGCCTCTGTTCTTTAGTTTTGGATCAATGAGAGCTGGTTTAATTAAAATGTTCAAATTATTCAGGGTCTTCACAGAGTTGATATAGGGAAGTTGTTTCCCTTAGTTCCAGTAATCACAATCTTAAAATAAGAAGTTTACTTAGAACTGAAATGAGGAGAAATGTCTTCTCTCAAACAGTGGTGAATCTTTGGAATTTTCTTCCATCAGGAGTTGTGGAGGCTCATTTGTTGACTGCATTCAATACAGAAATTGATAAATTTCTGGATATTAAAATAATAAAGGGATGAGGAGATAATGCAGGAAAATAGCATTGTAGCGGAAGATCAGCTACCATCTTCTTGAATAGCAAAGCACTGTCAAGGAGGATCAGTGCAGAAAGACAGGAACTCAGAGGAACTGAAACCAATGTAGAAACACTAATAGTAAATTAACAGGGGACAAGGCAAGTAAACCAGAACCACAAAAAGGGATGACTGCAAGCAAACTAAAACAAGCACAATGATCTCTGTAGAAGAACTAACAAAAACTCACAGCATCACTGCAGAAACTTATTATAAAGGATCACGAGATAAACTAAAAGCACACACGATTACTGTCGATAATACTGGGATTCTGCAGATTAAGCAACATGAACATAAGTGATGACTGCAAGCAATCTGTACTTAAAACAAGGTATCACTGCAGATAAACTGATGACAAGACAATAGATTACCACAGATTTACTAAAACCAATACAAAGGATCATTGTCAATATCCAATAGACCTGTGCAGAGTGCCTAACTGCAGCGCAATGGATCAATACAGATGCACTGATTTTCCATAATGTATCACAGCAGGTCAACCAGAACCAGTACAAGAGGATCACTGAAGATTACCTAAAACAGTACTCGACATCACTGCAGATAAACTAGCCCCAGGAACTAAGTAGCACAGAAGCTAATAAATTATACAAAGGTGTCCACAGGAAAACCAAAATCACATCAAAGGATTTGTAAAGGATCACAGAGAAATTTTTAAAAATCAGAAGGAGGAACAAAATCATTATGTGCAACGATTCACTAGGCTGGTTCTGGGAAGCCAGGTCTGTCACAGACATTGGTGCCTGGAAGGGAACCATCCTGGGCCTCATCTGAAACTGAGGAAAGATTTGAGGATGCCAAGGGTTCCATTGTGGTTTCCCAACAAACTGTGGGTGATTAATTAGATGGTCATCTTACATACCTGCATTTCTGCAAGTAAGAATTTTAATACATCTGAGCATGTACTTCTGGATATGACAATTGTGGTAATCCTGTGGCCCCTCTTACAGACTCCTGAATAAAGGATACAGTTCCACAGCCCCCTCCCCAGTTCAGGATAGTCAACCATCATGGATGTGACTCCAGTCTACTGTGAATAAAAGCCCATCAGTTTTACATAACTTTAATCTTTTGGAGTTATTTATGGTGCATCAATTTTATTCACAATAGCTTGGGCCTCCTTCTTGACAAAGGAGTGTTGAATTTCTGGGCAATGTCCAGGTGGATGAAGTTCTCCGTGCTCCCACTATCAAAAAGGCAGCTCGTCACGTGGCCATTTACCTGGATATCCAATATCGATCTGGCAAGTTGGTGAGGATTATTTTGATCCACCATGAAGGAGGTAATTGTCTGTGGTGGTGAGTTCGTGTGTTTGGTTGCAAGATGGCAGTATACAAGATGGCAGCTCCCACAGCTCGCACGTGGTGCTGCTGGGTTTTGAAGATGGTGGCATTGAAGATGGCATTCCCCTCGGCTCGCACGCGGTGCTGCTGGGTCTCAGACTGGCAGCATCCAAGATGGCAGCCCCCAAAATCCACACGCGGTGCTGCTGGATCGGGGTGACTTTGACTTACATACTTTTGCGCAATGTCCTTTCTTCCCACAGTTGAAGCAGACCATGTCTTTCGCTGGGCAGCATTTCCTCAGGTGCTTTCCCAGGCCACAGACCTAACACTTCAGGAGCTCACAGAAAACAGCTGCTATGGTTGAGTTGCTGGCGGTACATGGCGTTAGTGGAGTTAGGCACTCACTGAGTACAGCAGCTGTGGTTGGATCACTGGTGATGCGTGGTGGTGGCAGTGTGTCCCAAGATGGCAGCACCCGGGCAACCACGAGGCGGCCACGTTGTTGACCATGTAAGCTTCCATATTCTGGAGACCTACCTCCAGTGTGCCTGCCAGTTCAACTGCCCTCCACAAATTGAGCTCACCTTGCTCCAACAGTTTCTGGCAGATGTAGTTGGGCCTGATGCCTGCAATAGACGTATCTCTAATCAGGTCATCCATATTCTCCACGATCATCATGGCCTTGAAGTTGCAGGCCCGTCCAACTTGGGCCCGAAGGTATTCAGTGCTCACTTCCCTGGGTCACTGTTTTTGAGTGGCCAGGAGGTGTCTCATATAGATTTCGTTTATGTTCTTCTGGTGCTGGCCCTTCAGAATATCATTTGCCTCAAGAGGCATCCCTGATCATGGAATATACCAGGGTCCCGACCCGGGACTGTAGTACCTGCACCTTGTCATTCTCCGATCGAACGATGGCAGATGATGCCTGCAGGAATGATTCGAAGCAACATAGCCTGAGTTTGAAGTTGATGGAGGCTTCAGGTAATTACAGGTTGATTTCCAACTTCTCCACCTTCAGGATCTGGTCCATTGTCAAAATGTTGTTGTGAATAAAATTGATGCACTATCAATAACTCCAAAAGACTGAAGTGCAGTAAAACCAATAGGCTTTTATTCCCAATAGAATGGAGTCACATCCATGATGGTTGACTATCTTGAACTGGGGAGGGGGCTATGGAACAGTCAACTTTATTCAAGAGTCTGTGAAAGGGCCACAGGTGCAATCAGCCATCACAATGTGACTCCATTCTATTATGAATACAAGCCTATTGGTTTTACTGCACTTCAGTCTTTTGGAGTTATTGATGGCAATAAATTCTCATCATCATTTTCAACTTAAATCAGCTCTAACCTTTTCCTGCTGATAAACTTGTAACAAATGCTAAGGATTCCTGTTGTTTAATTGAAACTAACATTGACAATTCCATCTGGAAAACAAAGCAAAACCAATGTTAATATTTCTCGACGATATGCTTAGGATTCCTACAGATAAATGAACTTAAGCCAACTAAGGATTACATCCACCAATCCCATTCCTGTTGATAAATTAACTGTTCCCAATGCTAAGAATTCTTATTGATAAATAAATTAAAACCAATGTTAAAGACAAACTTACCGAATTCTTTGAGGATGCGGTAGACAGTGGGGAGTAGATGGATGTTGTTTACTTGGATTTCCAGAAGGCATTTGACAAGGTACCACATAAAAGACTTGCACTAAGTTAAGGATACATAGAGTTGGGGGTGATGGATTAGCATGGATAGAGGAATGGTTAACCAAAAGTAAGCAGAGAGTTGGAATACAGGTTTTTTTTTGATTGGCAATCACTGGTGAGCGGGATGACATAGGGGTCGGTGCTGGGCCCACAACTGTTCATGACATACATTAATAATCTGGAAGAGTGTAATGTATCAAAGTTTGCTGATTGAGTGGAAAAGCAAACTGTACAGGGAGATTGCAGAGAGATATCGATAGATTAATCGAGTGAGAAAGGGTCTGGCAGATGGAGTACAATGCTGGAAAATGTGAGGTTGTCCACTTTGGAAGGAAAAATGGAAGATCAGATTATTATTTGAATGGCAAGTGATTCCAGCATGCTACCCTGCAGAAGGACTTGGGCCTGGATTGCAAAAGGTCAGTTTGCAGCTGGTTCAGTCCATTAAGAAGGCAAATGGAATGCTGGCCTTCATTGCTAGAAGGATTCAATTTAGGACCAGGGAGGTTATGCTGCAACTGTACAAGGTACTGGTGAGGCCACATCTGGTATACCATGTACAATTCTGGTCTCCTTACTTGAGGAAGGATGTACTGGCTTTGGAGGGGGTGCAGAGGAAGTTCACTAGGATGATTCCAGAGATGAGGGTTGGCCCAAGAGGAGAGATTGAGTCATCTGGGACTGTATTCACTGGAATTTAGAAGAATGTGAAGGGTTCTTATAGAAACCTATAAAATTATGAAAGGCATAGATAAGATAGAGATAGGCAAGTTGTTTCCATTGGTTGGGGAGACTAGAATTAAATTCAGAGTAGTAGATTTAGGATGGAGATGAGGAGGAACTACTTTTCCCAGAGAGTGGTGAATCTGTGGAATTTGCTGCCCATTGAAGCAGTGGAGGTTACCTCAGTCAATGTATTTAAGACAAGGTTGAATAGATCTTTCTTCTTAAAATATTTTTATTGGTATTTAATATATAAATAATTGAACAATACAATTATACAACGTGCAATATATTTAAAATAGAGGAAAAAGATTTCAAACATGAACATAATACAAAGGACCATTGCACATTAGTAATAGTTTAGTAAAACATAATATTAAACAAAAAGAAAAAAGCCCCAACCCAAGAGAAATAAAGGGAAGAAAGGAAAAGGAAAGTTAAAAGTTCTTTTCGAAAGAATTATAAATTTCCTCTTTTAAAAAATAAAGGAAAAGGTATAAAATTGTCTTTCCTTCTCTCCTCATTCTGTAAATTTTTTTTAAATCAAAAATTGTATAATTCACAGTTGAGCAAAGCTATTATCTGTTATATTATTGAGTTTAAAAAAGAAAAAAAAAATCTAAATTAAAAAAAAGAATAAAAAAGACCCCCCCCCCCCCCCCACTCCCTAATAGCTCAAAATCCCAACCACTAAGCAAGGTTAAGAAATGATGTGTGGAAATCGAGCGACATTGACCTGGAACTCGACACCACGGCCCCAAAGCAATTTGACTACCCTCACTCTTTAGATTATGCTGATGGTCCATAAATGGGTCCCACATCTTTTGAAAATTAGATTTTTAAAAAGTGGGGGAATTAAGGGATGTGGGGAAAAAGCAGGTAAGCGGAAATGAGCCTCTCATCAGTTCAGCCTCGATCTCATTGAATAGTGGCGCAGGCTTGATGGGCCGAATGGCTTCCCCTGCTCCTATTTCTTATCAACCATGTTTTTTATCGAGAGATGAAAGCCAGCTCCCAGGATCCTTTCTCATAAACTAAAATCTGCTGAGAAATTCCTAAACCAACTATGATTATTCTTACCAATGAATTAAATATAATCAATGTCAAAAATGCCTGGGAATAAACAAAATCAAACACTAAAGGCTCAGCAGATAAACAGGAAAAAAAACACCAAGGATTTCTTCTGATTACATGAAACGGAATGCTGTACTGTAAATGCTAAGGATTCCTGTGGATAAACAAAAACAATGATGACACTTGCTGATTATTTAAACTAATGCTAAGGTTTCCTGTCGATAAATTAATCCAATTTAACCAGTTCCTGCAGATATGTTAATCTAATTCGAAGGATTACTATAGGTACGTAAACAAATACCAATATTAAGGATGCCTGTTGATTACTAAATTAAAACACAAGTTAAGGATTTCTGGTGATAAACCAAAACTACTGCTGAAGAGTCCTGTGGCGAAATAGCCATTAAGCCTAATGATTCTTGCTGATTAATTAACACTACGCTAAGGAATGAATGAACTAACAGCAGCGATAAGGCCTACTATTGATAAATTAAAACCAAAACCGAAGGTTCCCTCTGGTTAAACTGGAGCCAAGGCTTCCAGCTGAAAAGGAATGCTAACAATTATTATTGGTATTAACGACTATTTTTAATAAACAAAAAACAATACTAACAATTGCTTCTGAAGAAGACCCTGTAGGGTAGGAGTCCAAAGCAGAGGACCAGCGAAGGGCTCAGTGGCCGAAGGACTCACACCAGGCCATGGCTGCTGCAGGCCGGCACGTAGGAACCTGGAATCATGGCTGGGCTCCTGAAAGGCCTCGGGAACTGACCGTTTCTTAATCAAATGGGGGGTTGGGAACCAGGGCCCAAGGACGCCTGGTGTGTGGGTTCACTGCTGGATCAGACAAGAGGCCGTGCGGCTGCGGAGGTTACGGGGCCGCAGGAGGCAGCAGCAGTGGTGGAGGTGGCGGGATCCACGGACACTTGAAGGGACTTTTTTTTGCAGCTCTTTCTCCTCTTGGTAGGAGCGTTGGATTAGTGGGGCAAACAGAAGTAAAAAAACCCTTGCTCCTTGGTAAATAAACAAAACTAACGTTGAGATTTCCAGCTGATAAATGAACCAAAACCAAAGTCAAACATTGCTGCTAAAACTCCAAACTAACACTCAAAATTCAACTGACAAATTCAAATGGTTCCCTTTGCTAAAATCAGCACTCAGGACCCTACTGATAATAAACTAAAACTAACCACAAAATGTCATGTGAATGAACAGAAACCAACAATAAAAACTACTGCTGATTAATTATACGGATTTCTGCTGATAAACTAAAACCATTGAAAAAGAATCGTAAATTTATGTGGAGGTTTCTGAACTAAAATCTCTGCTAAGGAGGCTACAAATAAACCGACGAATTAACACAAATTCAAGCCAATACAAAGGTAGCTTGCTGATAAACTCAAAAGATTTATCTGATAAACTAAAACCCAACTGGATTTTGTACCACAGTGGCACTAAGGAAACATCCTGATAAATTTAAACTAAAACTGGACAGTGAAGAAGGCTATTTAAGAATAACCACATAATCTAGATGAACTGGAAAAGCGGGTCAAGGAATGGAAGATGCAATTTAACTCAGACAAGTTCAAGTGAACCAGGTCAGGGCTTGCACACTGAATGCTGGGGAGTGTTGTGGAAAGAAGGGACTTGGGGCTACAGGTGTATAGTTCCATGAGAGTGGCAATGCAGGTAGACAGGATATTTTGCATACTTGCCTCCATCAGTCAGAGCACTGAGTATCGGAGCAGAGACGTCACGTTACAAATGTTGGTGAGACTGCACTTGTCTTGTATGCAGTCACCCAGCTAGAGGAAAGATATCGTGAAGCTGGAAAGATTCACAAGGATGTTGTCAGGATCCGGTCGCCTTGAATTTTACAGAGAGCTTGGATGTGCTGTTACTTTTCTCCCTGAACAAAGAAGGATAAGTCGGGACATTTTGGAGGTTTATAAAATCATGAGGGGCATACATAGTCATAGTCATTTTCCTGACCAGGCAAATACAAAACCAAAAGACATGGATTTAAGGTGAGAGGGAAAAGATTTAAAAAGGACCTGAGGGGCATCTTCCATGCAGGAAGTAGGCTTGTAGTCATATACCATGACCTGCCAACTATGGTTGGCAGAGGCCGGGCATTCAAAATGCATTTAGACCGGTACATGGATTTAGAGAGACATGAGCCGAATGCAGCTTGGTTGGCATGGTTGTTGGGCCGAGATGTCTGTTTCCTACGCTTTCCTGCTGATAAGTTAAGCCAATAAACTGTCACCTGTGGATGAGCAAACTAAAACTAACATAAAGATATCCAACTGATAAAGAATAAAAAACCAGTGCTAAGGACACCAACTTATAATTAAACTAAAACCAACACAAAGTTTTCCTGTTCGTAAACTGAAAATAAAGCTACAAACTCCTGTTTATGAATGCTGGAAACCAGAGGAAAATAAACGAACTGCTGGAGGAACTAGAAGGAGGTGATAAGCCACTGTGTGATCCTTCACTGAAGGTGCTCATCCAGAGCTGCTGGGACAGAGGTGTGGGATTTAGATTCAGTGATACTGAAGGACATTCTAGGACACAACTTGGCAGGAAGTTGCTGTTGACAAATAAACCCAGACCACACACAAATTCCTTCTAATAAATTAAATTAAACAGCACCAATGATTTCTGCTGATAGATAAAACCAATATTAGTGAGTCCTACTGGTGAGTAAACCAATGCTACGAATTCTTCCGTACAATTAACAAAAATGATAAACTGAAACCATCACTGAAGACTTCTGTCAATGAATCAATCAAATCGAATGCTACTAATTACTGTGATAAATAAACTAAAAATAGCACTAAGGACATTTACTGAAAAACAAAAATTAAACCCTGATTCTTGCTGATAAATAAACAAATGGTAATGCTGAGGATTCCATTTGTCAAATTAGATCTAAGGGCAAGGACCTTTACTGATTAAACCAAAGCAAAACATTCTCGCTGATGAGCTAAAATCCAAATTATGGATTCCTGGTGATAGAACAAAACTTCAGCTAAGTTTTCCAGCTGGTTAACTAAACCAATGCTACTGACTCATCCTGATGAACAAAATAAACCAATATTAAGAATATCCCTTGCTGCGTTCCCCTGGAGAAAATAACTTATAATCTGAGATTATCTGAGATTTGGCAGCCAAACATGCACTACATAGGTGCATGGAGGTGATTGTTCTACTGTCCCCAGCTGCCCCTCCCTCTCTCCCACACTGATTCCGATCAAGGAAAGTCAAGAATGAGCACCGACCTGGAAGCTGTCCATTGAGCCGTGATAGTCCCTGTTTCTGTTCTTGTTTCTTTTTATCATTTCTATTCTTATTCATTTCCTTAATGTTTGTTATTGTTATTGACATTGTAGTATGAACAAATTGTTTAGTTTTATAGGTGGGGGGAGGGGATGGGCAATGACGCGGGCTTGTATTTATATATATATATATATATATATATATGTAGTCATAGAGAAAAGGAGTACATGTACATGTGTATATGAGATTGAGAACTGCCATAGATGGCAGGTCGTGGTATATGACTACAGGCCTGTGTGAAAAATTATAAATAAAATATTCATAAAAAAAGAATATCCCTTGCTAAATAAACACTTTCCACCATTAAGGATTCCTAATGGTAAATAAAGTAATGCTACTACAAAGATTTCTGCTGATAAATAAAGAATTCCCTTGACAGACTAAACAGCATAAATAATTATTAGTAATGAACTGAAATAAAGGCCAAATACGCCTGCTGATAAACTATATTCATCACAGAGGATTTCTGGTAACTAGCAGTCAGGACTTCTGGTTACAAACTGAAACAAATGCCAAGAATTCTAGATGATAAATAAACTGAATCCATAAATAAGAACTCCCACGATAAATTAAATCGATCACTCCTAACTACTGCCGATAAACTAAATCTAACACTATTAATACCTGTTGATAAACTACCTCTTATTCGACTTAACCTAACACCACTAACTATACAATCAACTACAACCAATTGGATTTTTAAAAAAGTTTCCTCTTCATGTTATGTTATCTTTATTCTTTTCTTGTGTGTTGTATGCTTTATGAACCTGGGAAGCTGGAGCAAGTAGGACTTCACCAGTATCAGTTCAGAATATTTATGATACCAAACTAGGGTGGCACGGTTAGTATAATGGTTAGTGCAATGCGCTTACAGTGCCAGTAGTCAGGACCGGGATTCGAATCCCACACTGTCAGTAAGGAATTTCTATGTTCTTCCTGTGTCTGCATGGGTTTTCCTTGAAGGTTCCGGTTTTTTCCCACCATTCAAAAACACACTAAGGGTTGTAGGTTAAATGGGCTGCACGGGCTCATGGGCCAAAAGGGCCCTATTACTGTGCTGTATGTCTAAATTTAAAATATAAATTTAAAATTTAAATTCTCATTCCTGCTGGTAAACTAAATCCAACAGAAATAACTCCTGTTGATAAACTAAACCTAGGATTACTAACTCCAGCTGACAAACTAAATATGACACCACTATCTCCTATTGATTAACCAAGTTGAACAGTTCTAACTGCTGCCTGATAAACCAAAGGCAATACCATGGATTCCTGCTTTTTTTACAGTTTATTTTTGGGATCTGGCAAGAATGGAATTTCTTAGACATCCCCATTTACTCTTTTTTTTTTATTTTTTTTAATTTTTTTATTTTTCACACCATAAATCACATTAGCCATGATATACACTATTTCTTTTTCACACATATACAGTGACTTTTTCTCCCCCCCCCCCTCCTCCCAAACCACCCCCCCACCCCCCCCTCTCATCCATTTTAGGTATACAATCTAGGTTGCATTAAGCCAGTCAGACAATGTTGTCATTCAACAAAATTACACCAGAAATTCTACTGAGTCCATTCTTTTCTTTCCTTCTCCTTCCATCAACTTAGGTACTGTTTGCCCCGGTAGGTTTTCGCTATTGTATTTAATGTAAGGCTCCTATACTTGCTCGAATATTTCAATATTATTTCTTAACCTATCTGTTATTTTTTTCTAATGGAATACATTTATTCATTTAAATTTAGTAGTTTCTTCCTTTTAATTTGGTTATGTATTCCATTAATATTTAAAGACATATAGTTCAGCGTAGCCCTCTTATATTTTGTTTATCTTCTCTTTCCGTTTTTCCATCATTACCTTTCCTCCTTTTCCATTTCTGTTTTCTTATTTTCAACTCTTTATAAGACAACATTCCTACAACATCCAACATTTTCCTTATTCTCCTATTTCTATCTTATTTATCCCCAATCTCCCCTTCACCTCCTGAGTTGTCCTTTATCCCTTGTCGGACAACCACATCTCCCCTCTCCATTTGGATTTGCGAATCCACTCGCAAGTGTCAACTGATTTTGCAGTGAACGCTATTTCCCCCCACCCCGCCTCCCCCAGAAAAGATTTCACTTTTCATATGTCACAAAGGTCACTCTTTTAATTCCCTCCTTATTCTCTCTATTCCATTACCTTCCCTTATTAATTCTTGTCTATACTATCTATATTTTCCTCTAAGTACAGATACATTCATGTATGCTCATTGTCTCTATTCACTCTTATACCTCTTTACCCGCATACATATCAATCGTGATCATTTTTACTCTCATTACCCGTCTTCATCCCTCAGTCTATTTTTGTCTTTACCCACATACATATCAATGGTGATCATTTTAACTCTCATTACCCGTCTTCCTCCCTCAGTCTATTTTTGTAATTGTTCTGCAAATTTTCGTGCTTCTTCTGGATCCGAGAATAGTCTGTTTTGTTGTCCTGGAATAAATATTTTCAATACCGCTGGATGCTTTAGTATAAATTTATACCCTTTCTTCCATAAAATCGCCTTTGCTGTATTGAACTCTTTTCTCTTCTTTAGGAGTTCAAAACTTATATCTGGATAAATGAAGATTTTTTGCCCTTTATACTCCAGTGGTTTGTTGCCCTCTCTTACTTTTTCCATTGTCTTCTCCAGTACCTTTTCTCTTGTAGTATATCTTAGGAATTTTACTACAATAGATCTTGGTTTTTGTTGTGGTTGTGGTTTAGAGGCCAATACTCTATGTGCCCTTTCTATTTCCATTTCATGCTGTAGTTCTGGACATCCTAGGGTCTTAGGGATCCACTCTTTTATAAACTCCCTCATATTCTTGCCTTCTTCATCTTCCTTAAGGCCCACTATCTTTATGTTATTTCTTCTGTTATGGTTTTCCATTGTATCTATTTTTTGAGCTAGTAGTTCTTGTGTCTCTTTAGTTTTTTTATTAGATTTCTCCAATTTCTTTTTTAAGTCTTCTACCTCCATTTCTGCTGCTACTGCCCGCTCTTCCATCTTGTCCATTTTCTTTCCCATTTCTGTTAAGGTCATCTCCATTTTATTTATTTTCTCTTCTGTGTTGTTTATTCTTTTTCTTAAATCCTTAAATTCCTGTGTTTGCCATTCTTTAAATGACTCCATGTATCCTTTAATAAGAGCAAGTATATCCTTTACCTTGCCTTTCTTTTCTTCTTCTATTTCACTGTACTCTTCCTCTTCCTCTTCTTCTTCCTCTGGGTTGGCCATCTGTTGTTTCTTTGGTGCCCTTTCCTCCTCTTCTTTCTTGTTTCTATTGTCTTCTGTGGTCTCTTCTTGCTGCAGGTGTTCTGCAGCTGTCGTTGCCGGCTGTGGAGATCGACTCCCCAGCTGGTCCCCCCTTCCGTCGGTGTGTTTTTTTTCATTCGCATCGCGCATGCGCGGTTGCGCACTTTTACTCGGCTCTGCGAGCCATTTTTGTAGTCCATTATTTACCGACCTGAGGGAGCGGGTTTCTCTCTCCGCAGCGGGCCTCTTCGGACAGGTAAGGCCTTCACCTTTTTCCTCCTTTGTCTTCTCTTCCTCTCTTCTTACCGTTGCTTTCGACTTTTCTTTTTTTGTCGCCATCTTCTTTCCACCTTTATACTCACTTTTCTGTAACTTTTATTTCTGTGCCTTTGTGTTTTTCTTTGTTTTTCCCGACTTTTCTGGAGAGGGCTGGAGTTCACCGTCCGGCCACTACTCCATCACGTGACTCCTCCCCCCCATTTACTCTTGATAAATGTTTGAACAACTGTTGTAAAGCTTCTGTTGTGGGGAGGGAATTCAATGACAATGAAGGATCTGCAATATCATGCGGGGTCAGGACAGTATGTGATTTGGAGGGAACCTTGTTATTCCTGTATAAAGAGAGATTGAGGGTTTGGAAAGTGCAGTTGGAGAAGACTGGGAAAATGATGGCAATGCATTTTATAGATGTACACACTACAGCCTCTGTGCACCAGTGCAATGGTATGGTTAGCATAGAGGTTAGCGCAATGCTGTTACAGTGCCAGCAATCAGGATTGAATCAGTTTAAAATCCCATGTTGTCTATAAGGAGTTTGTATGTTTTCCCAATGTCTGTGTGGGTTTCCTCCAGGTGCTTGGGTTTTCTCCCATCTTGAAAATGTACTGGGGGTTGAGGGTCAATTGGATGGTGGAGGGAATGAATGTTTGCAAGTAGTTGATGGGTGCCAATCAAGCTTTCTCCTGGATGAAGTTATTTCTTGAAAGTTCTCGGACCTGCTAAGCAAACCAAAAGTATTCCATCATTCTCCTGACTAATATAACACATAAATAAAATCAATGCCAAGGATTTCTACTGATAAATAAACTAAAAACAACATTAAAGATTCAAGCTAATAAACAATTTTATGACACTGGAGTTTATCCAGCCCACCAGGTTCATGCTAGCTCCAATTAGAGCATAGCATCAGGTCAGTTCCTTCTCTTTATTTCCCTATACCCATATTACTTGTTCACTTTCATGTGTCCATAATCTTCCAATTTATTCTTTTATCACTTGTGAATGACATGGGGTCATTTACAGCAGCCAATTAAACTGCCAGCATGCCCTTAGAATCTGGGAGAGGACTGGAGAATATGGAGGGAAAATCCACTCAGTCAGATAATCTAAAACCATCTCAAAGTCATCACTGTGGATACAATAAATTAAACAGATAAACTAAAAGTATCTCCACAGATAGACTAACACTAACAAATAGGATTAGTCTGGGTATAATGAGACAACCTCAGCTGTTCAACACAAATATTCAAGGAATATTTGTCTTATCAATATAACAAGGTCACCTGATATCATGAGGGAGAACTAAAAGCTCGTCAAGGGATTGCAGTTGATTGAGGTAAAACTGACACAGGGCTTACCTCCAAACAGGAGATCACTGCACATCAAGTGAAACCAATGAAAGGGATCACTGCAGATCACCTGATATCAAGAGACCACAACATGTAAACTGAAAACTCCACAACAACCACTGAAGCTAAAATAACACAAGAATAATAAAACTAAACTGAGACCACAGTTGGTTTATGATAACATCAACAATAGGGCTCGCTGTGGATAACTTCAAGCTTAAGAGATCAGGGCAAAAATACCAACACAGTCACAAGAAATTTCTGTACATGGACCAGTAAGAAGACAAGGTCACTACAGATAAACTGACATCATCACAAGGGACCTCTGCATGAAATCTAATCCCAATACCACTGCATCATCAGGGATCAGTGAAAATGAGACCAACACTAACCAAAGGGAAGAGGAAATAAACTAATGCCAGCACTGCAGATAAGCCAAATGAAAACTAGGGATTACCAGAGGCAAATTAAGAACTAGGTAGCAGTTTATTTTGGATAAATTGATAGCAAAAATTATAATTGAGATAAGACAATACCAACAGAAGGGATCATTTCAAATCAACTCAATTAGTTGAACTAATTCAAACATAAAGGATCATTGCAGATAAACTGTTACAAACTTAAGATAGTTGCAAACTAACATCACTCAAGAGATCACTGGAGATAATTCATCAATATGTATAAACTAGCACCAACTCAAAGTAGCACAACAGATAATCTAACAAAATAAAATATAATTCTAAGACAAGAGGAGTGGAAAAAATCCTTCAATTAAAATACAAAATTTAGTAATAGATATGTTTTGGACATTGCCAAATTTATTCAGAATTATGGACTCTTCTAAACCTTTATGCACCAAATGTGGATGATGAAAAATTTAAACAGGAAACTTTTTTGAACTTAGCAGAGGCACATGAGAATATTTTAATTGGAGGAGACTTTAATTTCTGTTCGGATCCAATCTTAGGCAGAACTGTGAGAGGAATACCAAGAGATAAAGCTGCAAAAGCCACATTGGTATTAATGAGAGAATTGAACTTAATAGATCCTGGAGAAAGAGATTATTTTTTTAATTCAAATAGACATGACTCCTATTCCAGAATTGATTTATTTTTAATTTCAGCACAGTTACAGAGCAGGATATTAGATGCTGGATATAAAATGAGAATGTTGTCTGATCATTTGCCTTTATTAATAATTATTGTAATAAAGAGAAATCAGTTTATAGATGGAGATTGAATTCATTACTATTAAAAAGACCAGATTTATGAGATTTCATTAGAGAACAAATGCAGCTATTTTGTGATATAAATTTGAACTCTGTGAATGTTAAATTTGTAATATGCAATGCTTTGAAAGCATATCTGAGAGATCAAATTATGTTTTACTTCTAAAATCAAGAAAGAGGTAGATCAAGAAATAACAGTTTTGGAAAAAAGATCTTAAAAAGAGAATTCCTGAGGATAAACATAGACAACTAATTAATAAAAAAAACTTCAATATAATGCATTACAAACCTATGAACAGAAAAGGCAATTACAAGAACCAAACAGAGGAAGATCACATAAAGTACTTGCATGTCAATTGAAAGTAGAACAGGTATCAAGAACAATTCATGTAATTAAAAATGATATGAATGTTGTTAGCTATAAACCTCAAGAAATAAATGAATCCTTTAAGAAATTATACTCTAAACTAAGGTCAGAGTCTTTAAGACAAGAGAATAAAATAAATTGATATTTATCTCAGATACACTTACCTAGATTAAGCACGGTAAAACAAGCAGAATTTTACACAATTAGAAGTGAAGCAGGCAATTAGTTCTTTACAAAGTAATAATGCGCTGGAATACGATGGTTTCCCACCTGAATGTTATAAAGAAATTAAAGATTTATTGATTCCTATTTTTATGGAAATACTTGATAAAGCATCAAGAATGCATACTCTTCCAGAATCATTTCCAACAGCAATAATTACTGAGATACCAATAAAAGATAGATACTTTGAAACCCTCATCAAATAGACCTATTTCATTATTGAATGCAGATTATAAAATACTTGCTAAAATATTGGCGAATAAGATGACTAATTACTGCCTAAATAAATAAATATGGACCAGGCAGGATTTGTTAAAAAGGGACAATCAGAAGACAATGTGGCTGGACTACTTAGGACAAAAAGTAAAAGATCTAAGTGTTGTTGTGGCTTTAGATGCAGAAAAGATTTTTGACAGATTGGAATGGGACTTTTAGTTTAAAGTCCTGGATAAATTTGGATTTGGTCAAACTTTTATAAATTGGATTAAGTCATTATATAATGATCCTAAAGCTAAAGTAGTGACTAATGGACAGATATCTACTCCATTTCAACTGATGAGATCAAGGAGACAAGGATGTTCTTTATCTCCATCTTTGTTCATACTAGCAGAAGTAATTAGAAGAGATTTGGAAATTAAGGGATTACAGGTTGGTCAAAAAGAGCATAAAATTAGTTTATTTGCAGATGATGTTTTAATATACTTGACAGAATCTGAGACTTTCTTAAGGAAACTATATTTTAACAGAAGAATGTGGTAAAATCTCTGGTTATAAAATAAATTGGGACAAAAGTGAAATTATGCCTCTTACAGAAGGAAATAATAATTATTGTCAAACAAATACTCAATATAAATGGCTAAATTATGGGAACAAATATTTAATGATTCATACAGACAATAATTTTTAAAATTTATATAAATTGAATTATTTGCCATTACTCAAAAAAATTGATTTTAAAAAAATGGATGACTTCACCTCTAACATTAATAGGAAGTATTATTTGTATAAAGATGAATATATTTCCAAGAATTCAATATTTCTTTCAAACCTTAACTATACTACTGCCACAAAAGTTTTTTCAAGAATTAAATAAACATCTAAGTAAATTTCTTTGGAAAGGTAACATTTCAAGAGTCTCTATAGAAAGATTAATGTGGAAATATGAATTGGGGGCTTACATCTTCCTAACTTTAAGAATTATTACTGAGCGGCTCAAATGAGATTTCTTGCCTCTCTCCTTGAAGGAATAGAAAAGATGGCATAGGTTCAAATAGAGTTAGATAAAATAGGAGAGAGATTAGCAGAGGAATTTATATACAAATGGGATTCAAAATTATTAATTGAGGTTAAAGCATCACCATTGCTGAAACATTTGATTACTGTTTGGAAAAAGATAAATGACAGATATTGGAATAAAAGGAAATAAATTGCCTATAATGCCTTTAATTCAAAACTAAATTGTACCTTTTTCAAAGGATAGCCGATTTTGACTCATTTAGCTTAGTAAGAGCATTAAAAATATTAAAGATTGTTATGAACAAAGTCAATTGATGTCCTTTGAACAATTGAGGAATAAATATGGAATACCTAACATACTTTGCTTTGTTATTTTCAATTGAGATCATATTTAATGGAAAAGTTAGGTTTAGAGACATGACTACCTATTTGTAGTGAGGTGGAAATTCTTATTAGGAGAGGAAATACTAAGAAAATTACTTCTGCAATATATCTTTTACTGTAAAAAGGAATTGCCAAACAAGGAGTGCATAAATCTAGACTGAAATAGGAATTGGATTTGAATATTATAATTGATCAGCAAAGATGACTAGATCTCTGTCGAAATAGTACGAAAAATACTACTGGTACACAATCCTTTATCCAGACATCTAAAATCTGGAAAGCCCCAAAAACCGGCAAGTGGGGAAAGAAACGGCAGCGCGAGTCGGGCAGGCAAGAGACCAGCAGCACGAGTCGGGGAGGCGAGGGGGGGGGAAGACTGGAAGGGGTTGGGGGTGGATACGGCAGCACAATTCAGGTGGGCTTAAATCTGGCTTTCCGAAATCCGGAAAAATCCAAAATTCGGAAAACACTGTCCACCAAGGGTTCCGGATAAAGGATTGTGTACCTGTATTAATATAAGATATAAATTAGTTCAGTATAATTTTCTATATTAGTTATATTTAACACCACAAAAATTGATTAGAATGAAATCAGATCTATCAGATGAATGTTTCAGGGGTGTGAAGAGATAGGTACTTTCTTGGATTCAACTTGGTCATGCTCCAAGGTAGAGACCTTTCTGGGTGGATTTAGGGAACTTCTTAGAACAAGTTACAGTATTTCCACTAAATCCAGCTTTATTCCTATTGGGAAATATAGAAGGAATAAGACCTAAGTTGAAGTTACCAATATATCAAAAGAAATTTGTTAAAATAGCATTAGCAAGGAATTGTATTGCAGTGACTTGGAAATTGGACACACTTCTAGTTTTGGGAAGATGGAATGCAGAAATTCAAAGCTGTATCCCTTTAGAGAAAATTACATATAATTTGAGAAATAAATATTCTATATTCTTGAACATTGGAACCCATATATCAAATCTTAGGTATAGATATGTAGAAATGTTTTTCCAACCTCTTGAGATCTGTGTTAATCTTCCTTAAAATGAAAACGTTGTATAAAATATATTGAATTCCAGTGCGTTGGGTAGCAATACTCCGGGCAGTCCAAGGTACTCTATTTTCTTTTTTTTTCTTACTTTTTCTTACTATATATAATTCTTTACATATATTATTCTTTATGAGGGGGAGGGGTTGAGGGGTTGGGAGAGGGAGGGAAGGGGAGAGGTTCTAACCATTATGTAACCAATGAAAATTTCTTCAATTTAAACATCTATTGTATTGTAAATGATTTATTAATTACATGTATGGAAAAACATTTAAATAGATAGAATATTCAAACAAAGTAAAATACAATGGTGGAGAAACTCAGCAGGTCAAACAGTGTACTTTACATAGCAAAGATAAAGATACATAACCAAAGTTTTGGGCCTGAGCCCTTCACAAGCCCAAAATGTTGGTTATGCGTCTTTATCTTTGCTGCAGCAAACACTGAATTTCATGACTTGTTCATAACAATAAATTCTAACTCTAATTATGATATAAAGGACACTGCTTGATCAGCTGAGTTTCTCCAGCATTGTGTTCTTGCGTCAACCATGGGTGTCTGCAGACTTTCATGTTTTAAGATAATCGAACAATACATGGAGATAAAGCAAAAGTTGCCCTAGGGAACATTTCAGGTTACCTCTAGCTGACACACATAAAAACAAAGCAAACACTGAGAAGCCAGAGGGGCTCAGTGGGTCAGACATCATCCATGGGTAGAAACAGTTTCAGGTTGGAGCCCTTTCTGGATACTCACTTCAGATAAACAAAGGATCAATGCAGCTCAGCTAAAATTAAGTATAGATATACTAACACCTTCTCAATGCATCAATGCACAGATGTTTCTATTAGATCTACTTTGATAAAGTAAATAAATACAAGCTACCACTGAGATATAAAAAAAATAAGAACAGGGAGTAACAAAATAGTTAAAATAAGCCAATCACAAACCTAAAGGGCATCTAAAATAACAAGCTCATAATTATAGATAGAAACACAGGGGCCAGTTTCAGGTCAATGGCCAGGGTTGCTGCAGGCAACTAGAATCAAAACAGAATCAATGCACAGAAATGAAATGGCAGAATGGACAACAACAGATTACCCAACATGCACACAAGGGTTTATTGCAGACAACTTAACATTATCTGATCGCTACAGATTAACTAAAGCCAGCATGAGGGATCGCTGAAGAACCACTTCCCATAACAACATAGATCATTCATTTCCAGATACTACTGCAGCCTTGATCTAAATAGGAACCAAAGCTGAATTCTAGAGGCAAGGTAGAAATGAACTTTTCTTGACATCCAGGTCATATTTGTTTGCTCGGTATCAAGATGCCCTGGCAAAAATGAAGTCACTGGGCACTGCAGCAGTTGGAGTCGTACCTCACAGGAGGAGGCTGTTTATCAGGGTGCAGGCAAGCCTTCTCTGTGTTTTGTCTGTCAGACACTTTGCTGACTGGCTTGCAATCTGCTCTGTAATAGGGAGAATCAAGGGAGTTGTGCAATTAATTGAACCTAAAATTCAGAGATGGGGCAGAGTAAAAGGGAGGGGGGGGGGGGGAGAGAGAGAGAGAAAGAAAGAGAACAAGAGAGAGGGGGAGAAAGAAAAATAGGGAGAGTGAGAGAGAGAGAGGCTTCTGGACATAAATAGGAAGTGACAGGATTCACGACAAAACAGAGTGGGTACAAACAAGTTGTGACAGCCCTTTGAGGCTTGAGAGCCTGTGGGCAGAGCATGGCCTCAGCTCCAACCCCCTCCCCCCCACCTTCTCCACCCCATCCCCAGCCCATACTTACCAGAGCCCTAATAGTCTGCCTGCTGCCATATTCTGACCAGATTCCTTCCGACTGTTCATTCTCTCTTAAACCAGCAAAATATTTCTTGGCCTCAGGCAAAAAAATCAAGCAGAACAAAAAAAAAAGAAAGAAAAATAAACTGTGCCCAGTATCTAGGTCAATTTCTGTTCCAGAGTCATTCATGAGCAGTTTTGCGCTGTCACCCTGAGATGCTCATGCAGACTTCCATTTCTATCACCTTATCTCCACTTTGAGCTTGACCTTCGAACAAAATCAGATTTATCATTGTCTGAAGACTGAGCACTGTGGCAGCCAGCTCTCCTACAAACACTAATAACTTTGACAAAGGGCTCAAGCCTGAAATGTTGGATGTATATCTTTATCTTTGGTACATAAAGTACACTGTTTGATCTGCTGAGTTTCTCTAGCATTGAGTTTTTACTTTTTCACATTAACAGCTAGCTGTTAGCTAGATGTCAAAGTAACATCAGTACAATGGGATCTTTTACAGTCACCTAAGTGAACTTATGTCTGTTATGGGTGGTAATGTTTTTAACTTAGCTTTAGTAATCTGCTCTCATTTGTTGACATTAATACCTCTTACCCTTGCTTCTTCCTCCCCACACACCATCTCTCCTCCATAGCTTCCTTTGTCCTTCTTTCGAATCCCCACCACCCCTTTCATATTTCTCTATCCTCTTCTCCCTGTGTAACCTACCCAGTCCATGCTCATTAACTTGGCTGAGTCTTCACTGGGAATGCAAGCCAAGCTGATGGAAGATGCACTCCTGATTTAACCTTTCAAGTTTGGGGTGCACATAATGTTTTGAAAGATTGGTATCACATTCCTGTGATGCAGTTTTCAAGCCTGCTTGCGGGGTTCAGGACCAGGCCTTGTGGAACTGATACAGAAATAGCATTTTCAACTTTGTATTCCAGCTGCCTGACATGACTACAATCTACCTTGTTGATTATGGTTTACATCAGAGAAACCCACACCTTCTCCTCTACCAGTCCCGGTCTCTCACCATTAGGGTGTATTTCTGATTGATCTTTCTCAGATTTCAGTTTTGCAATTTGAACTCCAGCTGCCTGAGTTTTGCTACTCATAGTCTGTGACCTTTTGCCACTTCCTTCTCCAATTCAAGACATTTTCACTCCCCACCCAGTCTGCTTGATAATCCTTCTGCAGCTAATTTAAAGCAGCTTTCATTTCTCTACTTCCTTCCTCACCTTCTTCTGATGAGGAAATGCTTGTTATGAAATGGGCTTTCACTCACACCATAATGAATATTGCCTATAACCATGGTCTTAAATGAAACATTGCTGCCTGTTAATTAGCCCACGCCAAATTCTGGTCAGTCATCTCCCCTTTGTCCGCCAACTACATAAACACTTGGTCTGGCATAAATTAAATCTAATACGTTCATTGTGTTTGAGTCCATCCATGCCTTTGTCCTCTCCATCCTTTGCAGAACTCTGCATTGCTCCTACAATCTTACTGGATCATGTACGCAGCTGTCTTTGGTAGCCTTCAGTCATCAATGTGTAATGTCCCCCACCCCCCCCCCCCAACCTTACTCACTCCTTCCATTGCTTAGATAAGTATTCAACAGCCTTCCCTTTGACTCAGTAAAAACACAATGCTGGAGAAACTCAGCAGGTCAAACAGTGTATTTAATGTAGCAAAGATAATGTTTTGGGCATGAGCTCTTCATCAAGGCATGGACAAAATGTGGGCAGGTGCCTGAACATTGATGAATGGCTCAACCCCGCAATGTTGGTTATGTATCTTTATCTTAGCTACATAAAGTATGTTGTTTGACCTGCTAAGTTTCTCCAGCATTGTGTTTTTAACTTCAACCACAGTGTATGAAGACTTTTGTGTTTTACCTTTGACACAATGTCCTTTTGGATCTGACTGAAAACTTGTGAAGCAACTTGGGATTTTTTTTTGATGTGTCAATATGAACTGAAGTTGCAGAGCATATTGTCTGAGTGGATGTGGTGCCTTCTGTTGACAATTGGACAGGTCACTGGGGCATGACATTGGCTGCTGTCTGTAGGCTGGGTGTTAGACTGACCATCCAGGAAGGCATCTCCAGTCCTCACTGTTACCTTGAGCAGCTGCTTCTATTGTGGCCCTTATCCTCTGCAGCATGGATTCTGCAGTGTTCCTGTGATCAATCCCCACAGGGAAATATCTAATGCAATCAGCATCCCTGTGCTCTGCATTCTCTCGGGAGATTACTCCAAATTTCAACAACTCCTGTGCTTGTGTTCTTCACCACTCTGATGCTGCTTACCTATCCGACTGCTTTTCTGAAGTTCATAGTGGAGGAGCTCACTCATCCTAATACCTCCTCATACATACAGGGTGACTGAGAAGCATCCACACATTGTGCTTCATTTCCAAACCTTGGCTCCACTAATGCTATTGAAACCAAAGTTCAGAGTTCAGTGTGTATTTAACCCATGCAGCCAACAACAACTGGTTTTGGACACTGCCACAAACTTACTTCCATACCCTCTGACTGCATCCTCATCTTGCTGCTCGTCTGACTCTGAACTTGGCTACTTCCCACCTTGGCGTCGCAGTGAAGCTGAGGTAATTTATGCACCACATTTCCTTGCTGTCATCTTGCAATGTTGCCCCCAACTTTGCTGCTGCTAAAGTTTACCTTATGCTGACAACTCCATTTTTGTTGAGCCCTAGTTTGAATATCATGGCTGGCCAACTTTATCCCCTGTAAATGAGCAATTTAGGCCTGATTGTCCATATCCCAACTCATGTCAACTCCCCTGTGCCCACTGTTCCCATTGGGCTGTAAGAGCTGAAATGCTCATGGCACATGCTTGCCTTCCACCCTTATAGTTTGCGTTTTCCACCCACCTTTGGTATCTTGGCTGTATTTATTGCCAGCACATTCCTATGCCCAAGCTTACTCTGTGTTTCTAAAATGACCTTGAATGGCTCAGTTTTGTCTGATTAGCTTCACTAAAAATCTTGGTATGTTTCACAATTTTAAAAACAATGTTATGGGTAACTATTTGAAAAAGGGAAAAACACTACAGATTCTACTGAGGTGAAATAAAACCAGAATATATCAGAAACTCTCAGCAGGTCAGGCATCAGATGCCTGGATTCCCGATGAAAGGTCTGGTGCTTTGACCTGAATCAGTAACTCTATTTCAATCATCACAGATACCACCTGACCTGTTGAATACTTCCAACATTCTCCGTTAGTTGTCATTTTATTGGACAACCGATTACAATCCCATAGCAAACCATGATCCTTATGCAGGGTTTGAACTTGATGGGGTTGTCAGCATTAGGAAAACTTCTGCAGCAGAAAAGTTGGGGGGGGGGCAACATTGCAAGATGACAGCAAGGAAATGTGATGCATAGATTACCTCAGCTTCACTGCGACGCCAAGGTGGGGAGTGGCTAAGTTCAGTGTCAGACGACCAGCAAGATGAGGATGCAGTCAGAGGGTATGGAAGTAAGTTTGTGGCAGTGTCCAAAGCCAGTTGTTGTTGGCTGCATGGGTTAAATCCAGCCATTCCTTTATCTCCACAGATGCTACCTGGCCTGCTGAGCTTGCTCCCGATTGAACTCCAACCTTCACCAACTCCAAATAATTGATACTTCAATCTAAAAATCTCTGTATCCCAATTTCAAAACTAGATCCAAACAAGGACTGGTTATTTTATCTTCAACCTTCATATCATTGTTTAGTGATTCACCTTCAGATTATCTAAGGATCCTCAAGTAATCTGAAAACAGAGGCCACCATGTATACAAAGTCAAGCATTTTGAGCCAGATTATATGTAGAATTCCTCCACTTCAGCCGAACACTTTAAGTTGAGGAAAGGCCACAGAGGAAGAGGACTGGTGGATAGATCAACAAGTCTATCCAGAGATTTGGAAAATCTAGAGTTATATTCATGCTGCAAAGAAAGACAAGTAGATTGATTAAATGCTCAAAAACATTCTCTCCCCAGATTATAGTGTTGAGTGTTTCTGGCATTTTCTTTCATCATTTCGAGCTTCTGCAGCTTTTTAAAAATCCCAGTATGGTTCAAAGATGTGGTGGGGTGTGGTGCAGTGAATGAGGAGGAAATTAATCCAGAAACAGCAGGGTCAGGAGCCAAAGGAATGGGACAAGTGTCAGGAAAACTTTGCTTTGATCTAAATGTCCGAATGTGTGATGCAAACAGATTCATTAGGAACTTTCACAGCCAGGCTGACATGGACAAAACTGTGGAGAAAGGTATGGTGGTGGTGGTGGGGAGGGTGGAAGGGGCCAGGAAATTAGACAAATTGGAGGATCCTCCAAAGGGTTCAGGCAGGTGCAGCAGGCGGAGTGGTTGCCTTCTGTGTTATAGTGTTTTTGTATTATTCCCCACCTTTGAGTCTTAGTTGATTTTAAAAAAGATCTTAATTTGCAGTTGCCGCTGTCGCATTTGTAAAATAAATCTGCTTAATTAGCGCTGATGTCAGGTTTCATTTTAGAAATACGTTTCTGTGAACCCTCCTTCCCTGTAGGGTCTTCTCTTAAGTTTCCCCTTCATAGTAGTGGGGGAGACTCCTATTCCAGTTCCCTGCTCTGGTCCACTGATCCCTCGGAGCCACAACTCTGGGCTGACAAGTATGAATACTGCCATATTGTTCCAGGACCTCCATAGGAAAACACAGCCAGTCCTATTCTACAGGTTGTTTAAACCTTTTACAGGGCCATCAGTGGAATGACCAATCAGAAGAATCCTGCAGAAAAACACGTCTACACTCCTCCCTGGGCCACACCAGCTGCAGGAGGGCCACCAAGAGGACAAGGTAAAAGTCAGGGTCCCTGGCACCACTGTGCTGCCTTAAACCTGGGTGAACCAAAATGTCTTGCATTTGGACCTTGTCTGACCAGTAGTGCAATCAGCCTGCAGAATATCCTCCTCCTGAAGCCTCCGAGTGTTTACTTTCTCAGGACTAATTAGCAAAGGGGAAGGTAAAATGGGATGTATCAAGGTCAGGTGAAGAGGGCAGTCAGCACTGAGGTCCAGAGCCTTGGTAGAGGAAGGAGTTGGCTTACAACAATCAGGTCAGGGAGTGAGAGAGGGTGTGTGATGTCAACAGTCAGGGTCATGGACAGAGAGTAAGGGGCTTGAGGGTAGGGGAATTCTGAGCCTCAAGGGAAGAAATGGCAGGGTGGGGGTGTCTGCTAATTCAGGGTGATGTGGGAGATGCGAGGAGGGGCCTGCACTTTGGTAGAAGTATGGCATGAAATTCCACTCTGGCACAGATCCATTAAAAGGTATCTATAGATCCATTAAAAACTATCCATCCTGGGGGGGGGGGGGTGCCCATCCACTGTCACTCCCACGACACTGTGAATTAATTTGTCCTAAAGGAGCACTATGCAGTAAATGACATCATTTAATCCATGGGGCTGTGGGAGTGTGATCTGTGCAAATTATGAGAGATGTTCAGGTGACCATGGTAAGCCTGACTCTAGAGCAGGGGTGTCAAACTCAAATTCACAGAGGGCCAAAATTAAAAACTTGGACTAAGTCGAGGGCCGAACTAAATATTTATTGAAAATTTTCAACAACATCTGCATGTTTTCTCTTCTTTCAACATCTGTAATGTTAAGCTTTAGGATATAACTTTAGGAGGATAATGTTATAGGCCAGGAGTAGGTAGCTCAAGTTCACCCTTTGCTTGACCTGAGGGAAACCTATTTGGTCCCTGTGGAGATGTAGTCAGCATTCACAGGCTGTGTCCATTTTGGCCTGCATCAGGACTCAGCATTTCCTGCTCACTCCTCAGGCTCTAGGCCTCTATTCACCCTCGACCCACCATCCCTCTACCTGACCAGTCTTTTACCCAACCTCTACTCACCCCTCACTCCACTCGCTCTGCCTCTACCTACCCCATCCTATACACACCCCTCTACTGCCTCTCCCCTCAACCTGTTCCTCCCTCTACCCGTCTCTCACCCTCTAATCACCCCTCCCCTACTCGCCCTGCCCCTCCCCTTTTACCTCTTCCCTATCACCCCTCCTTCTACTCATCCCTCCCTCTAACTGTCCCTCGCACCACCATAACTTCCCCTGCTCATTACTCCTCACCTACACCCTCTGCCCACCCCTGCTTACCCACCCACTCAGGCCCAGCGCGCTGCCGATCAACCTTTGCGGACAGCCACCATCTCTCTCTTCATGTGCAGGGCTGAACCAGCCGTCCCTGGGGTCCGCGCGGGTGCAAGCGCTGAAGGCCGTGGCGACTGGGAGAAGTGTGCTCGTGCTGTAGAAGGGCCGTCCAGTGCCAGTTGCGTGGGGCTCGCGCTGCCTGGGGGCCATGTGCAGCCTGCCATGCCCGTCGTGCCGACAGGAAATCACAGGCACTCGCCAATCCGCCGCACCGCTCGACAGGTGGGAGAAGTGACTGGTTGTGCAGGGAGCCTTCCAACTGGCTTGCCAGCTCATGACATCGACAGACTTCTCGTGTTACAATTTCTCGTGTTACAATGGGGAAGGATGTGCAATGAAGGGGGAGGATGGTGGGGGTGATATTACCAAAAAACAGCGTCGGCTCTCGCTGCAGGGCGGGCCACCTCTAATACATTTTTGAAATGATCTTGCGGGCCAAATATAAGGGCCAGAGTTTGACATGTGTGCTCTAGAGGGTTGAAGCACAATTGATTGCAAAAGACTGGGCCAAAACATTCAAGGTTGAAATTTTGAATGAATATTGGGAGGTCTTTAGAGAACAATAAGATCATTTACAAGACCTATACCAGCTTCTAAAGGTTATGGGAGCTGGATGAATAAAAATAATTAAGCAACCTTGGTCAATTGTGTGAAACTAAGAGAAAGAACTTAAAGGCTGGGACCAGTGGTTGTTGCAGGGACTAGAGAGAAGAAGGAAATGAGTTGGCCTTCTACAGTAAATCCATATCAAAAAATGCAAATGTTGGAAATCTGAAAGAAGAGCAGAAAATGCTTTAAAAAAAATTCATTGCATCAAGCTACATCTGTAGGAGGAGAAACAGTTAATGCTTTGGATCCAGCAAGTTACTTGCTCCCTTCCCACAGATGCTGCTTTACCTGTTGAATGTTCCCAGCATTTTCTGCTTTTAGTTCAGAGGCAGCCTTATGTTGTCTGTTGTCATTCTCCCTCTCAACCCCAGTGTCACACTTAGCACAGTTTATTAAATGCAAGATAGATGTTCGTGACTAATTCAGACTCATCAACACCATTTCCTCTAAGCTGTTTTGCAACCAGTGCACAAAGGAAATTAATGTGAGCACAAAAGGTTAGTTACCAAAAATAATGCAGTAAATAATTCGTTCAAAGTATAAAATAAAATCTTAACTAAATGTTACTTTGTAGAATGCAATCGTACTTGTACTATACTAAAACATGCCAATAGAGTTTTATTAGCCATGAGACATAGGCTGTGCCAAAATGATCTTGAAACAATTTTAAGTTACATTTGCACAAGCATTCACATACATTTGCATATACTTTTGTCACAGGAAATAAAATTTGCACAACCTAAGGTTGATGAGCACACTGACTAGTAAAAATTAGAGGGAATGCTGAACCAGTTCTAAATTTTGTTGAAGGCTCATCAACTTAAAATATGAACGATGCTGAACCAGTTGAGTGTTTCCAGTGCTCTGTGTTTTTATCTCTCAGACCATTGGGATCTGTCTTCAATAACTGAATTTACATGGGAAGAACTCAATAAAAGAAAATGAAAACAGTTCTGAGGAATATAAAAGCATGACTAAATAATTCTGTAAATACATGAAGTGAAAGGAATGCCGAACTCCGACATACTTAGCACTGGCACACCTCAGGGCTGTATGCTTAGCTTGCTCCTATCCATATGACAGACCCACAAATGCATTGCCAGATCCAGATCCAACAATGCCATCAAAGTTTCAGATAACTCGACAATAATTAGCCTCATCAGCACTAGAGAAGAGGTGATACGGTGTGAGAATAACAACCTGAGTTTCAATGTGGACAAGACAAAGAAGATGATCATGGACCTTAGGAAGACCAGGAAAGACCACCCTCCTCTACACATCAACAACTGTGTGTTGGAGAGAGTGGAAACCACCAAGTTCCTTGGAGTTCACTTAACTAGTGAGCTGGGGTGGCACGGTTGACGTAACAGTAAGCGCAACGCCAGCGACTGGGATAGGACCCGGGTTCGAATCCTATGCTGTCTGTAAGGAGTTTGTATGTTCTCCCTGAGTCTGCTTGGGTTTTCTCTGGGGACTCTGGTTTCCTGGTTAATGGGGTGTAAAATGGGTGGCACGGACTCGCAAGGCCAAATTGGCCTGTAACGGTGCTGGATGTTTAATTTAAAAAATATATATAATTTACTGTTAACTCACAACATCTCCTCGCTTGTTAGGAAGGTGCAACAGTGACTGCATTTCCTAAGAAGACAGAAGTGGGCAAGGCTTCTAACCACCATAAAGTCAACCTTCCTCAGGATCTCTAGCAAGAGCATCCTGGCTGGCTGCATCACAGTGTGGTATGGTTACTGCAGAGAAATGGTTCAGTGGTCAATCCACAGAACCATAAGAGTGGCAGAGATGATCACTGAAGTCTCCCTCCCCCCCAATGATGTGTGTAGAGGCCATGCAAAATCATTGAGGATCTCTTCCACCTCACACACAACATCTTTCAGCTGCTCCTATCAGGGAGGAGATACAGGAGTATAACAGCCAGCACCACCAGGCTGTGGATCAGCTTCTTCCCATGGGCAGTGAAAATGTTGAATAACCAAAGGAACTGCTCACACTAACCATCCAAGAGTCTACCATTTATCTATTTATTTATGTGTATGTATGAATAGTCGTCCTGCATATGCATTGTTTGTAAGTATGTATGTGCGTTATGTCTAGTTGTTTGTCTGTGTGTTTTGCACAGAGGACCAGAGAATGCTGTTTTGTCGAGTTGTACTCATGCAATCAGATGACAATAAACTTGACTTGACTTTATGATAATCTTCCCCTTAAAAACAGGCTTAGGCAATCCTGTAATTAGAAATCACGAGCGAACAGTGTCAGAGCAATAGTCTTCACAGGATTGAACAAGGATGCCAGAGGTAAAAGAAGCATTAAAAAGCAAGGAGCTCCCTGCATTCAGTTCAAGTGGAGGTAATGCAGAATATAATATTAAATGCTGCTCATATTTTTCCATTCAGCCCATCAAGTCTATGCAAGATCCCATCCCCTACTTTGCTCCCTGCAACCTATTTTCTCTCATATGCTGCCAGTTCCTTTCTTGTTCACCTGCCATTCACCTCCACCTGAGGTAATTTACAGTGAGCAATGATCCCACCAATCTGTGTGCCTGAGAATGTGCAAGGAAGCTCACATAGTCACAGGGAGAACATGTAGACTCAACACAGACAGCAACCAAGTTTGGGATTGAACTTGGTTGCTTGAGTTGTGCCACAGGGCTGACCAAAATGAGAAACATTTCTGAAGAGTCCAAGCTTGAGGCCTGGTCTATGGATTACAGATACAAACCAGAGGACATGGGATAAGGGTGAAAGGAGAGAAGTTTTGGGGAACCTTAGGGGGATCTTCTTCACACAGAAACTGTGAATGAGCTGCCAGCTGAAATGGTGAATGTGGGTTCAATTGTAACATTTAAAAAAAATTTGGACAGGTATATGAATGGGAGGGGTATGGAGGAATGTGAATGGATGCAGGTCAGTGGGACTAGGCAGAATAATAGGTCAGTACTCACTAGAAAGGCTGAAGGGCCTGTTTTTCTGTGCTGTTAGTCAAGGAAGTATAGAACATGGAAGAGTACAGCACAGGAACAGGCCTTTCACATCATGATGCATGATGCCAAATTAAGCAAAATCTCTTCCATTTCCGCATGATCTATATTCCCCCCCCCCCACCCCATTCTCTTCATTATCCCCTTGGATTATTCAGGGAATCGCTGATGTCTTGGTTGTGATCATCAAGAATATTGGATTCAGAAATTCCCCCTCAGATTGAAACATTATTTGGAAAGGATAAGGGATAAAGGACTAGTGAGTCAAATTTCAAATGTGAGGAAGTTACTAGGACCTTTGGGGGAACCAAGTGACTGATTAATTGAACCAATATGATGCATCAGAGAGATGTGTTTACAAAACAAGGTTCTGAATTTTTGTCGTGTGACTGGTAACTAAAGTCAGACAATCCAGAGATGAGCAGGACTTGCCATCTAGTTTTAGAGAAGTCGATTTCCAATAGAGAGACTGCCAAAAAACTAGGACGATGCAAAGCCCAGGTGAAAGGATGAGAGAAGGTAGATGCCAAAGGAATTAGATATAAGCAAGGAACTCATGTCAAGTTGCATGCAGAAAGGTTGGTTTGAAGTTGAGAATGGAGTAAGAGGTGAAAGCAAATTGGTGGAAGGGACCATTAAGTTTGCAGAGAAAATATAAACAGTTGAAAATGATGATGACTTGAGTTCCCCTCTGTACAGTTATTATGATTTGACCACACCATTAAGTGGCAGAAAATAACAGGCCAACTGTGGAAAAAATGTGATCAGTTCCTTTGCATGTTTGGACACAGTCCAGGATTTAACATAGACCCTGATAGGAGAGGCAGTCATTTAGCTCTCTTTCGTCCATTAAATTCTGTATCCCAAGCAGAAGCAGCTTCAGCTATCACAAATCAGACTCCACTGTATGAATTAGAGGTTGACTATTCCCTGGAGGATAAGGTGTATTCATAGCTCAACCTTTACATCAACAATTTTACTTGTATGGTATCTTTAACATTGTCGAGCATACCCACTATGATCCATGTGAAGGCTTAGTAAACAACATTTGGCACCTAGCTACTTATAAAGATTTCTTATTGGGTGACTAAAACTAGGTTAAAGAATCAGTAGTTAAGAAAGCTCCTGAGGAAAGTTCAAGAGAGATCAAGATTCTTTTCATTGTCAAGTAATATTACAAAAAAGGAAATATACACAAAATTTCCTTTTGCCTGCTGTAAGGTAAACAAAGAGCCTGCCTGAGCATTGCTCAGCGGCCCTAGCAATAAGAGAAAGAGAAGCAAGAGAGTCCCTTCAGAGACAGTGACAAGGAATTTGCCTCCAACGCTCTCGCAGCCTCACATACTCTTGTTCAATCCATTGGCAACCCGATCTCCAAATCCAAATCACCAATACAATCAGGAAGCTTTCAGCACCCAAGGCCCATAGGGAACCATTCTTATTCTCATCATCCTCTTGAATCCCAGTTCCGATACCTGGTTCCTATGAGCCAGTCTCCAGCAGCCCGTAGCTGTGTGAGTCCTTCAATCACAAGTCACAAGCCCGTGTAGGTCCTTCAATCACTGAGCCCCTCACTGTCCACTCCCATGGTCTCCTTACCTGTAGGATTATCTCCCAGGCTTCTCGTTCTCAGCAAGGGGGGGGGGGGGGGGTTCCTCCCCATTTCTGGTGCCATGTACTAGTCTGCTGCTGCCCCGGAGACAGCATCCCCTTGTTGTCTGTTGCCCAGCACAGACCTCAATGGTTACAGAATGTTTTTTTTTAATAAAAGTGTCTGCTCCACTTACAGGTTGTTTAACAGTCAGAATCAAAACCAGGCAGTAGGACCCGGCGGAGCAGTGCACCAGTGCCAGCACTGACATTACAGCAGCTCCAGCAGTGCAGCTATTTTTTTGAGGAGAAAATGTTTAGGGAGAGAGTTCCATAGCTGAGAGTCCAGGCAACTGAGGGCATGGTCATCTTACCAAAGTTACCAGCCACATTTTTGCCTCTCCATCCCATCCACTTTTTGCAGGGATAAGTCTAGACTCCCTGGTCACCTCTTCCCTCCCCACTCAACCTTCCACCTCCTAAGGTCCTTCTCACTGTAATCACAAAAAGTGCAAAACCTGCCCTCATCCAGAGCCATGAATAGACCTTTCAGGTGAGGCAGAACTTCACCTGCACATCATCCAACCTGATCTATTGCATTCGGTGTACTCAGCGTGGCCTCCTCTACATCAGTGAGACCAAATGCGAATCCTCTCAGGATGAGGCTAAACTTGAGGAAAATCACATCAGCATCAAATCTATCAGCATGAGCAGTGATTTTCCTAATTTTAGATAATCCCACCCCCATCTGATTCCACTGTTTCTATCCCTGTATTTTATTTCTTTCCAACTATCTTTCTAACTTTTCTTTCCCCAACCCCCTTCTTAATGGTTTCTCTACCTGTCTCTCCACCATCTCTCCACCTCCCACACATTCTGTCTTTACTCTCTGGGTTCCTCACCCAGCTTCTTACCCCTTTTTTTTATACAATTTCACAGATTCTATCTTAGTCTTGTCCAAGGATTCAGACCAAAAAAAAAGCTGCTTGATCATTTCTACCCACTAACTTCCTACAGCAATTCTTTGTAGACACAAGATTCTAGCATTTGTAACTTTTGTGTTTCACTCTTATTACAGTTAATGCTTGTAAAGTTAATTTCCCCCTTTGGTATCACATATTAAAATGAAAAGAAGTCCAGGCATTCAATGTAAATCAACTTACTTAGGACTCTGCAAGTTTCGATGGTGGTGCTTCTGAACTCAAAGAGTAATACCATAAACCCTGACAGGGCTGAAAGGTCCCACAGATCAGTAATACACAGGATGCCGACATTTCCTCCCAAGTAATTAATACTAAGAGCTTTGCATCGAGTGGAGGAGGGAGTTGAGGAGGTGCCAGCTCTCCTTACAGCATTACTTAATGAAACACCAACCATCAGACAACCAGAGGATTGACCTCCAGGTCTGATACTCATTACACTCCTGACAGAAGGGGAGCACGGCAGGGGTCTTCCTGCCAGGCCTCTGTCTACTTGTTAACTTGCTAACGTGATTAAGGCAAAGGAACAGAGATCAAGGCCTTAAACATCAAAGTCCGATGTTATTAAGATGTCAAGGGCTATGCTCTATGATTATGAAAAAATTAACTCTTTCCTGATTGATGGCAAGCCAAGAGTCCTTAAACCATGAAAATTTCCATTTATATAGCATTTTCCACAATCTCCTGAGACCCAAAATCCAATTATATATTCAGAATGTTGTAGTATAGGAAATTTGTATATCTGTTCGTGTACATCAAGATTCTAAAACCAACATATAACAATGTTAATTGATGGCCACCATATGCACACTGCCACTTTTTTGTCATATAAATGATGGCACTCCCAGCAGCTCAATACTCCTTCAGTATTTAATATCAGCCTCTACAGCAAAGCTTGAACCTTCAACCTTTAGGCTCAGAAGCAAAAGCAACCACCACTGAACTATAGCCAACTCCAGTCCAGTCACAGAGCCTGAGATGGGAGGGTGAAAGGTAGCCCCTTGGCCATCAGTTGGTGGGAGGTCGATCTCTATTCAGCCATCGTGGTTAGCCTCAACTTTGCTGGTGAAGCTTACATTTATTGCCCATCCCTAATTACTCCAGAGAAAAGGGATGGAACCACCTCCCAAACCTCTTCAGACTTTTTGATGAAAGAAATGTTTTACAAATCTGACACTTCGATAATTTGAAAGCTACAAAATGGTCCTAATCAGAATCAGAATTTATTGTCATGAATGTGTGTTATGAAATTCATTTTGCATCAACATTATTGTGCAGAACAAGTGCAAAACACATTTCCATAAATACACTATTTAAAAAAAATAATTCATGCAAAAGATGCTAAAAATTCATTGTCCATTCAAAAATTTGACGGGAGAAGGGAAGAAGCTGTTTTGGTGCCACTGGGTGTTTGTCTTCAGGCTTCTAAACCTCTTTACTGATGGCACAGTGAGAAGAAGGCATGCCTGGGTGGTGAGGGTCCTTGATAAGAGATGCTGATTTCTTTAGACACTGCCTCTTGTAGATGTCATTCTTCTTTTTCTTTGGCTTGGCTTAGCGGACGAAGATTTATGGAGGGGTACGTTCACATCTGCTGCAGGCTCGTTGGTGACTGACAAGTCCGATGCGGGACAGGCAGGCACGGTTGCAGCGGTTGCAAGGGAAAATTGGTTGGTTGGGGTTGGGTGTTGGGTTTTTCCTCCTTTGTCTTTTGTCAGTGAGGTGGGCTCTGCGGTCTTCTTCAAAGGAGGTTGCTGCCCGCTGAACTGTGAGGCGCCAAGATGCATGGTTGGAGGCGATATCAGCCCACTGGCGGTGGTCAATGTGGCAGGCACCAAGAGATTTCTTTAAGCAGTCCTTGTACCTCTTCTTTGGTGCACCTCTGTCTCGGTGGCCAGTGGAGAGCTCGCCATATAACACGATCTTGGGAAGGTGATGCTCCTCCATTCTGGAGACGTGACCCACCCAGCGCAGTTGGGTCTTCAGCAATGTGGATTCGATGCTTGCGGACTCTGCCAGCTCGAATACTTCGATGTTGGTGATGAAGTCATTAATGGAGTGAAAACTGGTAACCGTGATGATACTGGGCAATTTCACAATTCTCTGTAGCTTTTTCCTGTCCTGTGTATTGGTGCCTCCATACCTGGATTTTCTGTAGAAATTCTTTACCCACCCCTCCATTTCACAATATGTGAATCCTCATTGTTAACATAGGGAAAAAGGTACAGGAGCCTAAAGACGAGCACTCAACGGCACAAGGACAGCTTCTTCCCCGCTGCCAACAGATTCCTGAATAATCACTGAACCAAAGATACTGCCTTAAATGCACTATAATTTTTATTTTTTATAGTAATGTTGTAAGATGGTTATAATATGAATATCTGCCCTGTGACGCTGCCGCAAAACACCAAATTTCATGACTTGTTCATGACAATAAATTCTGATTTGGATTCCAATTCTGATTCTGGATACCCATGCTTATCAAAGGCTGCTGGTTCATTTTCACTTCAGCTGTATCTGTCCCTCAGAACAGGTTGTTTATTCTTGAATTACTTCCATAGTGGCTGCCTTCTGCCTGTTTATTTCATGGATGTACGTCACCTGATTTTTCGCCTCCTTCAGCCAGCTGTTCATTGTACCCCTTACTGTTTCAATAAAACCCGACTGTCTTGTACTCCATATACCCTTTCAGTGTCTTTCAGCATTTGGTTTAGAGCTATTTTCCCACTTACAACAACTTGCTTTATATAGTACAGGTACAGTACCCCATATTAGAAACGCTTGGGACCAGTTCGGTATTTGGGTTTTTTTTGGTTATCGGAATGTGGTGTGCTGTAGACAGAATCAGACACACACAAGGTAAAGACTAACAACAGTCTTTAATCCACAAAAACCTCCACAGAGCCAGGCTGGCTGTGGCTGCAGCAGCTCAGTGTGAGGCCTTGGGAGACTGGCACAGGCTTATATCCTGGAGGGTGATTGACTCCCGACCGGGTGGGGTTTGATCCCTTCAGGCTGACTGATTGGTAGCCGGCCAGGTGTAGTCCTGTCCTCCAGGTACAGAGGTTGCCCCCTGCAGTAGGCTGGTGGTGTACCACCACACGGAACAAAATCGAAAAAAAAACCCAAAACAGCACAGTAGCATCAGCTGTTGCTGGTCCCAGTCACCTCCCCACCAGTGTCACCAGTCCACAACACCTCCCCACTGCAGCCGCCGATCCCCGACACCTCCAGGTCAGGAGCCCAAGGTTCCCGTTTCTGCCTGAGGGACAAAGGATCCAACTGCTGGTGGCTGGCGGACAGTGGCATGCAGTTTGTAAACCAAGTACAGCGGAGGGTAAAGAAGAAATGGAAAGAGTGAAGGGAGGAGTTACCTGAAACGAGGACCATCAGCATTCATGGCCTTTAGTTTAAGGGCTAACCCTTGCATCTAATTTCTCCCCATGCGCTGCCTGACCCCCAATTTTTTCCTGTTGCTCATTGATGACTCAAGATTCCAGCCTTATGACATCCAGCCATTCAATTGGTTCTTAGCTGTATTGTTATCAAATTGGTACCAACAAAGCGTCAGAGCCCCACATGGGCAAGCCAGGTGGTGAATTTTTTTCAACTTGTGACGACATATCTGCGTAAAAAAAAGTTTAAAAATGTTTGATTTTTGGATCTTTTCGATACTCAGAACTTCCGAAACGGGGTACTCAACCTGCACTTGTTATGTCACAAAATAGCTCAAGCTACTTCATTACGAAGTTATCAAAGAGAATTGAACACAGCCACAAGTGGTCATTTTGGAGCAAATGAGCAGATCTTGGTGAGAAAAGTGAGCACAATGAATTAAAGGAGAGCAAAGAAGAGATGTGAGGCAAGATTGTTAAAGCCAGAATGGCTCTAGAATCTGGAAATGCATGTGAGCTGAGAAGTTGGGAAGTTGAGATAGCCCAGATTTGTGGGGCTGGAGAAGTTTATGCAAAATAGAAGGGGCAATTTATCAAAGGGATTTGAAAATGAAGAGAAGAATTTATAATTCATAACTAGGAGCTGATTGTAGAAGTTGATTGTAGGAGTTGATTCGAAAGAATCAAAGACTTGTTGATTCAAACCAAGGCTTTTATTAACTAGAAGACTGGAGCATATCACAAGTAGGTCAACCAGTCCAGAATGACCTGGTCTGGCTAGGAACAACCCTTTAAGACCTGTCAGTAGGCGTGGCCACGCTCTCAGCCAATCACAGTCATCCTACACTACAATCTGTACATATACACATTGGTGATAGAATCTGTCCTATCACACTGATGTTGGTTAGCAGGTCTCTGGGATGATGTGATCAGGACTGCAATAATTCTAGGACAAGACAAATACTAACACATTGTTGTCAACACAAGAGGGAATAGTGTTAAGGCACTCAGGAGAAAGTACAGGGGAGATGAAGAGGTAGGTTTGTCACACAGGGAGTGATGGGTGCACATAATGTGCTCCTGGCAAAGGTGGTGGAGGCAGGTACAATAGGATCTTTTAAGAGATGATTAGACAGGCATATAGAATTGAGAAAAATGGGGGGTTATATAGTAGGAAAATTCTCAGCAGTTGTTCAACTAGGTTGTTAGGTCAGCACAACATTGTGGGCTGAAGGACCTGTACTAAGCTGTAGATTTCTATGGCCCATCTAAGGCAAAATGAGCAGCCAGTAGTTGATATGTAGTTCATAGGTCTTGGCCTATGGACCCCCTTTGTGGTCCTTATGCCTGTGCAAATATTTTCTCTACCTTTTTACCTTTATCTGACAATTCTTAGGCACAGGCCACAATATGTCCATGTTTACACTTGACAAGAATTCACTTTATTTACTTTGCTCTAATGACCAAAATATCACCACCTTAACAATACATCTTAACAATAACATAAACAGCTTGTAGATTCCATTAAAAAGACAATAGAGAGGACAGTTGCACCATATTCTGGTCCATACTTCCCTTGTTAGTCAGCGTCCCGGGGTCCATAAATTGGGTGCATGTGTGAGTTTTCGGTTGCACGTGCGCGAGTCTTTGTTTACATCTGCTCCTACTCCATTTTGCTGGTCAACTTTTCATCCACGTAGTATTCTTCACGTCTCCTTGTCCCAGTCAAGTACATCTGCCTTTTCTTTATTGGTACCAGATTACCCCAAAAAAAGACAGTACAGTATTCTAAATAGTCATGGGAAGAGAGCAAGAGAACAAAGGAAGAGATTCCAAGACGTGCTCAAGCCCTCATTGAAAATCTGCAGCATCCTCTCTGAATCATGGGAAGCCTTGGGCCATACCACTCAAAAGACCTGAAACCTTGGATTCATGCATGGGGAACTCAAAAGAGACCAGTGTGAGCAGTGGAAGGAACGGTCACCGCACATCCCCGTCTGTCCACCCAGTAGGCACACAGCTTCTGTTTAGAAAGCTTGACATCTTATCTCACTGCTACAACATCATCCTGGGTAATTACAAGACAAAGAATCCTCAGATAATAGAGGCACCTAGCACACAATTCTCTAACCTAGCCAGGTAAACCTACCCCCAAGACTTTCAATGATAATTTCACAAGCTTTCACAAATTAAAGATTGTGGCAGGTTTGTCAAGAGTTTGGACCAGTTAGGCATGCGTCCGAGTGTCCAAGACTGTAGGCGAATGAAGGGTAGGGAACAAAGATATCTTAAGCTGTGTATTAATCCATGCAAGAGAGTTCTTTTATGAGAGGTTGTGATGCTATTGTGATCATCTCCCTCTAGTGATGCAATGACAAAAATGATGTTAAATGAAGTTAAACAGAAATGTCTGCAGATGCTGAGATTGCAGTGCAATACACACAGGTGCTGGAGAAATTCAGCAGGCCACTCATCATTTATAGGAAGCAAAGGATAAGATTCCAACACTGACAGGCCTATGACCTCATGCACTGCAAACCAAGGTGACCCACAAATTCAAGGAATGACACCTAATATTCCTTCTGGACACTTTCCAACCAGACTTCTCCAGCTTCTGTTAAACCCTTCACCTGAGTCTCTGTTCCCTATCCCTCTGTCTCCTTTCCTCTAGTCCCCTACCCCCTTCCCTTCCCACTCCATTCTGAACTACACCTCCCCATTACTTCTTCCTTTTTCAATAATTTTATTGAAATTCTACATCAAAAAATAGAGTACATAAAGATAAGTAATAAAAGTTAAAAAAATACATTACATTTAGATCATATCATTTCATCCAAAGAACCTTGCAGTCTCAAACAAATTATATTTTATAGTAATATTTTATCATTTATTATTACTAAAAGAAAATCTAAGCCCACTTCCAAAAACAAAGCTGTTTGGCAAAGAAAGGAGAAAAATTAACCCTTATCAGAGTAATAAATTACCTTATTCGTCAACACCTCAGCATTAATACCAAATCAAAGATTTTGAAAGTAATTCAAAAAGGGTTCCCACAGTGTTTGAAAATTTAAATTGGAAATTGAGCACCTAATCTTCTCCAAATTAAACATGACTTAACGTCATATAGCCATTGAGTGTGAGTAGGCAAACAATGTCCTTCCATTTGAGCAACACTGCCAGCCTAGCCATAAGAGAAATAAACCATATAACCATATAACCATTTAAGGCACAGAACAGGCCAGTTCGGCTCTACTAGTCCATGCCGTAACATATCCCCACCCTCCTAGTCCCACTGACCAGCACCCGGTCCATACCCCTCCAGTCCTCTCCTCTCCATGTAACTATCCAGTCTTTCCTTAAATGTAACCAATGATCCCGCCTCGACCACTTCGGCTGGAAGCTCATTCTACATCCCTACCACCCTTTGCGTAAAGAAATTTCCCCTCATGTTCCCCTTATAATTTTCCCCCTTCAATCTTAAACCATGCCCTCTAGTTTGAATCTCCCCCACTCTTAATTGAAAAAGCCTATCCACGTTTACTCTGTCTGTCCCTTTTAAAATCTTAAACACCTCCATCAAGTCCCCCCTCAATCTTCTACGCTCCAGAGAAAAAAAGCCCTAGTCTGCACAACCTTTCCCTGTAACTCAAACCTTGAAATCCTGTCAACATTCTCGTGAACCTTCTCTGCACTCTCTCTATTTTGTTTATATCTTTCCTATAATTTGGTGACCAAAACTGTACACAGTACTCCAAATTTAGCCTCACCAATGCCTTGTACAATTTCATCATAACCTCCCTACTCTTGAATTCAATACTCCGATTTATGAAGGCCAACATTCCAAATGCCTTCTTCACCACACCATCTACCTGAGTTTCAGCCTTGAAGGTACTACAGCCTACCATTTAATGCATATGACCTATTTAGATTTGCCTTTCCAAAATGTAACACCTCACACTTATCTGTATTAAATTCCATCAGCCATTTCTCAGACCACACCTCCAGCCTTCCTAAATCACCTTTTAATCTATGGTAATCTTCCTCACTGTCCACAACACCACCAATCTTTGTATCATCCACAAACTTGCTTATCCAATTCTCCACCCCTACTTCCAGATCGTTAATATATATAACAAACAATAGTGGACCCAGGACCGATCCCTGAGGAACTCCACTAGTCACCGGCCTCCAATTGGACGAACAATTTTCTACCACTACTCTCTGACACCTCCCATCCAACCATTGCTGAATCCATTTCACTACCTCCTTATTTATACCTAATGCCTCCACCTTTTTTCCTAACCTCCTGTGGGGAACTTTGTCAAAAGCTTTACTAAAGTCTAAATAAAGGCTAATACATGCAAGTCAAATGCCATTAGAGTTATGCCACTCTCTCTAACAGTACCAAATAAGGCAGTTAAAGGATTAGTCTTAAAATTAAATTTTAAAAGTACAGAAAAAGTTTGAAATACTTCATTCCAGTATTTTCAAAGACTCAGACATGTCCAGAGCACATGAATTAGTGAAACATCTCCATTGTTGCATCTATCACAACAAAGAGATACATCTGCTTAAAAGCAAAATAGTTTGACTTTGGACATGTGAGCTCTATGGACTACTTTAAATTGTAGGAGGGAGTGGTGAGCACATAAAGATGAGGTATTAACCAATTTTAAACTTATATTCCAAATTTCTTCAGAGATTAAAAGCTGTAGGTCCTATTCCCAGGCTTTTAAAATTTTATCTCAGGGAACCTTTGTTATTCCCAACAACATGTCATAAATGCTAGATATTGAACCATTATAAAAGGTTGTAAATTAAAAATTACATTCTTATCAATGCTCTTAGGAAATGTATGTATTTGAGATTGCAAAAAATTTCTAATCTGTAAATAACTTTAAAAAAAAAGTATTTGGTAAGATATATTTAACTGACACTTGTTCAAAAGAACCAAGACTTCCCTCAATAAATAAATCTTTAAAATATTAATGCCTAATCTATACCATTCTTTAAAAGCTATGTCACTCATGGAAGGCTTAAAGAAATAATTATAAAAATAGGACTAGAAAGAGAAAATCTCATTAAACGGAAATGTTGTCAAAATTGTATCCAGATCCTCAAAATATGGTTAACCACTCATTTCTATCCTTATCTTGGGGTTGTGGGGCTGTTCAATGAGCAAATGATGAGGACAGCACATCTCCTGGGAACAAATCAGGTAAAAAAAGTAAAAAATAAAATATTTAAAAAAACATCGGGTTGAGTTACTTTATTTAAAGATATGGGAAGTGAGGATCCAAGAAAATAAATAGTAGAAAATTTTGTAACAGAATTGGTTTCCAAAGAGATCCATATTGGACAATCTTCATGGTTAATATAAGATGACCAAAATGTAAGATTCCATATACAGTATTGACTGCCCAATAGTAGAGTTTGGTAAGGCTAAACCTCCATTCTTTCAAGTTTTTGTAGATTTCACTGAGGGTGTTTGTTCTTCCAAGGGAATAAAAAAAAGACAGGAATAAAAACAGGCAAAGCCTGAAGAAGGTATATAAATTTAGGTAATACATTCATTTTAATAGAGTTGATTAGACCAACTAACGATGAAGAAAGGGATGGCCAATTTGATAGCGCCCCTCTCATGCATTTAATTAAAGTGAGAAATTTTGCTTTTAATAATTGATACACCCCGATAAGTGAATTGATTTCTTGCAATCTTAAAAGGAAGATTAGAATATATCAGTGCCAAATTATTCAAAGGAAAAAAGTTCACTTTTATGTAAATTTAACATAACCTGAAAATTGACTAAAATGAGAAATTAAAGCATAGAAGGCAATGAAGTCTCAAGATTAGAAATAAAAAGTAATAAATCATCAGCATAAAGTAAAACTTTGTTAGTGATATCATTAGATTCTCAAAAAGTGATAGCTGAGGGTTTTAGAGCCAAGTCAAAAAGCAATGGATTTAAAAGGCATCCTTGTCTGGTTTCACGCTGAAAGATAAATGATTTAGAATTCTGAAAATTAGTAAGAACACAGGCAGAATGGAATAGATATAGTAATTTAATCCAATGAATAAAGTTAGCCCAAAATTAATTTTTTCTAAAGTCTTAAATAAATAATTCCATTCTACCCGATCAAAAGCCTTCTCCGAATCCAGAGATATCACACATTCCGAAACTTACTTAGAAAGAGAGTATATAATATTTAATAAATGGTGCATATTGAAATGAGAATACCAATTTTTTAATAAATCCATTCTGTTCATCAGATATAATAAATGGCAAAATATTTTGGATAGAATTTTAGTGTCAACATTGAGTAGAGAAATTGGCTTATATGAAGAGCAATCAACTGGAATTTTATTCTTTTAAAGATTAATGAGATAGAAGCCTCATAAAAAGACTGTGGCAACTTGCCCAGTTTAAAAGAATCAGAAAAAAAAACAGAACTAGGTGAGGTGTAAGTACCAAGGAAAAAGCCTTATAAAATTCTCCAGGAAATCCATCAGGACCTGGTGACTTCCCAGAATGTAATGAACATACAGCCTCGGCAATTTCTTCATGTGAAATCAGTTGATACAATTGCTTTTGATTAACAGCAGATAGTACAGGAATATTCAATTGATATAAAAAATTATTCATTATAATATTATCCTTAGGAGGATTGGACGCTACCATTCAGAATAAAATTCCTTAAAGATATCATTTATTTCTAAATGATCAGTTGTCATAACACCATTAGCTTTACAAATTTCTTTGATTTGCAATTTGGCTACTAAAGGTTTTAATTGATTAGCCAATAGTTTACCTGTTTTTACATCCATGAATATGGTATTGACTTTTAGCTTTTAAAAGTTGGCTTTCAATTGGACACATTAGAAGAAGCTCATATTTAGTTTTAATTTTCAACACACTGTTTAAATAAAGCAGGATCTGGACCCAGAGCATACCTTTGATCTAATTGTTTTTAATATTTGTGTATTTTTACTTTAAGGTTTGCTCTCATTAATAATGGTAATGTACGTTATTAATATTATGAAAACATAATAGTTATTTCGGCTTTCTGGCTTTGGGTGGAGGGGGGGAGCTAATATCTCTTTGGAAGTTGTTTTTACTCTGTATAATCATGGGGGGCATGGCAAGATGGCATAGAGGGCAGATGTGCGATCCCACCCCTCCTCAGCCAGTTTTTTTAAGTACCCGTCTTTAAAGTTTATGTAAGTGAATAAAAGTTGTATCCTTATTTTTGGGAAAATTAGTGGGTCACAATGGCGCCTAATGTTAAAAAAACAAAAGCTCAATTACAGAAGAAATTACCTTTTAAAAGTGCTGAAGAATTGAGGCCTACCTGTCCAGCTGAAGCCACGGAATTGTCGTTTGGAACCTCCAAGGCACAGAGAACTCCTGCCAGGCTAAGTATTACACCAGCACCGACCTTGTCTAAAAAAGATGGCGCCAGCATGTTGACGAGCTTGGCCGGAGTTGATTCGCGCATTTGCGATGTCGGACACGCAGGCAACCCAGCTGAGAGAAGAGTCCTTGAGCCTAGGCTGCCTTCAGGTGAGCAAGGGATGCGCAGAATGGTGTTGGAAGCTGCCTCTGCATGGTGCCTCAAGGGTCCGTGAATTACTGGACTGCGTGTAGGCTGTGGCGGGGCCCGAGCAGCGGCATCCCTACATGGTTGGGATACCGCCGTCGGGTATGCAGAAGCACAGCCACACCGGGAAGGGCCCGATAATGTTGGAAGAAGAGGAAGACTTACCTTTAACGAGCAGTTCACAGGAACAATTGGAGGTGGGGTCTAGAGAAGGTAGGCCTCAAGGTGTGGAACTGGAACCTGGAATGGGAAGAATGGAAAAAATGGAAAAAAATGGTTTTAACACAAAGTCTTATTGACATTGAAGATCTAGAACAATCTAGAACAATCATTGGGAATGGAGTCAATGGGTTGAATATATTTATAGTATTGAATTGCATTAATGTGAATGATGTATTTCTGGGTGGTGGGGGTGGATAGCACTGAAAACTTTGATAGTCATCTGCCACTAGTGGAGTTTACCACACACAGTGTTTTAGGGCATTACTACCTTTGGGAAGTGTTTTTTTGGGGGGGATAATTACAATTTTTTCTATATATATTTTCTTTTAAAAAAAAATATTTAGGGGAGGGAGAGTGGTTTTAATTTACTAGAAGGGGAGCAATATTTTTTAGTGATTATATTGTTAGTTTGTAAGGATGTCTAATTTGAAATTTGCAACTTTTAATGTTCAGGGGTTAAATAATCCGATTAAGCGAAAATGAGAAAATGAAAATTGATATTGCCTTTTTACAAGAAACACATTTGACTGAAAAAGAACATTTGAAATTGAAGAGAGATTGGGTTGGGCATGTGTTTTTTTCTTCATTTAATTCTAAGGCAAAAGGTGTAGCGATTTTAATTCAAGAATTTGTCTTTTGAGTTGCAAACTATGGAAGGGAATGCTGGAAGGGTTTTAAAGATGAATTGTAAAATTTTTACTGAATCTTGGACTTTACTTAATGTTTATGCACCTAATGTGGATGATGAGTGTTTTATTTCAGATGCTTTTTTGTTATTAAATCAAGCTAATAAAAATATTTTAGTTGAGGGAGATTTTAATTGTGTCTTGAATCCTTTGTTGGATAGATCCCCAAAAAGTATAAAGAAATCAAAGTTGGCAATACAAATTGGGGCCTTGATGAAGGATTTAAATTTGGTGGATATTTGGAGAAGGGTTAATCCTACAGAGAAGGATTTTTCTTTTTATTTGTCTCGACATGATTCATTTTCTAGAATAGATTTTTTTTAGTATCCACATATTTACAAGGAAGGGTATTACAGGCAGAATATAAAAGGAGGGTTATATCAGATCATTCTTTATTATTTTTTTCTTATGCAAGTTCAGAAGTGGTACATTCTTCTTTTTGATGGAGGTTTAACACAATGTTGTTGAAAAAACCAGAGTTTGTTATTTTTGTTAAAGAACAGATTACTTTTTTTGTCTGTAAATGTTAATTCAGTAAAAAGTCAATTTGTGTTATGGGATGCATTATTCTTTGGCTTGGCTTCGCGGACGAAGATTTATGGAGGGGGTAAAAAGTCCACGTCAGCTGCAGGCTCGTTTGTGGCTGACAAGTCCGATGCGGGACAGGCAGACACGATTGCAGCGGTTGCAGGGGAAAATTGGTTGGTTGGGGTTGGGTGTTGGGTTTTTCCTCCTTTGCCTTTTGTCAGTGAGGTGGGCTGAGGGGAAAGAGGATAATGGTTCTATTGATTCTTTTTATCTAAGTTAACATTATCAGCATTAGAAGAGGAGGATGTTATGGATCTGGAAGCTCCATTTACAGAATTAGAGATTAAGGGGGCTATGTTGGAAATGCCCAATGGGAAGTCACCAGGTGATGATGGGTTTGCGGTGGAATTTTATAAAACTTTTTATGAAGATTTATCTTTGGTGTTTGGGGAGGTATTACAACAAGTGACTGAACAGCATGAGTTATCAGAATCTTGCTCTAGTGCTTTAATTACTGTAATCCCAAAAAAAAGATAGAGGCCCGTTGAAAGTGTCTTCGAATAGACCTATTTCTTTATTGAATGTTGATTATAAAATAATAGCAAAAGTGTCAGTGAATTGACTTGCTAAGTATCTACCTAAATTGATACATGTTGATCAAACAGGTTTTATTAAAAATAGAAATGCTTCAGATAATATTCTTTGATTGATTAGTTTGGTCAATGCATATCGACAGCAGCCCAACCATCCAATAGTGGTTGCTCTTGATGTGGAAAAAACCTTTGATAGGGTCGAATGTGATTTTTTATTTAAAGTATTGGAGAAGTTTAAATTTGGCCCTTTTTTATTGGTTGGGTTAAAGCTTTATATATGAACCCAACTGCTAGGGTGGTGCAAATGGTCAAGTTTCATCATTGTTTAAAGTGTTGTGTTCAACTCGTCAACGTTGTTCATTGTCATCAGCTCTGTTTGCATTGGCTATTGAACTGTTAGCTCAAACAATAAGGCAGATGAGAGCTATGGATGAAGAGTATAAGATTAATTTGTTTGCAGATGATGTTTTGATATATTTAACAAACCCAGAACAATCATTGCCACATTTACGGGAATGTTTATTACAATATGGAACATTATCTGGATATAAAGTTAACTGAGATAAGAGTGAAATTTTGCCAGTTGGAGAAGGAGATTATTCAGAGTATAAAAATATTATAAAACTGAAATGGTCTGATAAAATTAAATATTTAGGAATAATTGTAAATACTGAGTATCAATCTTTATACAAGTTAAATTATGTTCCATTATTAAAAAAAGATTAAAGCAGATTTAATTAAGTGGAAAGATCTTCCATTAACTTTAATTGTTCGAGTTAATTGTATTAAGATGAATATTTTTCCTCGTATTCAATGTTTATTTCAACCAATACCGTGTTCTCTTTCATAGAGTTTCTTTCAGGATTTAAATAAAGTTATGAGAATTTTTATGGAAAGGCAAACTGCCATGAGTAGCATTAAATAAACTTACTTGAAAATATGTGTTAGGTGGACTTCAATTACCTCATTTTCAAAATTATTATGAAGCATCCCAGTTGAAATTTATTAGTAGATTGATGGATTTGGGCTAAAGTTGAGATGGCCTGTATTTCTGAAGTCGAGGTGTATTATATTTATATTTCAATGGATTGTAAATTTGTTGAGGGAATATAATATGCCGATATTAAAACATCTATTAAAACTATGGATTAAAAAAAATAAGATTTTAGGATCAAAAGGTAAATTGTCAATTTTAACTCCATTATATAATAATCAGCTTATTTCCTTTTCAATGTTTTATAGTCATTTAAAGAGTTGGGATTCTAAGAGTATAAAAACATTACAGGTTTGTTTTGTAGAAGGACAGTTTCTTTCAATCAGTTGAAAGAGTGTTTTGATATTGCTGAAAATTCTTTTTGTTTATTATCAACTTCGATCTTTGGTGAAAAATATGTATGGAAGAGAGATGATTTTACCTGTACTGATGGAATTCGAGTCTTTGATTTCTTCTATACCAAAAAGGGGTTATATTTCTATTATGTTCCAACTATTACAAGACAATATGGATAAGTTGGAATGGGAGAAGTCTAAGCTTAAATGGGAAAATGATTTAGCTTTTGTTTTTCCTGAAGACTATTGGGCAGATATGTGTCATGATCTTTCTTTCTTTGGCTTGGCTTCGCGGACGAAGATTTATGGAGGGGGTAAAAAGTCCACGTCAGCTGCAGGCTCGTTTGTGGCTGACCAGTCCGATGCGGGACAGGCAGACACGATTGCAGCGGTTGCAAGGGAAAATTGGTTGGTTGGGGTTGGGTGTTGGGTTTTTCCTCCTTTGCCTTTTGTCAGTGAGGTGGGCTCTGCGGTCTTCTTCAAAGGAGGCTGCTGCCCGCCAAACTGTGAGGCGCCAAGATGCACGGTTTGAGGCGTTATCAGCCCACTGGCGGTGGTCAATGTGGCAGGCACCAAGAGATTTCTTTAGGCAGTCCTTGTACCTTTTCTTTGGTGCACCTCTGTCACGGTGGCCAGTGGAGAGCTCGCCATATAATACGATCTTGGGAAGGCGATGGTCCTCCATTCTGGAGACGTGACCCATCCAGCGCAGCTGGATCTTCAGCAGCGTGGACTCGATGCTGTCGACCTCTGCCATCTCGAGTACCTCGACGTTAGGGGTGTGAGCGCTCCAATGGATGTTGAGGATGGAGCGGAGACAACGCTGGTGGAAGCGTTCTAGGAGCCGTAGGTGGTGCCGGTAGAGGACCCATGATTCGGAGCCGAACAGGAGTGTGGGTATGACAACGGCTCTGTATACGCTTATCTTTGTGAGGTTTTTCAGTTGGTTGTTTTTCCAGACTCTTTTGTGTAGTCTTCCAAAGGCGCTATTTGCCTTGGCGAGTCTGTTGTCTATCTCATTGTCGATCCTTGCATCTGATGAAATGGTGCAGCCGAGATAGGTAAACTGGTTGACCGTTTTGAGTTTTGTGTGCCCGATGGAGATGTGGGGGGGCTGGTAGTCATGTACTAAATTGACGAACGTACAGTATGGTTAATTATAATTTTATACATCAGTTGTATTTAACCCCAGAGAAATTGAAAAAAATATGGTTTTAGTAATTTGCATTCTTGTTTTAGATGTGGTGTATGTACTGGTACTTTTTTACATGCTGTTTGGTCTTGTGTGCATGTACAACCATTCTGGGATGAAATTAAGTTAATTTTGGAAAAATTATATAATTTTAAGTTACCATTAGATCCATCTATTTTTTTAATGGGTTAAATGATTCCTTTAAGGGGGATTAAGGTTGGATAAATTTCAAATTGCATTTATATATTTAGCATTGTCTGTATCTTGAAAATGTGTAGCAAGTACATGGAAAGATAATATAGTGATTAATATAATGCGATGGCATAATGAATTGAAAGCTTGTATTGTTATGGAAAAAAAATTATATATAATCTACATGACAATTATTCTTTTTTTGTTAATAAGGGGTTATCATATTTGGAATATATGCATTTAGATATATTTTGATTTATTATATACTTTTAGTTTCTCTTTATATATTTTTAGCTCTCCTTAAGAGAGCTGGCTGATGGAGTTGGCGGTGGGGATTTGATTTTTTTTTCTCTTTTATTTTTCCTTTTTAATTTTTTAAATATATATTCATATAAAATTTTCTTTATGGAATGTATTTTGTATTACTATCAATGATTCTCAAAATAAAATAAAGTTTAAAAAAAACTCTATATAATCACATCTGTTTTTGGCTACTTTATTTTTAGCGTTTGTTCCGTGTGATTGGAGTAAGTTCCCCATTTGTTAGCTTCTTATTTTTTTAATTGTTAAAATGGATCAAATTATTAAGTTAATTAGTTTTAATGTTAAAGGGTTAAATCACTCTGTTCATCAAAATAAAATTATTGCTCATGTTAAAAAAACAAGGTCACAATTATATTTTTACAAGAAACGCATATACATGCCTTTTTAGACAATGGAACGGTTTGCATTTTCGTTCATCATTTCAAGCCATATCTAAAGGGGTATCGATTTTTATAGATCACACTATACCTTTTGTTCAACACAATGTTGTATCAGACATAAATGGTCATTTTGTTATTGTAACAGGGAAATTGTATAATAAACAGGTGGTATTTGCTAATGCTTGTGTTCCGAATGTGGATGACCCTGGATTCTTCGAATGTCTTTTTTCATTCTTGCCTGATCTGAGCTTTTATTCATTAGTGATGGGAGGAGACTTTAATTGCTGGTTAGATCCAGTTTTAGACCGTTCGTCTACTAAACCAGCCGCTTTGAATAAATTGGCTTTATTTGTTCATCAAGGCCAGAATTCATAAGCTATTTCTTCTGCTTCTGTTTTCTAGATTAATAATCTTCTGGGTTAATTTTTATAGAGCTTTTGCATATCATCCATTCTTCCATCCAAAACACTCATGAATGCTTCATTAAATTGAATATGTTTATCATGTTCTTCTAAAATTTTGTGAAAAGATTCCAGTTTGGCATCCATCTGCTTAAATTCATTTCTGAATTGTTGCAGTTCAGAGGATTTTTTTTCTATATCATTGAAGAAAATCCATGATAAACTTCAAAGACACAGGTGGGTCCATTTTTTTTTAGAAGCTTTACTCCTTGTAGCCATGCTAAAGACAGTTACAGTCATTAATCTAGTTAAATTCCATAAGCAATGTGGAGTTTAAGAATAAAGATTTAAAATGGTTGGAAATAGTAAGGTAAATTGGAGCAACTTAAAAAAGCTGCTACTCCAATGGCCAGAAGGAAGTTCTCTCCCATCACTTCTCACCCATATTCACCTATTACCTCTTACATGTTATTTCTCTCTCTCTTGCACACAATGTCAAATGAGAAAAAGAATGATTGATGTTTTAGGCTGAAACCTTTAATCAACTGTGAATTTGTAGAAGAGAAGCCAGTGTAACGAGGAAAGGGTGTGAAGAGTAGGGCAGGACCTACATGAGACTGATGAACCAGGGAGAGGTGAAGAACGATGGACAGAGGCAGTTCTTGGGAACTGAAGTCAAAGTCAACAGAAATTAAACCAATACAGCTGAGAAATAGAACCATGCATCCTAAGAATTAATAGGAAAAAAAAATCAATCCATGCAACTTATGTTTTTCAAAAGAAAAACTGGTTTTATTTCTTCTGTCTGTTTATGTTCTTCAGATGTACTGAATTTTCATTTCATATCCTCAGAATCAGAATTTAGTCATGAACAAGTCATGAAATTCTATGTTTTGCATCAGTATCATAGAGCAAACATACGTATTATAACAATCCTACAACATTACTAAAATAAAAATTAAAATAAAATAATAATAATAATGCACGAAAAGTATGGCAGAGTCTTTGGTTAATTGATTATGCAGGAATCTGATGGCAGTGGGGAAGAAGCTGTCCTTGTGCTAGTTTTTAGGCTCCTGCACCTTTTCCCTGATGGTAGCAGAGTGAAGAGGGCCTGGGTGGTGGGGGGTCTTTGAGGATAGAGGGTGCTTTTTTAAGACACCACCTCATGTAGATGCCCTCAAAGGAGTGAAGTCTGGTGCCTGTGATGTCGCAGGCCGAGTTAACAACAGTCTGGAGTTTATTTTTGTCCTGAGAGTTGGCGCCTCCTACCATAGGCTCAGAGATCTTTACACCACAAGTAGTTGCTTAAAGAGCTAATCTGTCAATGCATTAAACTTCAATTCTCACTTATATTTAAGCACCAGTGAGATAAATCCAAGAATGTTAACAACTTCACTATTTCTCAGTCCAATAGCAGGGAAATTTGACATTTCTATTACAAAGCTCCCATGAGATGTACTAAAATTAAGGTTGAATGAGTGGATGCTCTGTAGTATTGGGCCACCATAGGGAATGGGCATTGAACAGCTGGGGCAAATCAAAGTAAACAAATACTTTAGCCTATTTCTGTTGCTCTCGGTATCTGACTCAGTATAATTTTACAATGTTGAATGGACATCCATTAGATGGAGAATGCACCATTATTACTGGGCCAGCTTTGTGAAAGAGACACAATAAACATATTCCCATTTCAAAATAATCTATAAGAGGACGAACATAATTAAAAGTCCCACTCAAGATGTAATTGACAATTCAAGATAATAAGGCAAGGTTATAGAGAATGTTATCTCAATCTTCTGCTGTCTTGAATATAGTGTTCTAATAATCAAAATATTCCAGTCAACTAATATATGCCAGATAGCTACTTACCGTTCTTCAGCGGTGAACTAGACCAACGATAGGACTCTGAGAATCTAAGGACAAATAAAATGTGATCACAGTCCATTTTGGTGGAATTTTTAAATTTTGCTTTTACCTTTTTTGTTTAGAATGGCTAAATAATTTACAAATACTTAACTTTGTTGTTTTATATTATTCAGTTAAACTAATATAAAGAGAAGCATTATAATCTTAAATAAGATTTATTCATGGACATTTTTAAACTACATTAAAGATAGGTTGTTCAGATTTTAGGAAGTGTTCCATTTAAATTTAATTCCATTGAGAGTGCTAATGTGTGTGGTTTCATCTATGGGGACATCACAAGATGCTACATCTATAGTAGGTCAGTGGTGTGGTCCCAAAGCCCCACATGATTAAAAAATCATGAATACAGTGATTTCCAACTGCTAAGATGGGCTAATAATTCCTACTTTTCTTATATTTGGTGAACAGTATCAGGTTTAAATTCTGATATCCCCAACCACACTTTTTAATGTCAGTGTTATTTTATTACCTGGTTTAAAAAGATCTTTTAAAAAATACTTTTGCTCCATTCCTTTTGCCAACTCATTCACAAATAATATTCACCAATCCCCACAACCCATTACCCCATATACATCAACCCTTCACCACCACCCACCACTCCCTATTGGTCCACATAAATACCCACAAACCTCCACTCCAACTCCCACCTTGCTATGTGAGAGTTAAATCAAGTTCGGTGGGTTTACAGAGAAGCAAATCCAGAGAAAGGCTGACAACCGAAGGATGATCTTTTTTGTATACACGAGGAAATCATATTGGGGAAGACTCAAACAACACTTGATACTAAAATAAGATAGGTATTCAAAACAATATAGGAATCAGAATACAGCGATTTCCAATAACAGTGGCCACCTACTCTCTCTCTTTCTCTTTATTACATAGATATAGTAATATATGGTTACTAACACACTCTTATAAGACAGGGACTTCAATACACACTCCCAATTCCTTGTACCAACAGGGTGCAGCTCAGTGATAAATTTTCCCAAATAATACTATGGTCCCACTATCAGTGTAGTGCACACCTTACCAACGACTCCTCCAGTGATATCCACAGATCACAACCTAGCATAAAGCAGCATTCATAGTCAGGACCAAGGAGCAAAGAGAATTGGCTGCTGCACTTGGTGGGCTTTTAAAGTGCAGTAAGATGCAGAGTCCAGCCCAGGTAATCACTAAATTATTTAAAGGGGTCAATGGTCAGGTGTGCACTAATGGGTAGGCAGAGTCCAATCTCGATTGGCAGATATGCGACTTCCAACTTGGTTCCAAACAGAGAGGTCAGATGACCTACCCACACTAGCCAAAATCCCACACTAGCCTCCCACCCCTGCCACCTCTAAACCCACCAGTGGCCCCTTTCACCCTCCCATCAACCTTGCACTAGGTAATAAAAGCAACAATGACTGGGTTGTAAACAGCATGTGTTTTTATGCAAGCTTACTTGGGGACTGCTACAACCCAATTTTGACCTGAATCTTACCAGATGGGAAAAATGGTGGAATCTAACCTAATGCCAAGTTTACCCAGAGTTTGCTCAGTTTTGCAGAGCTTAAACCAAGTGGTCTGGTTTGATTCAAATTCAGTGTGAAAATGTGAAAGTTGGTCAAATGTTGGGGGGTGGGTGTCTAAATCGACGATGGTTTGTTCTCTTACCATGTTGACTCCATGAATGGTATTCATTGTTTGCTGAGAGATTTCATCTATCAACCTCCTGGCCTTCTACCCACAACTGGCCTCAGCCTAGTCTCCACATACATAGAGTGGAACAAAACATTTGGACAGCAATGTCCTTGCCCTATCTCCAAACACAGATGATGGGCGATGGGTGCATCCATCTGCTTTTTCTACTTTTGGTGACAAAGCCTGTCAAACTAGATTTCAAGATTTTTAAAATTAACCTCCATTATCAAATGGAGGTTTACATGGGAGCTCTGGATCAGTGGTTCACCATCTTTTTTTCCCCACTCGCATGCCACCTTAAGTAATCCCTTAATAACCACACAACACCTATGGCATGTAAGTGGAAGAAAAGTTGGGAAATACTACTCTAGATGATCCCAACACTTTTCTAACATCATCATACTGCATCCTTCCTAGAATATTCTGTATCCACCCAACAAAGAAGATGGCTTCTCACCATCCAACCAACCAAATCCTTTGATCATCTTAAATACCCCAAATAGACCACGTATTTACTCTTTAAACCAGTGGTTCTCAACATTTTTTCCACTCACATACCACCTTAAGTAATCCCTTACTAACCAGGTCCTTTTGGATAACAACCTTTCCCAATTGCTCACGTTAAATAATACTGTACTCAATATATCTGTTATTTTTCTACTGAGGTGGATAATTTCACATTTTTCTGCATTGCAATTCAGTTTGTAAATTTCAGTAATCTGCCCTGTTGATACACACTCATTTCACTTGTCTTTACCCTTTTGAAGCCTTATCACTGCTCCCATGCTCACTTGCTTTTGTGTCAATAAACTTGGAATTGTACGATTTGGTCTCCCAAACCCAGTGGTTTTCAACCTTTTTTTTCCACTTGCATACCACCATAGGATGTCATAGATGCTCTGTGATTAGCAAGGGATTAATTAAAGTGGTATGTGAGTGGAAAAAATGTTGAGAACCACTGGTTTAAAGAGTAAACAAGTGGTCTATTTGGGGTATTTAAGATGATCACAGGATTTGGTTGGTTGGATGGTGAGAAGCCATCTTCTTTGTTGGGTGGATACAAGACCACAGAGCCCACCTCACTGACAAAAAACAAAGGAGGAAAAACCCAACACCCAACCCCAACCAACCAATTTTCCCTTGTCTGCCTGTCCCGCATCGGACTTGTCAGCCGCAAACAAGCCTGCAGCTGACATGGACATTACCCCTCCATAAATCTTCGTCTGTGAAGCCAAGCCAAAGAAGATGTGAGTGGAAAAAAGGGTTGAGAACCATTGTGTTAAATGATGAAATGGCAACTTCTTTTAAAGTTTTTTTTCTCGTAACTCTTTTAAGATTTGGCATATCTCAGTAAAAGTTAAACAAGAGGATATAGAGATCACATTCTTTCCCCAGAAGGGAAACTGCTGGCCCCAAAGTCTGGCTCTGTCCTGAGCTAACATTTGGCTCCTGAACAAACTCTACAATTCTTCCTCCTTGAAAAGAAATAAAAGATAGCTTTGCAGATATTACTAGGAGCTGTTGAGTTTCATTTAAATTAAACAGAAGGTAGCTCTAACCTGGTGCCCAGCAATTTAAGATAAGAACATACAGTGTTCAATTGATAAAATGAACAAAAAAATCTTGTATTTTTATCTAAATAATGAGAGCGTGCAGAGCTCTGAGGTACAGAGGGAATTGGTTGTTCTGGGAATGATCTGCAAAAAGCTAGTGTGTCAGAAGTGAATAATTAGGAAACCTCATGGAAGGTTTATTGAGAATAGAATTGAATATAAAAATCAAAAAGTTACGATACACTTATAGAGGCATTGTGGAGATCACATGTGGAGTACTGTGTACAATTTTGGCTCATTATCTAAGGAAGGATATTAATGTAATAGAAACAATTTTAGGAACATTCACTAGACTGAAACCTGGAAGGTTGGGTTATCTTATGAGGAAGAATTGGACAGGCTAGGATTGCACCTGCCAGAATTTAAAAGAGTGAAAGGGGACTTGATTGAAATCTATATAATATTGAGGGGTCCTGACAGGATGGTGGTGGAGAGGACTTTTTTCACTTGGAAGAAGCTAGAACTAGACATCACGATGTAAGAACTTAAGACACTTAAGATAGAAATAAGGTGATTTTATTTCTTCTGAGGGTTGTTCACAATTCTCCTCTACAATGGACACTGGAAGCAAATCTTTGAATTTTTTATTAAGCCAAAGGTACAGAAGTTCTCAATAAGCACAAGGTGCTTAATAATCATCGGCCTCCTATGCTCCAAGGAATAAAGACCCAGCCTATCTAACCTCTCCTTATAATTCAAGCCTTCCAGACCCAGTAATGTTCTGATGAATGTCTAGTGGGTCACAATGGCGCCTAATGTTAAAAAAACGAAAGCTCAATTACAGAAGAAATTACCTTTTAAAAGTGCTGAAGAATTGAGGCCTACCTGTCCAGCTGAAGCCACGGAATTGTCATTTGGAACCTCCAAGGCACAGAGAACTCCTGCCAGGCTAAGTATTACACCAGCACTGACCTTGTCTAAACAAGATGGCGCCAGCATGTTGACGAGCTTGGCCGGAGTTGATTCGCGCATTTGCGATGTCAGACACGCAGGCAACCCAGCTGAGAGAAGAGTCCTTGAGCCTAGGCTGTCTTCAGGTGAGCCAGGGACGCGCAGAATGGTGTTGGAAGCTACCTCTGCATGGTGCCTCAAGGGTCCGTGAATTACTGGACTGCGTGTAGGCTGTGGCGGGGCCCGAGCGGCGGCATCCCTACGTGGTTGGGATACCGCCGTCGGGTATGCAGAAGCACAGCCACACCGGGAAGGGCCCGATAACGTTGGAAGAAGAGGAAGACTTACCTTTAACGAGCAGTTCACAGGAACAATTGGAGGTGGAGTCTAGAGAAGGTAGGCCTCAAGGTGTGGAACTGGAACCTGGAATGGGAAGAATGGAAAAAATGGAAAAAAATGGTTTTAACACAAAGTCTTATTGACATTGAAGATCTAGAACAATCTAGAACAATCTAGAACAATCATTGGGAATGGAGTCAATGGGTTGAATATATTTATAGTATTGAATTGCATTAATGTGAATGATGTATTTCTGGGTGGTGGGGGTGGATAGCACCGAAAACTTTGATAGTCATCTGCCACTAGTGGAGTTTACCACACACAGTGTTTTAGGGCATTACTACCTTTGGGAAGTGTTTTTTTGGGGGGGATAATTACAATTTTTTCTATATATATTTTCTTTTAAAAAAAATATTTAGGGGAGGGAGAGTGGTTTTAATTTACTAGAAGGGGAGCAATATTTTTCAGTGATTATATTGTTAGTTTGTAAGGATGTCTAATTTGAAATTTGCAACTTTTAATGTTCAGGGGTTAAATAATCCGATTAAGCGAAAATGAGAAAATGAAAATTGATATTGCCTTTTTACAAGAAACACATTTGACTGAAAAAGAACATTTGAAATTGAAGAGAGATTGGGTTGGGCATGTGTTTTTTTCTTCATTTAATTCTAAGGCAAAAGGTGTAGCGATTTTAATTCAAGAATTTGTCTTTTGAGTTGCAAACTCTACACCCCTTCCAGCTTATTGGGTGACCAGCATGGTTAAATCAACATCACTAAGACACAGATGATCCAGTTAATATCTCATTGCAACTCATGGAAGTTTGCTATGCATAAAACACAATTTTAGATATCACACAATAACCAAAGGCACTATATTAATATGTATTTTTACATAGTGGTGCTGCTTCAGGAGTAAATGCTAAATTACAGGGGTTGGCTGATATTGGCTCTACCATGTCTTCTTTATACCCCTCTAAAGAGGAAGAGAAAAAGTTGAAACATTCAGGGTAGCCAGTATCCTTATGATTGAACCTATATCTAAACAAACTGTAGTTAGTGTGTGTATATATATATATATATATATATATATATATAGAGAGAGAGAGAGAGAGAGAAGCTACTCAGTAATCTAAATTACAGGAAATCAAATTAGTCACATCAGTGCCAGGAGAGGAAGACTTGAAAATGAAACTGTAAATAATTAGATGAGCACTCTATAGTTGTTGTAACTTTTATGTTAATAATCTCATTACAGGGCAATGAAATTGGGAACTGAAGGCAGTAAACCTGCCAATGGAATGAACAGAAAGAAACAGCAAGTGAAGATGGTATGAAAAGGATTTGTAGGAATTGGAGTCAGGTAACTCAGACAGTTGAATTTGAAAAGCACAGATCAGCAGGAAGATGATTGGGCAATTGAGATCAAGAGATCCAAGGGATCTAGGGGACTAGTATTTTTTTTTTCATGAACTTGTGACACAGTATTGTATTAATTGACTTCAACTCAGCAGTCTGGAGATGGAACTATCCCCACTGTACATGCAGCAGTGACGACTGAAAGCAGGAGACCCTTTGGTTCCACCAAGATCACCAACTGATATGATTAGAGAAATGGGAGATAGTGAAATGCATGGTAAAGTTTAGTTGTGAACTGTATGGATGGTTTCAAGGAGATGACCCTAAGGAGGTTCTTTTAATTTAAATAAAGATAAGTAGATGGAAAGTAGAAACAGGGATAGGGACCCCCACGTGGAACTGTGATTATACTTATGTTGAAATGTTTTGAAAAATGAAAAAAAAATGGCAATAGGCACCCTCTAAGAAGGAATGAAACCCATGGCCACTTGGTTGGCAGGCAGAGGGAAAACAGCTATTTTAAAGAATGCCTGAAAAACATAGTGATATAAGGGGAGGTTGCCTGTTGTCCAAAAGAACTGATGAACGAATCCATGCCCTAATTCCTGCTTAGTTTTTGTAACTCATGGGATGAGAACACAGGAATATCAATACAGATAATATTCACCTAGATGGACAGACATTAACTGTATGATGTCTCCACAAGTCCATAATGTTCAAATTTAGAAATTTAGATCGGCAAAACAAAAGATGGCAGAATACCACTGCTGCCCTGATTAATATGGACAGGGAAGAACTCTTTGCCAGACCTAGAAAGGGACCTGCTAAAGCAGGACAATTGAATCAGCAAGGAAAAGATACCCTGGAAGTAGACAAAACTAAGAATAAGGAGAAAAACAAGGACAATCATGGCAGAATCAAAGACAAAGCAGGATGTCCAGGGACAGATGCTATAATTGTGGTAAGCTCGGAAGCTGGGCTGGGAATGCCGCTGTCCACTGTGAAATATCACTGACCCCCACCATGTTCAGCAGCCCTTCACCAGGGAATGACACTGGCCACTATGAAATACCAATGACCCCCACCATGTTCAGCTCCCTACAGTAGACCTTTTGAAAATTTACAAATTGATTTCATTGAAATGCCACCAGAATAGGGGTATTAGTATATCCTTGATACAGCTGCTATGTTTTTGAGATGGATAGAAACTACAAGAAGGGATGATGCCCAAAGAGTAATGAACCTTTTGCTGAAAGAAATAGTACACAGGTATGGAATACCCATAGGAATGAATAGTGACATGGAAGCTCATTTCTGCCACAATTCAGTAAAGGGGCTAATACAGGCCATTGGGTTTGATTGGAAATCATATCGTACCTTACCAACGCCAATCCTCTGTAATGGTAGAATGTATGAATGGAGCAATAAAGAATGCCTGAACTAACACCAGCAGCACAAGTTAAAAGCACCATTCTTCCTCTAGTATTGTACAAATTAAAAGATCAGAAAAGTCAAAACACAGGTCTGACCCCACATGAAATCCTGATGGGAAGATTCATAACCATAGGAACAAAGCCCCCTCTCACCTCAGAACAAGTGGCACTGGTACGGAATGATGACAAGTCCCCCTAGTATGCCCAGGCCTTGTGTGCGACCACTGGGAAGTTCAATGCCGAAATATCCCTGGAGCAAGTGCCTCTTTTGCTAGTAAATATATGCCCATTTAAGCCAGGAGGTAAAAGTGTTTGTTAAAGCTTTAAGCAAGGAATCTTTTTGTGCTAGGTAGAAGGGACCCTTTCTGATCTTGCTAACAATCTGAACCACTCTCGCTGGAAGGAAAAGAAAATTAGGTCTAAGCCAGGTAATACCCAAAACATGTGAAGATATTGTGAGTATTGATACTCACAGGTACACTTCCTGTCCAGGCATTTCATTACCAACCTACTGCTTTTGATACTAATATTCAGTGATATTCATGGCTTTAAGCAATAGTTCTTTAGATGTTCTTTTTTCGTACTTGATTACTTGATTCCAATTTAGGTGGCTAAAAGTACAAAAAACTCTTTTGCTTTATTTCTGTTAATATTACACCAGCTTAGGACACTGCTAAGTGCTGCAGGTCCTGCTGTCTGCACTGGCTCAGTTGCAGAAGTAAGCCTACATCTGTGGTGGCTGGTAGTCCGTGGATTACTCACTAATACAAAAGTAAATTTTTCTCACTAACAACTCTAATGGCTTCTAAGTAAACAACATTAACCTTCCTTTCGTAAACAAGCTGAGGAGTGTAACAAGAATAATGTACAAGAGACTGATTGTGATAACAGTAAGTGACAAAAGCTGTGTTTCGCTTGCCTCCAGTTCAAATTTTCTAGCTGGGTCCAAATGCAGTTCTGAAAGTAAAGGTGTTTCGAAGTCAAGTATATCCCTGTTCAGGTGTTTGGACTGAAGAAATGTGGAAGGAAAAGAAGGAAACATCCCTGGTTAGATTTAAATAAACTATAAACTTGGGTGTTAAGTATGTGCAAACATAAGCAATCTGACACTTTTCACTTCTCAGGGTCTGAGGGTGTCAAATGAATGGCAGATGTACCAAGTATCCTATTATGGAGCCGATCGAAGTATTCGCTTGAAGTCTCAGAAAAAAAGTTGTTGATCATGAACTATCAAAAGCTTACACTGCTGCTCTACGTGTTGAAAATAGAGATAGTGAAGATGATCCTGGAAAATTATGTGACACCATGAATGCTTCACACCTAAAAGCAACTTGTTTAATGTTTTGTTCTGCATATTATTTAGCTCAGAATGACAGACCATACTCTGATCACTTTGACTTACTGGAACTTCAAAACAAAAATGGTATTGACGTTGGAAATTGGACTGCATTCCCGCACTAGTGCTACAGGGATCATTAATCACATCGATATTAATATGAAAAATAAAATTTGCTAGTATATCAAGCAGAAAAATTGCAAAATTTCTGTTCTCATCGATGAATCAACCAGCCTGAGCATTAAGGCCGCCTGATAGTTCATTTGAAATGCGAAAGTGATCTCTGTTTTATGTTTTTAGATCGAACTGAACTCCCTGATCAGAAAGGTGCAACTATTGCGAAGCATCTATTGAACTGTCTGAATATCTATGGGGTTGATGACTCTTTACTTGAAACAGAACCTTGGAGCATTAGGAGCAAAACCCTGATGATGCTTGGTGTCCGATCTGGTGTTGATACAATTCTCAAGGAACATTATTACCCTGATGTGATCATTTAGCACTCCCGTAATCACAGATTAGAACCTGCACTAGGTGATTGGGTGAGAGGAGTTCATGGAATTAATCATTTTCAATCATTAATGGAGAAATTGTACACTGTTTACAGTAGATCGCCTCAAAAATCAAAAGGAACTGTCTGAATTTCCCTCTCAAATAGAGTAACATGTTTGCAAAATAGGCCGTGTTCTGGGCACCAGGTGGGTAGCTGGCTCATTTCGAACAGTTTCAGCAGTGCGGCAAAATTATAAAGCACTGTCTTTTCATTTTGAAAAAGCAATGATAAAGGATGAAACAAGATCTGGGAGAGACAGAATGTCTGTTGAAAAGACTCTCTTCAGACTTAGCTCCAATGCATGACACATTGCGTGAACTTGGATAACTGTCGGAGTGTTTACAGAAATGCCACTAAGATTGTTTATGCAGACAAATTGATCCAACGGAGCATCAGATCACTGCATGGACTGAATGAAAACTCTAGAAGCTCAAGAGGCCATTGAAAAGGAGAAGTTTGGAGAAATTACCTTAACAAGCAACAACAAAATTGTCTCCATTAATTATCTACTGTTTTTTACAAGTCTTATAACCAATTTGCAGCTCTGTATGTTCGCGACAACATCCTTGAACATCCTTGAGATTCAGAAGTGGTCAAACTTCTGAACCTCAAAGTATTTATAAATCCCTGCTCAATGAAATGTGTGTCCTTGATAAAGGGATCTGGCCCCCTGAAATACCACCTAATTATAGAGAGCTGCAATATCATCTCTCTGTAAGCTTTCTTCTTCCTCTATAATAAATGCTTTCAGAGATTACGTGAAGGATCATGGATGCCCCATCCCCAAGATTTTTGCCCATCACTGAGCTGTTCACATTATTCCTATTAATTACTGCTGAGTGTGAGAGGGGATTCAGTCACATGAACTTGATAAGAACAACAACATACTTATGCCACATCATGGCTGCGGTGCCACAGATCAGCAGATGACACAAGGACAAGAGCTGCTTCAGACCCCTGAAAACATATTATGTCTGACCCTTTGTGGAAATTATTAGAATTTGCTAAGTAGGTAATTAGTTTTAAATGGTTAAAATACATGTTTTCTATATTTTTCTTGTTGATAATTATATTTTATGATAATGAATGAGTGCAACCGTGCAATACTTTGTCATATTAGGTATTATCTGTTTTATTGTACTACTTATACACAGAAATGTAGTGATAGGCTATAATCTTGTTAATGTCTTATCTATCACTATATTTCTGTGGAGCTCCGGAATTCATATCTTTCTTTAATCTTGGTTTAGTGCTTGACATAATAAGAAGCCCTATATGTTACACCCAATTTGTGTACCTGCTCATTTCATGTGCTGGACAACTTCCTTGCCCCATTCATGTAATAAGCAGGTACCTGTACACAAATTGGGTGTGACATATATCGAGAGAGGGTATAGGAAATGGCAGGCATTTTGTTAGCTCTGGTATGTAAAAAATTAGCACTGCACCCCTGATCCACACCACACTGTGCAAGCTCTACTATGACATGACCTACATGGGATGCATTATATCATTTTATTATAGCTGTCTGACATTGCAATGATATTATCCTGCTTGATACACCTTCCCCTGTGCGAGATTTCCCCCAGATCTGAGAAAAGAAGAACCTTGGATTATGGAGAGAAAAGATTTCCCTTACCGCCTTGCAGCAGGCAAGCAGAGGGTGATGGAAAATCTGAAGATTCTTACAATGAAGAAGAATGTCTTAAAGCGGGAGCCATCCCAGTAGTGAACCAACCATCTTATGACAAGGAATACTTTCCCTAAAACCATTGACATGAAGCGTTAATCTAAAAGATCAACAAGGTTGGACTTGTGGATAGGGTTAATTGTAGCTGCTGAGAGCATGTGGAAAAATACTGACCAAGGCAGAAAATCACTAAGATTGATAAACCTCCCATGTACATGGCAGGAAGAATCAGGAGTTGCTAGCTTGACCAGATAATAGCTAATTAGTTTCAGCTGAAGTATAGAATGTTCCTCCTGTCCTTGAAGGTTTCCTGCTTTATCACTAATTAATGCCTTGTGTGTTGTAGAATAGTGGCGTGAAAATCTGTTTACTTTGATGTATAAATATCTGAGCAAAATAGTAATTCTTCAGAGCACCAGTGATGGGATCTAGAAGTTCTAGTCTCCCTGATATCATGAAATAAAGTTTTGTAGATAAAGTCTCTACCTCTAAGTGTTTTATCCATCCAAAAGGTAAGTTTCTTCGATATTATATTACCACAATTACTAAAGGCAGTATATTAATGTTTTTTTCCATAGTGATTCTGCTTCAGGGATAAAAGTTGGCCAGAACTCTGTGGTAAATTCCTCATCCTTGTTCCAGTCAATTGAATTTTTTTTATACCACCCGAGGACCTTGATTTAAGGTCTGACCTGAAAGATGGCACCTTGATCACTGCAGCAATCCCAGAGTGCTGAACTGCAATAACAGTAAAACTTCCCTGGTCATCTCTCTGACAAGGGACTTACAGGCTGTTGTCTATGGGATAGATACTTACAAAAAATATTACTTGATTCAGAAAGTTGCCATATTTTTATGCTGAAATAACTGGTAAGGATTACAAGGATTTGGATTCACTCTTCCCTCAAGTTGCAGGCAAGAGGTAAACCATTATCATTCCTCCCACGCACATTCCATTGGTTAGTTGCTTTTAAAAATACAGGAATTAATTTTGAACACAATAGTGTAAATTGTAACCTTCAAAATGCATTTGCAAGTAATTATCAGAACAGGTGCTTTGGTAGTTTAACAATTTGAAAAGTATTTACAAAAATCTTTGAACTATGCCGTGCAAGATCTATATAAAGTAAATTATAGATATGTTGAGACATGAAATGAATAAATCAAACATCCGCGGCCAATGAAGGGCATGTAATTATCATACATTGTTCAATATATCATGTAGCAAGCAAGTCAGGAGTGGCACCTAAGGTGGAATTCTTAATTTGTGAGGGTGGGGTGCAATTTATGCATCTCTTTGGGAGGTGAAGGATGAACTAATGTGCAGTAGATAAATATGTTTTTCATAAAATAGATCTGAAGAACAGTTGGCTTTCTAGTAGGAAATTAGAGCTTAATTTTTTTTAAAATTGCCAAGACTGGAGCATAATTATTTTTAAGAATTATGTTCATTTCTTGGGATGTGCATATTTCTCTCAAGACTAGCATTTATTCTCAATCCCCAAATACTCTTACAAATATGAAGCTGGGCCAATTTATGCAACACTTTTCAAAACTTCAGATAATATGATTCATTCTCCTTGATATCAAGATACAGGAATGGCTGTGGTACCACATGCTATCCCAGATGTGGATCTGAACTCTAGGTCGAGCTTCACCTTTCACCAACCTGTTCCAATATGATCACACTGTTGGTATCTACCTGGAAATGCAGAAAATTGCTAAGATATTTTCTTTTAGCAGAAGGACAAATTCAATCTGACATATCATTTTATTCTCAGTCATTGGCATCAACTGAGCTGTCAAGTGATGCTCACCAGGAATCTTTCTATTTTGTTCCAGGCCTCATTATAGCCTTGGTCCAAACATGGACCAAAGAGCTGAATTTCAAGGGAGGTAAGAGTGAAATGGAAATGCTCCAACAGTTGTGGTTGCTGGAGATCAATTATCCCATCCCAAGACATCCCCAAAGAGTTCTTGAGGTCAAATAAGGATGGGCAAAAGGCACAAGCAAGGCCCATGTTGCCAAAAAAAACACAAAAAGAAACAACCAAGTGTTTCCTGCAGAAATAATCCTCTCTAAATAGCAGGGCTAATCCATGCTGTATGACCAACTCCTGTCTAATCATGTCAACAGGAATTTCTCAAGCTACTAACATTCACTCAGATTTTTTTTCCACCATTGTTTCTTGACCTGTTGAAAATTTTGAGCATTCTCTGTTTTTATTTCTTGTGTATAGTGTTGGACACACTATTTGACTCTCATGACAAAAAAAAATAGTGTCTTTGTGTGCTTTAACGTGCAATGCTATATTTATCTTGTCAATATTCAGTTCACAGTGATTTGTTACTCAAGCATGCCAACCATTCCTTGCACAGAGTGACAACAGCCCTCTGGAACATTCTCCTCTGAGGTACAGCAATGGTGGGACTCTGCTCAGGCAATGCAGTTTGTCAACCATCCCTCATCCTGGAAAATCAGCACACCTGCACCACCTGCTGGTCACAGTATTAGTGACTCTCTTAAGCGCCAATGCCACGTGGCCCAAATCACCATTCCTCTGTGGATCTGGAATGACCCAGCTAAGGATCTCAGGTGACAGTGACCTTATCATCTAAAGGCAGATCACTCCAGGCATGATTGTATGTCTGGAGCTAAAACTGTTGATTATCTGCCTTGGGTAATCTCCAAAAACGTTTTTTCCTGAAGCAGATGTCAGTGAAACCATATGACAGGATTTCTAAACACAACACCCTCTTCCCCTCTGCCTTTAGGAAACTCTGGTACAATTGCCAAAGGGTTAGTCCTGCACAAAACTAGAAGGACCTGTACTGAATGGACAGTTTACACCTGAGCAGGGCAAGGACCAACATCCCTGTGAGTTGGGTACATATGCTGTGGGGACATGAGAAGGCACCAGGGGAAATGATCTGAGAGGAAAGATAGAGCACAGAAGACTGAGTAGGCAAGGACCATAGAAGTAGGAGGAATCAGAAGGCAAAATTTAAGGCACTCCAAAGCAGATTTGAAGTCATTCTGCAGAGAAGAATGTCGTCTGGTGACAAAACCTTCAGAAACCAGAATTCTCAATGTCTATCTACAATAAAAGACCCAACTCATGGAATGGGTGTCGAGTATCCCTAGCAATGATGGCAGTCAGGGTGCGCAAAGATCGGTTGCGTGCCTGGAATTATTATGTAACCTTACGGTTGAGGAACTGAAGGGACTGAAAGACACAGAGGAGACCACAGATGCTGGAATCTGAAGCTGAAGGAACGCAGATGGTCAGGCAGCATCAATGAGAGAAAAAGAATGGTCATAGTTTGGGGCCAAAACTCTTCATCAAGACTGGAGATGTGGAAAAAGATCAGCTTTCCCTTGCAAAACAAACATCCTGAAAAAGGATTGAGTTCATGCACAAACCTGTAGGCTGAATAAAGGTAAATGTAAAAGGTTCCATTATTGTCATGTAATTCTACATTTAGAATGTAACTTGCATGAAATTCTTTAACTTTTGTCAGCTGTAAGGAAGACAGAGAGTAGTCACTTTGTCCAGCGCCCCTCACAGAAACCTAGAGAACCTGGTTTTCCTAGGTTTCCCCTGCCCAGTCTTCTGCAGCACAAGACACATGTTGCACCTGATTTTCCCTTGGACATCTCTCCTTTGACATACACCAGAACCTCTGCTTGGCTCTGGCATCCACTTCATCCCCTCCCCAAACCACCCCCACCTCCACAACCCTCTCCCCAACCCACTCTCCAAACGATTCCACCCAAACCCTCTTCCCAACCCTATCTCCAAACCACTCAGCCCCAAACCCCTCAGCCCCAAACCCCACCTCCACAACCATCTCCCCAACCCCCTCCTCTACAACCCTTTCCTCAAACTCCTCCCCAACCCTCTCCTAAAACCACTCCTTCCCAACCTCATGCTCTCCCTAACTCCCTCCTCCCCATCCTCCTCCTTACTGAAAAATGAATGTACATAGGAATGAGTATAAAAGACATGTGCATCTTAATACTATGAGACATATTATTTTACAATCTCTCAGATCTTAGAATTATCTAAATCAGTATTTGTGCTGAGGGATCACACACCATTGGTGGAACAGTAGTAGGGAAGGTTAGTTCCTGGGAGCCCACACATCGAAGGACTTCTCCTGGGCAGCACGTCAAAGCAACCATGAAGAAGACACTCCAATGCCTCTACTTTCTAAAAAATTCAAGGAGATTTTGGATGTCATCAAATGATCAAACTTCAACAGATTTACTGTTGAAAGTATAATGACTGGTTGCATCATGGCCTGGTTTAGAAACTCAAGTGCCTAGGAATGCAGAAGGTTGCAGAAAGTGGCAAACCTGGCCAATTCTATCATGGGCACCAACCTCGCATGCACTGAAGATAACTGTGTGAGATGCTGCCCTAAAGAAGGCAGCCAACATCACAAAGGACCCCTCTCACCTTGCTCACAACCTCTTCTCACCACTGTCTTCAGGCAGAAGCTACAGAAACCTGACATCCAGCATCTCTCACCTTGCTCACAACCTCTTCTCACCACTGTCTTCAGGCAGAAGCTACAGAAACCTGACATCCAGCATCTCTCACCTTGCTCACAACCTCTTCTCACCACTGTCTTCAGGCAGAAGCTACAGAAACCTGACATCCAGCATCTCTCACCTTGCTCACAACCTCTTCTCACCACTGTCTTCAGGCAGAAGCTACAGAAACCTGACATCCAGCATCTCTCACCTTGCTCACAACCTCTTCTCACCACTGTCTTCAGGCAGAAGCTACAGAAACCTGACATCCAGCATCTCTCACCTTGCTCACAACCTCTTCTCACCACTGTCTTCAGGCAGAAGCTACAGAAACCTGACATCCAGCATCTCTAGATTCACTAACAGTTTCCCCCAATGGCTTTCAGACTCTTGAATTTCCTCTGTACTCCAAAGATAATCTACCATAAGTTCATCAAAATTGAAACATCTCGTTTTTGCACTAATACAATATGAATATTTTTTTTTTCATATTTATTATCTCTTTTTCTATCCTGTAGCTCATTATGGTAATTTAATTTATACTTTTGTAGATGGTGTGTAATTTATGCACCCACTTGGCTTCAGTGTGTCAGAATTTTAGTGGGTACATAAAAATGAGCCCTCATATCTTATCATATATCAATTATATTATATTTGATATTATATCAAATATATCATTATAAGACCTTAATGAGACCAAAGGAATAGACATTTTAGAAACTTATGTTATGTGAACTGTTGGACTCTGGCTTTACCTTACTCTTAATTTAGTCTATGTGTAGTCTGAGTCCAGCGTGTTCTTTGAATGAAGTGATAGGAGAAGGTATTCGGTTCAACAGTCAATTTATTATACAGCACAAGAATAAAACTTAACAGAGCTCTGGGTCAGTCGTTAGTTCATAGGTCACCTGCACAGTGAGCTATTCCCCAAGACTGACTCCTATTGTCCAGTTGGCTCAGTTTATATAGATCAACCTTATCATACAGAACAAAAGTTGGCTTCCTTTGCTAGATCTTTTTGCATAAGGGTTATCACAAGTCATCTCCTGTTTTGCAGATATCTGGTGTGTAGTGCTCCCACCTTAATCCTCCAGGCCAGACTATCCTGTTGTTTTGATCAGAAATTAATTCATCCCCAGATATTTCTAATCACCATTCTGTTCCTGTCTGGCCAATTTCTGCTGTTCTCTTTAACACCTCCTCATGCCTTAATCTTCCTCCTAGACTGGTTTTCCATTCACTTTGTTTCTTGCAGGCCATTCTTTGTTCTGGTCTGGCCTGTGTCTCCTGTGCTACCCACCACCTCCTTCAGTTTGAGCATTCCTCCTAAATCGTTTTATGCATTTCCTCTCCCTGTATTTGGGAGCAGACCATTTTGCTCAGCCAACTTTGCTCCATGCTGTGATTGCCACTTAATCACATTCCTCTTTTTCCCTGAACCATGCAGTACATATAAACTTATTAATTAATCATTTCTTTCATAATGTTTTAACCCCTAGATTCCAACAGAACTGGATACCCAGTAATGAGAGACTTTATTAAGGTTTCTGAACCTAATACCTTGAGATATTGACTATGTGCATAATGGTCCACAATAATGGTCAAAAGAAGGAGGAAGCCTGAAAACACATTATATGCTATAGGTCAGGTAGCATCTGTGCAGAGATTCCAGGTCACTGATGCTTCACCACAACTAATACAGAGGCTCTTTCACTGTGAAACTGCCGCTTTCAGGAGGCCAGGATACCCGACTGTAAAGCCGTCTATTCTACCGCAATGTGGCTGTCGGGTGGCCACCTGAAAGTGGAGAACCCAGCCAGGAGGAGCACTCACCTAACCCTCCTATAGGTATATTCTCTGCCTCGGAGAATCCCCCGTAGCACCTGAAAGCAGCAGTGGAACTACAGCAGTCCGCAGGAGCCGGCGCTCACTCAGACACGGCTCTCCTTCAGCCGGCACGTTCAAGTGACAGAAAGGTGTCTTCTCTGCGGCCACTTGAGTGGCCCAGCTGCACTCTCCCAGCCACGTCTGCTGGTGCATTATCTGCATCCGAGCACCTGAAAGCGGCTATTGATATCAGATAGACAATCCTATCTGCTCAGGGAGCAAACAGGAGAACTATATTTGGGGAGTATCTGTTGTTCTTCAAAGCATAGTAAACCAAGGGTGCAGTGCTGCTGGAGCTCGCTGGAGCAGCATTCTGGCACCTCATTGGACCACTTTGGTAGTGGCAGTAGCTCAATGCAGGATCAATGGCCGTCTTCGTTACCCATAATCCCCCATGCAGCTGGAACTGCTCTGCCAGTGACCCCCTCTGCCCCTCCTCCCCCTGCTTAGCAACACCCTCCAACCCCCACTCGTCTTCACCCCCTCACTCGGCACCACTCTTCCCCATGCTTGGCAACACCCTGCCCCCCCATCCCCACCACCACCGCTCTCCATCCTCCTCTGCTCGGTAGCACCCCTCTAATTCCCCACTCGGCAGCAACTTGGCAGCACCCCACTCCCCCTGCTCAGCAGCAGCCTACCCCTTCAGCTCTGCAGCACATGTCGGACTCTGGCTTTACCTTACTCTTAATTTAGTCTATGTGTGGTCTGAGTCCAGCGTGTTCTTTGAATGAAGTGATAGGAGAAGGTATTCGGTTCAACAGTCAGTTTATTACACAGCACAAGAATAAAACTTAACAGAGCTCTGGGTCAGTCGTTAGTTCATAGGTCACCTGCACAGTGAGCTATTCCCCAAGACTGACCCCTATTGTCCAGTTGGCTCAGTTTATATAGATCAACCTTATCATACAGAACAAAAGTTGGCTTCCTTTGCTTGATTTCATTATCATACAGAACAAAAGTTGTCTTCCTTTGCTAGATCTTTTTGCATAAGGGATATCACAAGTCATCTCCTGTTTTGCAGATATCTGGAGTGTAGCACTCCCATCTTAATCCTCCAAGCCAGACTATCCTGTTGATTGGATCAGAAATTAATTCATCCCCAGATATTTCTAATCACCATTCTGTCCCTGTCTGGCCAATTTCTGCTGTTCTCTTTAACACCTCCTCAGTTTGAGCATTCCTCCTAAATCGTTTTATGCATTTCCTCTCCCTGTATTTGGGAGCAGACCATTTTGCTCAGCCAACTTTGCTCCATGCTGTGATTGCCACTTAATCACATTCCTCTTTTTCCCTGAACCATGCAGTAAATATAAAATTATTAATTATCATTTCTTTCATAATGTTTTAACCTCTAGATTCCAACAGTCCCCCTTTTGGTCTCACGAAAATGAGACCAACCACCAGTTAACTTATGGGACCAAGACCTCAGGAGTTTTTTGCAAGGACCGGCATCTCCGACCCTTTGTTAAACTTAACCTCACAAACTTGGCCATTATGAACACACTTCAGTCCAGTGGGGGCCCCAACACAGTGTTCAGGAATGTCAGTCCAATCCGCAAAGTACTGTTCGGTTTGTTATGGGCCTCCCAGGCTGACTGCAAACACTTCGTACAGTGGTTTTCTTCCCCAGCCCCTTCAAGGGCTCGGAACACCAGTACCCATAGTCCCCACATAGTATTCATCCCAGCTCCCTTCATTGTTTTGATGCCAATAAATTGATTATACTGTCAACCACTGATATACAGTCACCGTAGTCACCGTAGTCCAATAGTCTCTTTAAAGTGTTAAGTGTTCTTAGTCCGTGGTTTCTTCACAGGGTCCCAGTCATCTCCGTTCAAATCTGTTCCAGTGTCCATGTAGGTGGGTCCGTTGCTGCACACCGACTCCATTGATACCACGTCTCGCCTTTTCCCAGTAGTCGAACCGCGTGGGACGTCCTCTCCACCACTCTGTCGGGTCCTGTCCACCTGGGCTCCGACCACTTTCTCTTGATGACCTTTAGCAGAACCCACTCCGCGACTGAAGGTATCAGTGTTTCCATTTCTCTGTTGGGACTTGTGACCTGTTGTGAAAAATCTGACACCAGAGCCGTTAGTTTATCATAATAAAGCTTGCATCCCATTGAACTTACTTCATTCTTCGTAGTCTGAATTCCGGCTCCCGGTCCCGGAAACTGGGCCCCATTTGTAGTTCATATGGAGTAAATCCTGTCACAGAACTTACCGAACTCCTTATTGACATTAATGCCAGGGGCAACGCATCCACCCAATTTAGTTTGGTCCGTGCCTGTCCTTTCCCGATCTTACCTTTTATTGGTTGGTTCATCCTCTCCACTTTCCCTTGGGATTGTGGATGGTACACCGTTCCAAAGGCATGTTTCAATCCCAACATTGCTTCTACCTCCTGTAGATCGTTATTCTTAAAATGACTTCCATTATCGGACCTAATTTTTCTAGGAAATCCGTGGCTCGGAATATACTGGTTGATCAGGAATTTACATACCGTCCTTGCATCTTCTCTTTTGGCAGGGATTGCCTCCGGCCACCCTGTGAACACATCTACTGCTACTAAGAGGTATCGATAGCCACTTACCCTCTCAATCATGTCCGTATAATCAAGTACGATTTCCTGCCCTGGTAACTTAGGTAACGGGAACTGTCCTTCATGTGGCTTTACAGTCGCCTTGACATTGAAAGTTATACATACCTCACACTCTCTAATATGGTTCTCCACCATCGCCGGCAGGAAGGGGTGCCACCAATGTATCAAATACCTTATTATCTGCTTCTTTCCACAGTGTGTTAGCCCATGCGCCTCCTCGAGGAGGGGTTTCATGAGTCCAGATGGTAAAACTGGCCTCCCGTCTATCGATCTCCATAGTCCTTGATCCTCGGTTGCCCCCCTTTCCTCCCATATCACCCTTTCCTGAGGTGATGCCTTTGCTTGTTCCTGTATTATTACTTCTACCCTACACGGTGGTAATAAGTCATGTGCTGTTCTGTCTGCCTGTATCATAATAAACTGAGGGCCGTATCCTGCTGCCCTTTTAGCGGCCATGTCCGCTTCCTGATTTCCCCGAGCCACCATCGTATCTGTTCTATCATGTCCTTTACATTTAAGAACTGCTAATGCCCTTGGTTTCAGGAGGGCCTCAGCCAGTTTCCTAAAGTCCTTCTCGTGTTTAATTGGGGTCATTGCTGCTGTTAAAAACCCACTTCTAATCCATTGACTAAGTTCAACCTGTATTGTCCCTACCACATATGCCGAGTCTGTATATATATTGACCTCCTTCCCTTCTGCCCATTCTAATGCTGCTATCATTCCCTGAAATTCTGCGAGTTGTGCTGACTCCTTTCCTCTCACTGTCCCTGTAATGATTTCAATCCATCTGTGGGGTGTCTGTAACAACACCCATCTGTAAACAAGGTTTCATCTGGTTCTCTTAAGGGTGTAGCCTGTAAGTCAGGTCTTATTTTAATATCCTTTACTACCCTCTTCTCACAACAGTGTGGTTCTCCCTCTCCCATATTGTCTGCCATGTTAATGCCTTCATGGGTAAATGTAACATTTGGAGCATTCAGGATCTTTTCTAGTCTCGTCTGCCTTAGCGAAGTCATTGTAAATGCTGTCGAGCTCACAAATGCTACAATGCTATGTGTTGTTAATACCGTCAGGCCATGTCCCATTACTATGTGTGCCACCTTTTGTAAAATCTTTGCTACTCCCGCTGCATGTCTCGTACATGGTGGGTGTCTGTCTTCCGTCGGGTCTAGTGTGATACTCACATACATGAGCACACATCTTCCACCCCCTTTTTTCTGAAAAAGGACACCAACAATCGTGTGTGCTTTTTCAGAAACATCCAAAAAGGGTGTCTATAATTTGGAATCGCCAAATCTATAGCAGTTGTAAGAGCTTGCTTAAGTAGAATAAAACTCATCTCAGTCTGTGCAGTCCAATCAAGTGTACCTCCCAGATTCCTCATCCCTTGCTCATTCACCAAAGTTCGCAGTGGATGTGTCAACTCACCATACGATGGGATAAACTGCCTACTATAACCTGACAAACCCAAAAACGAAAGCATCTCCTTTACTGTCTTAGTATCGCTGTTCGATGTGCAAGGGAAATCCCTGTGCCTTTCGCTGAGACCCTAAAAAGGTGACCACCTGCCTGCAGCATTGCAGCTTTGAGCGAGAGACTTTAAAGCCTGCCTTGAACAGCTGCACTAGCAGGAGATAGGTGGCCTCCAAACAGGAAGTATGATCAGGTGCTGCTAATAGGATGTCATCTACATACTGGATCAGAACTACCCCACCTGGCAGAGCTAGCCCCCCCAGCTGTTCTTTCAACACCTGATTAAAAATCCCTGGGGATAAGATAAAGCCCTGCGGGAGTCGAGTATACCGCAACTTTCTACCTCTATACGTGAACGAAAACACATCTCTTAATGGTTCTGCCAGCGGCAAGCAAAAGAAAGCATTCGCTAAATCTATGCAAGAGAACCACTTGTGGTTAGGGGTTAAAGCAGTCATGGCAGTATATGGGTTTGGTACTGAAACTGTGGGTGTTCGCACAATACCATTGATGCGCCTTAAGTCATGGGCCATCCGATATTTGCCCATGTCTTGTTTAGGAACAGGTAAGATGGGTGTATTCCATCTAGAACACGAATGTTCCAACACCCCTGAATACATAAGACCATCAATGGTATCTGCCAAACCTTCCTCAGCTTCAGGTTTGTGGGGATACTGCATCTGCCAAATTGGGGTGTAGTCTGACAGTTCGAAGGTTATGGGATCAACCTGCTGACAAAAACCCACATCTGCTGATCCCACTGACCACAGGTTCTCAGGGAGAGAATCTAGCATAGGGGGCGAGTCGGGGTGATCCATCTTCTCTCTACCATGAAAGCGTTCAATCTGTCTATGCTCAAGGAGGACTCGATCATATGTCGGGGACAAAATCCTGTTTGCCTGACCAGATGAGGAGAACTGCACTGTCGGTATTTGGGTATCGGACCAGTCACCTAGGGACATCAAGTTCCGACACATCGGTCCCAAATTTTTTGCCTGGTGAGTAGTGCCAATTGCAAGGGTGACATGAGGAATGGCCTCACCTGCCATCTCATACCATTCCAGCTGTTCAGATGTCAGTGCTACCGTAGCGGCCACACCCTCTTTTCCTACCACTATGTAGTCCGAATTAATCTCCCATTGCATGCCCTCTACCTCTTCATAAAAGGCATGCTGATAAATTTCATCCCCATCCCTATCATAAAAGAGGGTCATATGGGGGAGGGTCCGAGGGAGGGGTATATGGGTGTAACGTCTGGATCCACGGCTTCCATTGATTATAAAGCTTTAGCAGCCCTCCCTTTAGTGGGTCCTCTGGTTGCAACAGCCCCCAGTAAATGTCAGCCCATTGTCCCTCAGACGCGGATCCTCCAGCTGCCGCCAACAACATCTGAGAACCGGAATGAAGTGTAGTTACTGAACAGTTCATAGAATATCCATTTGGAAAGGTGACCTCTATTCCGCTGGGTCCACAAAGGATCGATGCTCCGCACTTGACCAACAGGTCTCTGCCCAAGAGATTAGTAGGGCACCTGGCTGACAAAATGTATTGGTGTGTAAAAGTCTGTCCCGCCACAGAAGTGACTAGTGGTGTAGAAAACGGCAGATTTTCTGGTGTACCCGAGAACCCTATTAGCTGGACGCAAGAGGATGATGTTTTATCTTGAAACTCAGTGCCAGTGAGTGTTGAAAATCTGGCTCCCGTATCCACTAAAAAGGATACTTCCATGTCTATTACTTTAATCTGCAGGAAAGGGTCTGCCAACCTAGCCTGCTCGTGGGTGCTCGGGCTCCGTCACTGTGGGCAATATTGCTCCTCCTCTGTCAGCAGAGGGAATTGTCTCTTCGGAGCTAGAGCCGCATAGGGTGCCTGATGTACCGGGGGTGGCACTGACGATCTCTGGGGCTGGACCCAATGCTCATTTTGTGGTGGTCCATATCCCCTTCCCCTAGTGTCCTGAGGACCCCAAACTAGGGGGCAGTCTCTCTTCCAGTGTCCTGGCTGACCGCATATAAAACATACGGCTGGTTGCATTCGTGGAGCACCCCGACCTCTCCCTCTTACTCGGAATCCCCCCATTGGACCTCCCGTTCTGCCCACATAGGTGGGACCCGGTGCCCAATATGGGGCCGGGTGCCAACTCATATTATTCCCTTGTGGTGGCTGCGTTGGCTGCTGAATCATCTGGTTCGCACCCTTTGAGGAAATCTTTTTTGTCTCATTTGCCTTTTTCCTAGCTTCGTCCAATTGAAGCTTAAGGAGTTGCACTTGTGCAGACTCCATAATTTGTTTGTCCTCCTTTTGCTTAGCCTTGTAACGTTTCATGTGATGGGTCAAATGTTTTTCCCATTGCTCATTCGAGCAGCCAGGAATATCAGGGTTATTCTCTAACGCCTCCCTAACTACAGCTGGCAGTCCACTCGTTACTGCAGCCCTAAAGAGTGTAGTCTGCAAGGGATCTGTGGCTGGGTGGACTCCTGCTTTATCCGTCCAACTCTCCTTACACTGACTCAAAAAGGTCAAGATCTCCTCATCCTCTGACTCCTTTTGTCTATTGTGAGGAGTGGGGGTGGTGTGATCCTCTGACATTCCTACCGAGAAGGCATTCTCAAGTGTCTGTTCTTGCTCTCTCTCATTTGTTTTTTCCAGTCGCATACTAGTTTCCCTTACTTTACATACATCATTCTGTATTTCCTTTGTTAACTCCTTCATTTCCTCCACCCTTTCTTAAGTCTCTCCTTCGCCTCCTGGAGTTCGTGACCTGCTAATTCAGGGACATTCACTATTCCCTCATTTATCTGCATCACTGGCATCTGTGGAATCGGATAAGGTGGTGGCAATGTCTCTGGTAACTTTGGATATAGCGGGGCTGACGGCTTAACCTCCCCCGTTTTCTCCTTTATGATAGGGATCCCTTTTTAATATCATGTTGAAGCTTCGCTTCCACAGCCATGCAAGCCAATGTCATATTGTGTAAATCTGCCCTTCTCTGTTCCTTCACTTCTTTCTGTTGTTTAAGCCTTCTTCTATTCCATATAGATCCTTGTCCCTTTGCCTCATGTTCCTGTACCTCCTTGGCTGCTTCCCTCTCTGCTTCTCCTAAGTACATTACCAGCCGGATTTTTTCAAACCCTCGTGGTACCTTCCCCTGACTCTGCAGCTCTTTCCATATCTGTTCGTACCGTGCCATAGCCTGTACCTCCTCTCCCTTCGGTAATCCTCCCAGTAATTGATTCCTTGTTTTTTCCCACTGTCGGTTTACAGATGGGGGAACTCCTCTGTCTTCCCCGAGCTCTTGCCCTACATCCCTATTTACTCCTTCCATCTCTGTTCCGATTTTTAACCCTTTAGACTTCGTACTTCACTGGGTCTCTCCCTTGGTAGGATTTTGACACCCTGCAATTTACTTCGTCCCTTCCCACGTTATTATAAACACCAGCGGCACACTACACACAATCCTTAAACAAATACTTATTATAAACTATTATGATACACTATACGATTCTTAAACAGATACTTATACACTATAGAAGCAAATAACTATAAAACAATACACCTTATACAGATACTGATTATACACTACTATGGTATACGATCCTTAATCAAATACTTATTACACACTATAGAAGCAAATACCCATCACCATACACCTTATTCTAATTGGCCAAGTGTCTAACCTTATTTCTCGAGATCGCTACGAGGGGACTCCAACCCCGTTCTACCTGGAGGACTCCAACCCCCTTTTTTCTACAGGGGACTCCAACCCCATTCTTCTAGGAGGACTCCAACCCCCTTTTTACTACAGGGGACTCCAACCCCATTCTACTAGGAGGACTCCAACCCCCTTTTACTACAGGGGACTCCAACCCCATTCTACTAGGAGGACTCCAACCCCCTTTTACTACAGGGGACTCCAACCCTGTTCTACTAGGGGGACTCCAACCCCCTTTTTGTTTTATTCTTGGGCTTTAACGAGGGCTTTTGCAGAGTAGTGACAACACACAATTTATCGTTGCCAATAGCAGAACTTCGTTAAAACAGGCGTCTGCTTACCTCCCTTTGTAGGATGGTCACTTGTTGTTATCACCACACCACAATCGACCGGTGTTTCGTATCTTTTTCGTCCGTCACTTCTCCATCTTCATCACGTCGGGGTCACCAAATTGTCGGACTCTGGCTTTACCTTACTCTTAATTTAGTCTATGTGTGGTCTGAGTCCAGCGTGTTCTTTGAATGAAGTGATAGGAGAAGGTATTCGGTTCAACAGTCAGTTTATTACACAGCACAAGAATAAAACTTAACAGAGCTCTGGGTCAGTCGTTAGTTCATAGGTCACCTGCACAGTGAGCTATTCCCCAAGACTGACCCCTATTGTCCAGTTGGCTCAGTTTATATAGATCAACCTTATCATACAGAACAAAAGTTGGCTTCCTTTGCTTGATTTCGAATTATCATACAGAACAAAAGTTGTCTTCCTTTGCTAGATCTTTTTGCATAAGGGTTATCACAAGTCATCTCTTGTTTTGCAGATATCTGGGGTGTAGCACTCCCATCTTAATCCTCCAAGCCAGACTATCCTGTTGATTGGATCAGAAATTAATTCATCCCCAGATATTTCTAATCACCATTCTGTCCCTGTCTGGCCAATTTCTGCTGTTCTCTTTAACACCTCCTCAGTTTGAGCATTCCTCCTAAATCGTTTTATGCATTTCCTCTCCCTGTATTTGGGAGCAGACCATTTTGCTCAGCCAACTTTGCTCCATGCTGTGATTGCCACTTAATCACATTCCTCTTTTTCCCTGAACCATGCAGTAAATATAAAATTATTAATTAATCATTTCTTTCATAATGTTTTAACCTCTAGATTCCAACACACACCCTCCTCCTTTATAGCTGTATCCCACTCTCTCACCCCCGCTCCTCAGCACCACACTCCCCAGTGCCCCTGCCCCCCTGCTCCACCCTCTGCCATCTGCACTTGCTACCCCCACCCCCTGTACCACCCCACTGCCTGCCTTTGCTCCACCTCCCACCCTGGGCTGAGTGCTATTCTCTATTCTGGGCATATCTGTTCCTTGCATGACCGGTCGTCCTACTTCAGAGTCCTACAGTTTGCTGTTGATTGTATTGCGCAAGATACAACTTGGCAGCCACCAAGGCCAGGTCACCATTTTTGGTGATCTCCAGCACCTAAAACTTTCGCACTGCACCCTTGAGTAAAACCACCTGTATCCGGCACCTATGGGGATTGGTAGATAGTGGATAAGTTACTTTTCTGGTTGCTTGAGATAGCTGGTGAAATAGCTGCTGGGTGGGGAGGTGGGGGGGGGGTGCCAATTATAAATTTTTGTATTTTTTACATATTTACTTTATGCAATTTTTTTTGTCATTTGCTTCAGGCTGCTGGTTGCTTGAATTCCGGATAAATGGGATTTTACTGAACCATTAGATATTTTATCCCTATTTCAGAGGGCAAAAGGAGACATGGCTTGAGCTGGCAACCATGGCATGGCATCATCACTGCCTCAGCTGGATTGTCCAACTGAATCCTTCACTTTGTGCTCCCTGAAACTTTAATCCAATGGCTAATGGTGATGGACATTATTCCTGCCATGGAGATCATCCTCTATTTCTCCTTCCATGGAGATATATTGAAGATTCCAATCGTCCATTTAGTGACCTGGATGCTCTCCTGGAGTGCACAAAAATCCACATACCAACACAGACTCCGTGTTCCATGGACTGTATGTATAAATAAAGACTGAATTTATTTCAATGATTTATTGATTGATCTTCATCAGGAGATGATCCTGTTAATAGAGCAGGTTGCACTTCCAAGGAAATTGTTTTTTGCCACACTTATATCTGTGACAGAAATTTAAATGTTTACACTGCAAAAAGTCTCATAGAATAGTGCTACAGATCATCCCACTCCACTCACACTCTCCTCCTCCCACTGGGAAGAAGATTCACAAGTGCAAGATCACACACCACCAGATTCAAGGACAATTTCTATCCTACAGTTACCAGACTCATGAATGAACTACACACAAGTAAAATAATGCTACTTTACTCTGTACCAACTGATCTCCCTCTGTAACTGCACGCTATTCTGAGTTTTTAACTGTAATGATATGTATAGGTTAATGAGCTGGACCGCTCACAAAACAAAATTTCTTAGTGTAGCTCTGTACACGTGAAACTTGAATGTGGGTGAAAGACAATGAGACATTGGTTCCTCTTCTGTTTATCATGCAGAATATTTCAAACTGAGGCTTCAAAGACCCTGCTGCAGATCCTATCATGGGATCTGACAAACTTTATTCAGGCAAGTTACTGATTGTAGTAAAGAGAGTGCATAGAAGGAGAGCAGGTTTAATAATAGAGCTAATAGCTATTTTTGGCCTACAGTTCTTTCCATGGTCAGTTGTCTCTCAGTGATGATACATAGACTGTTGATTCCATTGGGACAACTAAATTTTATCCTTTATTTTCCTTATGGCTGCTGAGGCACTTTGAACCAAAGCCCAAAGTGACTTGTGCAGACCCCAGAACTCTGAGGTAGCACCACTGCTTATCCTGGAATGTCCTCAGTGCATATTAGATTAGATTAGATTCAACTTTATTATCATTGTGCCAAGTAAAATACAAAGTCAATGAAATACAATTAGCATCTAACAAGAAGTTAAAATATAGTGCTATATACAAATAACTATGTGTGAAATTAAAAAAAAAGCACATTCAGCAAGCAAACAATTATAAAAGTACTGACAGTACAAAGTGAGTGCAGTACCACTCAGTGCTAGAATTTAAGGTTCAGCAGGGTCATAACCTTGGGAAATAAAGCTCTTCTTAAGACTGCTGGTTGTAGAGCGAAGGCTCCTGTAGCTCCTATCAAATGGAAGAAGAGTAAAACGTCCATAGTTAGGGTGAGATGCATCCTTGATGATGCTCTTCACCCTGCCCAGACAGTATTCCTGACAGATGTTCTCAATACTGGACAATTGGATGCTGATAATCTGTTGGGCAGTTTTCACCACCTGCTGAAGTGCTTTACAGTCTAATATCAGACAATATGAGGAGAGAGCCTCATAGTGCTGTCCAGGATTCTGACTGAGCAACCATGGAAGAACACTACTGTATGAAAGGGGGTGATGTTTAACTTGGAGGGAACACAGCTCCTAAGCGCCCATTGCCTTGATGATAGAGGGCACAGGTTTGGGAGGTAACGGTGTTGCTGAAGTGCGCTTTTTGGAAAGTGTTGTCCAATACTCTGGATAATTTCACAACACTCCACAACACAATTACTAACCTGTGCAGTGTCACATCCATTCTCAGCCTCCATGAGCTTTACTGGCGTAAGCACATACTGTGAGAGCCCCCAGGCAGCCTGGATAATTATTAATTATACTCGTAATTAGTCTTGGTCAGGGTCTTGTTCTCTTCACTGTATCAAGACTATTCCCACAGCAAAATATTGAAATTGTAACCAGAATCAAGTCCTTTCACTTCCTGGAAAAAAGGACAGAACAATTACTGATGCTGTTAGTGACGTGGAAAACTTCTTCCCATCTTTTTATGGGTCAGTTATGAACAAACTACATGTTCAGTCTGGCCTCCACGCAATTTATGCTGGTAGACAGAAAGACATGCCTCTGCGATATCCCAAACTGCCTTAGAGCCAGTCTTTCTGCTTAAAGGTCAGGCAGAGGCTGCGGAGACAGAAATAAAGTTAACGTCTCAGTTGATGACTGTTCCTTTGTTTATTTGAATTTTTTTGTACCTTCTCTCTCCAAGAGGATTCCCATATGTCCATTCACTTTGCTCATCCTCAAAGGATTCTGCTTCTTCTGTTTTTGATAAAGCATTGAGCAAAACTTGCTTCCACTGCTGCAGGACTTTCTGTAGTCACTGAAATGGCAGCGACCAAAAATATTGGATTTGTTTCTCTATCTGCAGATACTGCCTGACTTGGTGAGTACTTCTGTCCTCTTTTTCTTTATTTTAGATATTCAGTGATGCACCATCAATTACTCCAAAAGACTGAAGTTGAGAAAACTTTTATTCATATTAGAATGATGGCACATCCATGCTGGTCGAATGTCCCAAACTGCGGAGGGACCTGAGGAACAGACACTTTATTCAGGAGTCTGCGGGAGAAGCCACAGGTACAGTCGGCCAATAGATATACCCAGACAGATAAATATATACATACAGCATGTGCACTTTTTCTTTGCTTTTAAGACACTTTTGAAGAGTAGTTGCTCTTGTAATGCAGAGTAATGTAGTCCAATTTGTTCAGAGCAAGATCCCAGAAATGTCATTCAGGTAAATCTCAATATTATCTATTTTAGGAGATTTAGTTGTTGACAAGGATATTTTCAAAATCCCCCCAGTGTTTTTTAAGAAGGGGTCTCAATTAAACATTCCATTTACTTGGCAATACAGCCATCCCTCAAAACTGGATTGGGTTGAACCCTTGAGTTTCGGATGCAGCAGCAAGGATGATGTTAACAGTAATGAAAATGGATATCCATGTTGCAACATGCTGCTTGGAAGCTGACCTGTGTTGATTCCAACATTTCAGTTGTACACAAGAGTTTCCTCTTGATTTTGAAGCCAAAAATTGCAATAGCCAGTTATGCCAAAAGGTGGCAGGATGTTTGTGAGTTGCTCGAAATGAACACCAAGGAGAAGTATCAACCATATAGGGTGATGACAGAGGCCTGGATGAAAGAAGAAGGTTCTGAGAGAATCAGGACAGGCTAGCTCTAAGTATTGCTTGGACTGTCATCCACATTCACTGTGAATCAGGTTTTCTGTCCAAAATGTGCAATTATCTTGGTGCAACTTCTGACAGCAGTCTGTAACTGCTGAGGTCCTTCTAAAACATATCACATTCTAATGTGCAAGGCATCCGGTGTCCTTTGAGATCACTAAAAACACAAATATGTTGGAAGAATTCAGCTGAGTCCATAGGAGTTAAAGGTATATCACCGATGTTCCATGCCTGAGCCCTTCTTTAAGGAATAAGCAAAGAACAGGAAGGTGCAAGAAGATTTACCTGGGGGATGAGTCAACACCAACAAAAGGTGTTAATTAGGTATGATAAAAATAAAGGTGCTCTGTGAAATGAGATAGAAGGAAAAGAGAGACAGAGCTGGGGGAAAGGCTACAGGAGGAAGTAGATGGAGGAGGGGTTCCTCTGATATCACACTGGCTTCTGCAGTTATCTTCCCCACCTTTGAAGGGCTAGGATGAGCCAGTGAGATATCAGAGGACACTGGATGCCTTCCACATTACAATGTGACACATTAGAAGGGCTTCAGCAGGACTACAAACTACCACCAGCCCACTCACTATCCGGGTACTGAGCCCCACACTGGACCCTCACTATCTGAGTACTGAACCCCACACTAGATCCTCACTATCCGAGTACTGAACCCCACAATGGACCCTCACAATCTGAGTATTGAACCCCACACTGGACCCTCACTATCTGAATATTGAGCCCCACACTGGACCCTCACTATCCGAGTACTGAGCCCCACACTGGGCTCTCACTAACAGAGCATTGAATCCCAGACTGGAAAGAAAAGAACAAGACCTGTCAAATGTTCGACTGAATAAAGAGGTGGCAGTTATGTTTGAGACATCGAAACTAAGACCATTTCTTTGGAACATTCAGTTAAAAAGAAAGGCAAACAACAAGTGATTTAAGAAGTTTCAATTTCAACCAATTCCCAAGAATCAAAAATCAGTCTGTGTGCATCACTGGAAATTGCATTCTTCCCTCCTATTCTGCAACATTGTTCCTCTATTCAAGAACCAAAAATGTTAGTCCCAGATGAGAAAGAAATAGTAAGAAAAACATTAGATCTCTGAAGACATTCCCAAGTGAGCACTTGATTCATAATTCAAATATCACTTCCTTGCATTGGCATACTCCTAAATGACATCATTGGGCTTTAATCAACAGACGCACATGTACATCTTCTCCACACTTGGAGCATTAAAGGAGAATCATAATTAGATTGTGGCTATTCAATCTAAACTCTGGACAGTTTTTAAGGAAAGTTTCTTAATCTGTCCTACTTCACCAGAGGAATAGCAAAGCTACACAAACCATCTCCTGAAACCCTCTCAGAGTGAGCAGAGTCTCATACTGACACATACTGCGAAACATATTGCTGCACAAAGATGGATATTAATAATTGGACACAAGACACTTGAAATTGCCTGAAATTATTAACTATTATATAGTAACCTTTTCTACAAGGTAACCTTGATTAGAGGGAGGGGATAGATTAAATTTAGTTATAGATTTTTTATTAACTTGTTAAATATGAGTTTATATAGATCTATATAGAATTATATAGATCATTTCAATTAATTAGACAGAACTTAACTTTTGTTTAGATCAAGGGATAGTCTAATGTAGTTTTATGTATTGTCTATCTATATGTACATATTGTTACAGAACAAGTTAATACAATTATGGAATAAAATATGTCTTCAAGATTAGATTGTGGGGGGGTTTAGGTATTAGTTTACATTCCATAAGAGACATTAACATTTCACAAAAGACATCTCATTTGAAATGCAAGAGGTATGACTAAGTGTACTGCCATTGAATTTACAGAAACCATGAAGAGTGCCTGTGAAGACTTCACAAGTAGGTAAAGACATCTCATTTGAAATGCAATGACTAAGTGTAGACTCCATGTCTGCCATTGACTTTACAGAAACCAGGAAGAGTGCCTACTTCACAAGTAGGTGTTAATTGGACTGGTAGAATTGAAATGGACTATTGTCTTTAAAGAAACAGTGTGTTTGAACAGATATCCTGGCTCAGAAATATTAATCTTTTATTGCTAAACTGGTGCCAGTGATCCAAATTTCTGGTTGAAGAGTGCTGTTTTGAGGGGTCATGTGGTTTTGCAAACAGAGAAAAAAACATGCCATTCTTTGGGGGGAGAGAGAGAGACACAGTCAGTTTACTGAACCAGTTGGTGTTGAAGACTGCAAGTTTGCAGACCTGCTGCAAGATGGGTTTTGAGTTCCGAGTTCAGCCTATTATAAATCTCTGCAGTCAATTATAAGAGAGTGTGGCTGGTTATTGTGTTTCCCCTGAAATAGGAGAAAAAAAAGAACTCTTTGTGGTCACCTGGAAGAAGACGTTGTGTCTTGGAAAAACCCACGAGGGGACATTTCTTTGGCAGGACGCTGAAGTGCCTGATTAAAGATCAGTTTGTAAGTGTCCAACGAACAACGAATATCTCTCTGAAACCAACAAAGACCATCCTGAGCAGTAACAATTTAAATTAAAGCACTTGAGCCTGGTGAAGATATTAAATGTTAAGTTCTGTGCACAGTGTGGAGAATTGCCTGATACTAGTGAACTTGGAGAAGTGAAAAGTGCATGATTGGACAGTGAAACAAAGAACTTCCCCGAACACATACACATTACATACACGTCTACTTAGAATTAGAAGCAGGTTAAGTTAGGTTAAGTTAATAGTTACAAGCTAAATATTGATCTTATTATTATGTATGAAGAAAACTAAAAACATTTTTCTTTAAGTAACCATTGTCTTGGTGAATTTCTATTACTGCTGGGTTTTGGAGTCCTCTGAGCTCATAACAATATGGCCTGTTATTTGTTTTATTAAATGTAGAAATTTATTATATGTAGGATTATATCCTAAAATCAATAAAAATATTTTATAAAGAAAGATACTATTAACGATGAGCCTTCCTTTGTCCAGTTCACTGACATCTGGCTTTCAAGTTCTTCCAGACTATTTTTTCAATTCCAAAAACATATTATCTTTTGTTTTTATAATTCATGACAATTAATTTCTCTTCATTTTATAACTAAATTGCTTACATGTTTGGACATTGTTAACCCAGGTTCTAAATTCCTCAGGAAGTGAGATACATGGTTCCTGTGGAGCCCTGTGAGAGTTTTGCAAGTCTCAATGGAGTCACCTCTCATTCTTCTAAACTCTGTAAAAAACTGGTCTATCTATTCAACTTCTAATATCATAGGCTGCCACCTATGAAACCAGTCTGGTGAATCTTTGCTGCACTCCCTCCACAACAGTACAGTAAAAGGGTAAAGGTTCCATTATTGTCATGTAATACTACATTTAGAATGTAAAATACATTAAATTCTTCAACTTCTGTCTACTATAAGGCAGACAGAGTCGCCACTTTGTCCAGCGTCTCTCACAAGGCCCTTTTCTGAATGTTAAGATGGAGGTTCTCCTCCCTCATGTCAGAAAACTTACCTTCATTAATGATCCGTGAGCAGCTGTAAGGCTGTCAGCCCATCTCACTTCTCTCACTCCCATTCTCTCACCCCTCTCCCTCCATAACCCCCTCAGGGAAGGGGCAGCCGGCAGGGGCCATCAAGGCAGGGGTGGCCAGCGGGGTATGTCAGGGGTGACGGGCCAGTGGACCTGTCAGGGAACAGTCGGGGTGGGCTGTGACAGCCCTGCCAGCTGCTCTGGCGTCCGGCACCTCACCGGGCCACTTTGGCCTACAGGGCTGCTCATCGGTGCCAGCGGCTCAAAACATGGCAGAGCAATGGCTATATTCCCTACCCAAAATCCCCCACGCAGCTGGAACCGTTCTAGGAAGCACAGAGTGGTTCTAGCTGCGTGGGGAAGATGGCCATTGCTCTGCCATGTATTTATGACAGGCAGTGCCAAGGCAACAATTGCCCCTCCCACAGTGGCTCCAGAAGACGCAGCAAGGCACCGCTCTGCCACTTCACATAAAATCAGTGCTGGAGCAGCCTTTAAGGGGTGCTTCATAAACAGGTAAGTTAAACATTTTTATTCATGTTTGAAGCCGGCCTCGAAGCCTGGCATAAAAACACCCACAGAAACCTACAGCACCTGGTGATCCTAGCCAGTCTCCCCTCCAAGTACTAACCAGGCCTGAATCTGCTTAGCTTCCAAGATCAGACAATCTCAGGCATATTCAGGCTATTAGGCTTCTGTCGGGCCTGAGCCTATATCTTTTTTATATAAAATGAGACTAAATTATACATAATATTTTGAATGTTGTTGCATCAACACTTTTTATATTGGAGTAAGTCATCTTTATTGCTGAATTCAAAACCTCACATTAAAGGCCAACTGTGGCAGCGCGGTTAGCATAGCAGCTAGCATAATGCTATTACAGTGCCAGCGACCTGGGTTAGAATCCATTGCTGTCTGCAAGGAATTTGTATGTTCTCCAAGTGCTCCAGATTCCTCCCAGCTTTCAAAACGTACAGGGGTTGTAGGTTAATTGGGGTATTTGGGCGGCATGGGCTTGTGGGCTGGAAGGGACTGCTACTGTGCTATGTGCCTAAATTTTTTTAAAACTTATACTTAAAATGTAAAATTTTAAAATATATTTTCTTTCTTAATTGCTTGCTTCAATGCATATTGGCTCTCACTAATGTGTGTACAAGGACAAGCCAAGTCCTTTCGAATAACAACCTTTCCTAATTTCTCACAAGTTAAATAATACTGTACTCAATATATCTGTTGTTTTTCTACTGAGGTGGATAATTTCACATTTTTCTACATTGCATTCCATCTGCCCTGTTGTCTTTACCCTTTTGAAGCCTCATCACTTCCTTTTGTATCATCAATAAACTTGGAAGTGTACGATTTAGTCTCCCAAACAAATCATCAATGTGAAATGTGACAATTGATTTCTCCTGAGTGTATCACCTCCAATTCCACATGTTCTAATTTAGTCTAACCATAGGATCACATCAAAAGCCTTCTGAAAGTCTAAATTTGGCAGAGCCATTGCCCCTTCATCATCCACTTTACCAGCTATAGTGAAGTCAAATGGTGGGAACTGCCTTTGCATTTTGTTGTCTGCATCAGTCTGGGGATGCCTGCTTGTGTAGACGATGCTAATGTGTAGACTCCCATTGTTGTCTGCTGCATATTGTCCAACTTTGGTAATGGACAAAAGGATCTGGTACTGGGAATGATGAACAAGAAGATCTGATGGAGCCTGAGAAGCATAGGGAATCTGGAGAGAAAAGCAGCTGCCACTGGAGCTGTTTGAGCTCAGTATCCACAGACCCATCTCCCAGATGAGAGGAGGAGACAATTACTGGTCACATGTGACATAGGATTCTCCCTGACAGAGGAACCTTGTCAAATCATCATCCCAAAGCCAATCCAGCAATCTTCCTCACAATGATCATTATCAGTAAAATAATTCCACAAAAACAAGCATCCTTTTAGTCCGAGATGATGCTCAAATTGCTTAAGAAAGTATGATAGTTATTAACAGAGCAAGATTTTAAAAAAATCACCTTGTCAAATCATCATCCCAAAGCCAATCCAGCAATCTTCCTCACAATGATCATTATCAGTAAAATAATTCCACAAAAACAAGCATCCTTTTAGTCCGAGATGATGCTCAAATTGCTTAAGAAAGTATGATAGTTATTAACAGAGCAAGATTTTAAAAAAATCAGATTGGTCTTTTGAACACCTGCCAAATTCTTCCGTGTTATATTTAGATATTGGGGATTGGACAATGGGGATTCTTCTTAATGATTATTAACCTTCTGACCCAATAAATTATATTTAGGCTTATGAAACATACTAACCCAGATTTCTGCTGGAGATCACAGCCTAAGTGCTTCAAGGAGAAATGATTGTGCTATGCAGCTTCCAGATATAAACACAAGTCTCCTCCAATTTGGATTGGGAGATTAAACTTGGTGGCAGTGACAAGGTCCCAGAGTATGGGATAGAGGAGAGATCCACCGAGGGTTCTTATTGCTGATCATTCACATACAGTACTCACATCGATCAACTACCCTAAATTCTCTCCAAGGATGAATAGTTTGCTTACAGAGCCAATGCCAGATGAAGAAGTTCTGTCTTGAATGGTAAGCCCTTATTGTGATTCCTGGTTCTGGAACCATAATGTTTACAACTACTCCTTCAAGCCTTTTAAAGTGTTTCAATGAGGTTATCTCTCATTTTTCTAAATCCTATAGAATGCAGGTACAATCTGCTCAATTTGTTCCTCATAAAACTGGGCTGAAAGAATTAATTTCCACCCAAAGGCTTATTTATTCTCTAAGATGTTTGCAAGAATTTCCATTTCTTATAGTTTCCCTTTTCTCATCCTCTGAAAGCATTTTTATCCTAACTTTAGGCTGCAGGGTATTACAGGGACACATCGGGAGCCTGCAACCAGGTCCCCTCCCTCCAGTTGTGGTATTCATCCCTGGAATGTGAAGAATCACAAATGAACAAGATATCAAGTGACATGCGCTCCAACAGGCAAACACATGTCAAAGCAGTGCAAAAATGAATGAACAAATGGATGAAGGTGCAAATAGTAATCAAATCTGACAGTTTTGGAATTTGCGGATTCCAGCTAAGAATTCATTAAAAATCTCAAATATATTTGTTCACTGAAGAATTTTAGAATAATTTTTGTGAGGAAATTTGTCAACACTGTTTTCTCAAGGCTGTGCACTCAAAATTATCTGATTTCGCTCGAAGGGACAGGCTGAATGAAGCTTTGATCTGGATTTAATTCCTGCTGTGCTGACTCCGGGTGAATTTGACAGGACAAATCTAGCCAGAGCTGCAACTGCTCTTACAGCATTTGATGGGAAGCTTTAAGGCAGCACTGTGGTGCAGCAGAGAGAGCAGCTTCAGTCACCCGGAATTGAGCCTGACTTCAGGGGCCAGATACACCTCAGTGTCCTCCTTCAACCCACATCCCAAAGGCATGCAGCCAGCTTACTGGTGACTGTGAACTGTGAACAGTGGCAGTGGGTGTCATGTGAGGGAAAATGCATTGAGAGCTACAGTGAATGGGAATGATGGGATTTCTCTGCTGGGAGCTGGCATGAACCTGATGGACTGAATGGTCTCCTTCTGTAGACAAAGAATTGTTGGATGAGTGCAGCAGGTGAGACAGCATCAATGTTTTGGGTTGGACCCTTTCTCAAGACTTGGCGGAAGTGCATGTTATTACTTTTATGAAGGGGAAAGGAACTAGGAGGGGGGGGCGAAGGTGATAAAATATAGGACAAAAGGTGTGGGAGGTGGAGAAACAGGTAGAGGGCAAAACCATTAGGAAAGAAGGAGACGAAAAGTTAGAGTGAGGAAGAATTTTTTTCAAAGTCAGGGTGAAGCCAAACGTAAATTTGAGGAACACTACCCCATATTTCTCTTGGACAGGCTTAAACTGTAGTCAACAAGGAGCATCCTGATTTATGCACCTTTTCTGTCTAGCTGTTGCATGTTTTTTTAGAGCAAGTCAGATGGCATCTGTTGCTGTGGTAGGCAAATTGGAATGGATCAATATTGCCGCTCAGACAGGCTCTGATGTGCTTCAACACCAGTCTCTCAAAAAACGTCATCAATATAGATATACGTGCCATTGGTTGGTAGTAATTCAGGCAAGTTACCATATTCTTCTTGGGCACCGGTATGATGGATGCCTGTTTGAAATAGGTGGACACCATGCCCTGTTGGAGTGAGATTTAAAGATATCCATAAAAAGATTGGCCACTTCATCAGCACTCCATCTGCACCGAATGGTTTCTTTAGATTCACTTTCCTGAACACAACCCTCATGTTACTTTTGGATACTGACTGTAAAGGATCATTAAGGGACATTGGAGTACACAGTGGTACTTCTTGTTCTTGTGGTCAAATTGGGCTTAGAAGGCATTGAGTTCATCTGGGCGTGAAGTTTTACCATCTCCTACTACACCAAATTTGTTTTTGTAGCAGGTTATGCCATTTAGGCCCTCCCACAGCTGTCAGATATCCTTAATTATTTCTATTCACATCTGAAATCCCCACTTTGCCTGGGAGATGGCTTTCTGTAGGTCATACCACTCCTTGTGTAGTGTTATGGATTTCCAGACTTAAATGCCTGTGATCTGGATCTCAGCAGCTTCCGGATTTCATTGTTCATTCAGGGCTCTGATTGGGTAAAATCCTGAATAATTTAGTGGGGTCAGACTCATCTACAGTTGTTTTGATAAAATCTCAAAGGCCTTGGTGTAATAACTTCAGATCCTCAGCTGAGTTCTTGAACACTGCCTCAAGGCAGTCCTGTAACCGTTCTTTAGACTTCCACAGCCACCTTTTGGCTGCCCTGATCTATGAGATCTCTCTTTTTAGGCTCTGCCTGTATTAGGCAGAAGGACCACCACCAGGTGATCTAGTTTTCCAAAATACAGTCTCAGGAAAAAATAGGAGGCCTTACTTAACTTCATGTAGCAGCGATCAAGTGTGCTGGGATCTCTAATACAGCAGGCTTTGTGCTGGTGATAATTGGGCAGGGTTTTCTGAAGACAGGCCTGGTTAAAGTCATTGACTATGATTTCTAGTGTGTCAGAGTGGGATGTCTCTTGTTTACTGACCACATCGTGCAGCTCCGCAAGTGCCTGTTTGTAATCAGCATCGGGAGGGATATAAACTCCGCTGAGAATCACTGTTGAGAACTCTCGGAGTAGGTTGAAGGGTCTACATTTAATCGAGATTTGCTTTGAGGCAGTGGAGCAATGGAGCATCATAATTCCCTGTCCCAAGGGCTCTGTGGGCCCACAAAGGAATGGTACTGGTATGGCTGATGCATCGTGGTCTTATTTTAAGGGGACGATAAGGGAGGAGATACCTTCCTGTATTGTAAGTGCTTGTGCCATTTTATGATCAGCCTTCACAGCTTACTGCAGGCAGCCCATCCCACACAGTAGGCAACTTCCATACATTACACCTGGGTAAACAGGCGTGAAGACAGTGGAATGGGATTTAGACACTGTGTCAGCTGTGGGTCAGCTTTTGATCTGATATCTTTATATCCTATTGTGCTGTGAATTCAGATACAAGTAACCTCTTAATTAATCATTAAGGCACAACCTAAAATTAAGGGAGGACAAAGAACCTTTCAATCTCCTTTTTTAAATGGTGTGTGAAATTAAACCATCAAGAGTAATAACAAGCTTAGCCCAACCAGTGGCTCTATGCACTTGGTAATTTCAGATTTTAGTAGTAAATGAACAATTATGTCACACCCATTGAAATGAGAAGGTGCACACAGCAAATGACAATTTATTTGCAAACCAATTGCAACCCTAATCCTGAATTATGTTTGTATAGGATAAAACACAAATCGAGAATATTAAGAAATTATTATTGAAAATTATCTGTCTCAGGTTACCTATTATCTTTCCAAATTTTGTCTGTTTTTTCTGCTACTGAAATAGCTGTGAAAAATGTTAATTTTGCATATATTTATTATTACTCCCTGAATTTCTGTGATTGTTGAGGGATCGATACATTTCTAAGACTGAAATTCTTTTCTGAAGTCCTCTTCCACATCACAAGGTTTGATGGATCATCCACAAAGGTTTCCACTTGTATGTCCATAATTCAACTGGAGAGAATTTCGAAGAATGCAGACTTTTCAGAGGACACCACTTCCCCTTTCCCTTCAATCGTAGCAATAGATCCTAGCTTGGTTAATCTGGCCACAGTGTAAACTGAACCTCATTAGATACAAGTTTAATTTTATTTACATAAACAAAGGTTTTCAGTGGTTCTGACTTTCTCGAGGAGTTCATTAGGATTTTGAGCCTAGATATGTTAGTCTATCTCACTATCAAATTTCCAGGCACCTTTCCTCTCTCTACTGGCTTTGCCTTTTTTCTCTTCAGATTTTTCACAGAGTCCCAAATCAGTGGCCAGTGTTGTCAGTGTTGTCCATTGTGGATTTTGCTGGAACTTCAAATAAAGTCCATTATTATTCATCTTTATTATCTCATGGAGCTTGCTATGCCAAGGAGGTACTTGGAAAAGCAGTTAAGAGTGTAAAAAGACTCATTCTCCCCCACCCCCCAGCCACACTCTCTTCACAATCTCCTGTAGAGAAGAGGCTACACATGAGTGAGATCACGTATGACCAGATTCAAGGACAGTTTCTTGACCTCATACTAGTAAAATGGTTCTCAACCTTTTATCCCCCCACTCACATATCACCTTAAATAATCACTTACAAACCACACAGCACCTCTGGTATAGGATGTCAGAGGTCCTCTGTCGTTAGTGGAGGGATGACTTAAAGTGGTATGTGAGTGGATCAACCCCAACCAATCAATTTTCCCTTGCAACCGCTGCAACCGTGTCTGCCTGTCCCGCATCGGACTTGTCAGCCACAAACGAGCCTGCAGCTGACGTGGGCATTACCCCTCCATAAATTTTCGTCCGCGAAGCCAAGCCAAAGAAAAAGAAAAAAAAGATTGAGAACCACTGCTCTATACTAATTGATCTCTATTAGTAACTAACTCTGCACCCAGTACTCTGTTTTAACTGTTGAACTATGTATTGGTTGGCTAGCTAAACTACTCGCAAAATGAACTTTCTCACTGTGCCTCAGAAAATGTGAAATGAACTTGAAATTGTGGCTGATTTGATCCCAAGTCTGTTCCTTGTTTTGGCTTCACATCTCTCGATGTTCCTGCCACTCACTTGGTCCCAAACATACATCCTTTCAGTTAGGAAACAAGCACCAGGGCCTACTAGGTGCTGAAAATGTTTCAATTACTTTTTTCTAGAAAACATGACCATACTGGTGAGATTCCTGGTTATAACATCATAAGAAGGTAACCTGGAAATTAGAGAGAGATCATTCAATTGATAACCATCTTCGCAATTTCTTTTGGAAAAACTGCTGGTGCTGGAAATCTAAAATAAAACGTGAAATGCTAGAAAGAGTCAACAAGTCAGACTGCATATGAGGAAAGAAAAAGAGTTAATGTTTCAGGTTTATGACCCTTTGTGCAAACTGGGAAGGGGTCCAACAAGAGAATGAAACACAAAAGTCTGCAGATGCTGTGATTGTAGGAAAAACATAGCAAAATGCTGGACGAACTCAGCCGGTCTTTCAGTATCTATGAAAAGCAAATATAGATTGCCGACGTTCCAGGCCTGAGCCCTTCTACAAGGAATAAGCAGAATGAGCCAGAAGCAAGAAATCTCAGAATTAAGACAATTCTGACTGGGGGAGGAAACCAGACCAACAAAAGATGTTAATTGGATATGATAAGGAAGAAGTGAGGATTTATCACATCACATCTGTGGAAAAGGAGACGTGGTGGGGGTGGGGGTGTGGGGGGGGGGATGGGGGAGAGACAGAGTCGGGGGAAGGCGATGGGGAGGAGGTGAGATGGAGGGTGTTTAATGAAAGCCAGAGAAGTCGATAGTAATGCCATCAGGTTGGAGGGTGCCCAGTCGGAAGACGAGGTGTTGCTCCTCCAGTTTGTAGGTGGTCTCAGTCTGGCAGTGCATGAGACCATGGACAGACATGTCAGCAAAGGAATGGGATGGAGAATTGAAATAGGTGGCTACTGGGAGATCCACGGTATTGCTGAGGTGCAACTCCCAGTCTCCATCCAGTCTTTTAGATGTAGAGGAGACCACAACAGGAGCACCGAATGCAGTAGATGATCCTTGCAGATTCACAAGTGAAATGTTGCTTCATTTGGAAGGATTGTTTCGGACCCCGAATGGTGGTGAGGGAGGAGATGTGGGTGCTAATGGAGCATCTCCTATGGTCACAGGGGTAGGTACCAAGGAGATAATTAGTGGGGGCGGAGAGGAGTGAAGAAGTCACGGAGGGAGCAGTCTCTGCAGAAGGTAGAGAGGAGAGGAAAGGGGAACATGTGTCTAGTGGTGGGATCACATAATAGATGGCGGAAATGACGGAGGATGATAGGGTGGTAGCTAAGGACAAGAGGAATCGTGTCCTTGTTGTGCATGGGGGCGGAAGGGGACCAGGGCAGATGTGTGTGTAATGGATATACAGGTGAGTGCTGAGTTGGTGGTAGAGGGAAAACCATGTTGTTTGAAGAAGGAGGGCATCTCTGATGATCTGGCACAGAAGTCCTCATCCTGGGTGTAGATGCAATGGAGACTAAGGAATTGAGAGAATGGAATGAAATCCTAACAGGGTACAGGGTGGGAAGAGGTATATTCAAGGTAGCTGTGGGAGTTGGGTTTGTAGAAGATAGCTGTTGAAACTTTGTATCCTTAGATGGAGACAGAGAGGTCAAGGAAAGGAAGAGTGTGGCTAGAGATGAACAAAGTGAATTTGAGGTTGGAGTGGAAGTTGGCAGCAAAATGAATGAAGTCAACGAGCTCATCATGAGTGTATGAGGCAGCATCAAAGTAGTCATCGACGTAGCGGAGGAAGAGTTGAGGGGACTTGGCTGTATGGGCATAGCATGGATTGCTCCACATAGCCAACAAAAAGGCAGGCATAGCTGGAGCCCATGGGTACACCTTTGACTTGGAGAAAGTGGGATGAGTCAAAGGGAGAAATTATTGAAGGTGAGGACAAGCTCTGCTAGGCAGAGTGGCTGAGTTCCTCCAACATTTTGGGGAGTCAAAGAAGTTCATTCAGCTGCAGGCAGGGTGGGGGAGGGATTCTCTGAGCACGCCCATCAATCCCACAGAGAGAAAAAGGAAAGAAAAGAGATTTAAAAAAACAATTAACAGCTGAGCCAATCTCACAGATGGATGACTCTTACAGATAGAAAAATTAATTAACCTGAAGTTGTGGTACATCAATGCCCCCACCCCCCCAACCTCTCACTCTCCTCCCTGAAGTTCGATAATCCATGCACATTGATCTATTTGTCTATAACATTCCAAGTACTATTAATACCCACCAATGGAAATACCTGTCTTTTATCAGAAAGTTTTCAGAGTCTTATGTGTGAAATAACTTGTGGGGCTACTTCAACTGCTGTAATGGCAGCACAGACCTGGGAGAGCTAGGTGTGGAGACATGTCGCTCCTCTGTGGGAGCCTACTGCCCACTCATTCCACCAATGGCCCCATACAGGTTTAAACCACCTGTAGAACAGAGCCAGTGGTGTTTCTTTTTAACATCAATGAACTAATGGAGGCCATTGGTCAAGATCATGGCACCCATGCTTGATAGCCAAGACCTCAATGGTTGCAGGCTCCAGGGCATCAGTGGACCAGCACAGGGAACCAGAGTGGAAGATCATCCCTCTAACCCATCAAGGAGATGACTAGCAGAAGACCCTGCAGTGAAGGTGACTGTAGCAGTAAACCAGCAAATGGCTTGGAGGCCTGAGGACTCACACCAGGCTCCGGGCTGTTGGAGTCAGGCTCATGAGAAGCAGGTATCAGGACTGGAATTCATGAGGGTGCTGATGGCAAGCAGGGCTCCCAAAAGACCCCAGCAGTTAACAGCTTTCTAATAGTAGGTTCAGACCAGGAGCTCGGATTCACCACTGGAATGATCAGAAGGCTGTGCGGCTGCAGAGGTTATAAGCCATTTCATGTCGGGCCTCCGTCTTAAGACTGGTTAAGGAGCGGATAGAAACATTGGAACTTACCTTATAGACAGCAGCCCTAAAAGGCTGCTCCAGTGTCCCATTCATATCCAGAGGTGCCTTGTAACGCCCTACAGATCCAATGGAGGTGAGGCGACTGGTGCTGTAGCACCACCCGTCATCAATACACGGCAGAGCAAAGGCTGTCTTCTCTACCCATAATCCCTCACGTAGCTGAAATCACTCTATGGTTCCCAGAACTCTTGCAGCTGCTTGGAGGATTATGGGTAGGGAAGACGGCATTGCTCTGCCGTGTTTTGAGCTGCAGAGAGTGGCCCCAAAGGCCCGGTATGGCTGTCCCAGCCCACACAGGCCACCCCCTGATGGCTCCTGCTGCCCTGCCGGTCCCCGCTGCCCCGACGGTCCCTGCTACCCCACCGGCCCACACTGACAGGTCCCGCTGCCCTGCCGGTCCTCACTGCCCCGACTATCCCCGCTGACAGCTCCATCTGCCCCGACGGTCCTCGCTTCCATGACGGTCCCTGCTGACAGCTCCCGCTGCTCTGATGATATCCGCTGACAGCTCCCGCTGCCCCAACTGCCCCTGCTGACAGCCCTCACTGCCCCGACTTCCCCGAAGGCTCCCCGCCACCCCTGACAAAGGGAGAGGGGTGAGTGGGGAGATAGGTCGCGGCCTGACTACATCATCAGTCCGTCCTTAAACAGTGCTTAGTGCAGCTGAACATTCAGATTGATCGGCGGAGGGCTGCACTGTGGAGATTATCCCTCTCGGAGAGGGGTTGGAGTACGCAGCTCAGAGACCGCCTCCGCACATTCAGAAAGGTAGGTGATTATGCGTTTTGGTGGAGTTTCTCCGCCTTTACATCTCAACTTTTTGGCTATTTGAAATGGCCTTATGAGAAAACAAAGGTGAATCCACAGATTCTCTGAAGGGATTCTCTTTTGCTTCTCTTATTGGTGGGGGCACCAGGCTAGTGATGCACTTCCAGAAGCGGATACAGCCCTGTGGAATAGTCTTTCAGGTGGCAGCCCTGAAAGTGCTGCGCTGTCCACCTGAAAGGGACAGCTGCAGGAGAAGCGCCTCGAGCGCACTCTGGCTCCTGTCAGCGTGGGATGTCAGGGCAGAGGCAGCTGGTGTGGGATGTCGGGGCAGGGGTCACGGGGAGGGGGGCTATCAGGCGCAGGGAGGGGGGCTGTCAGGCATGGGGAGGGGTGCTGTCAGGCAGCAGGGAGGGGGGCTGTCAGGCGCGGGGAGTCATCAGCCGCCCCCGAGCAGCCACTTTCAGGCAGGTTCATTCAGGTGTCTTGGGAGATTGCTCAGATACGGAGATTATACCTCCTGGAGGAGGGTTGGTGAGTACTCATCTGAACTGCATCAGGTGGCCTCCTGACAGCCACATTTGCGTAGAATATGCGGCTTGACATTGGAGTATTCTGGCCATCTGAAAGAGGCTAGAGAGTGTGTCTTTACAGCAAGCAAAAGTTAACAAATTTTATGTATTATGTGCATGACAATAAAGGAATCCTGAATCTTGAAGCTAGGCACAGCTTGATGGAATAAAAATTAAAGAAGAAAGGATGAAGAAGTTTACAATGTGAATGCAAGTAATTCGGCAGAGTCAGCCTTTCACCACTTTGGCTCTGTAAAAGCAAACAGATCTGATCATCTGCAGTCCTTGTTTATCCATGTGCCTGCTTCCATCATGATCCTTTTAAGGTGAACCCACACCTTCAGCTCTGCACTTAAGAAATTCCTACACACCTCAATTTAAACAAATGCAATTATGTCCCCCTTATTCAGACTCCTAAACAACAAATAAAATCAGAGACTTTATCCTCTGCCCCTCCCTCAGGTCACTGATAGGTAACAATAGAGGGTCAAAAAATGATCTTCTCACTCCTCTCCAGTTGCTTCATCTTTTCGTCAAAAAAAAAACTATTTATTCCAGCCCTTTATCTTCTAAATTCTATGTGAATTCTTTAATCCGGGTTAATATAATTTCTCCAATATCATGAGCTCTTACCTTGTGCACCAGCCTATTATATTGACTTCTTGTCAAATGTCTTCTGGAAACCCACATATACTCCATCTGCAGATTCCTCTCTATGAACTCTGCTTGTTACATCCTCAAAGAACTCTAGCAAATATGCCAAACATGATTTATTTCCCCTAAAAACATGATGTATGAATTTTACCTATCAC